>NC_142012.1:74076559-74379059 GCF_049901735.1 Notechis scutatus
GGGCTTCGTTCAGCCCCGTTGGGAAGCCTCCGAGGGCAACTCCGACTTGGACCTCACGGGGGTTAAGTAACCTCAGGCGGATCCAACCCCCCCCCGCCCCCAGGAAGGATAGTTTGAGCTCTTTGATTTAAGTGGAGGGGGGAACATTTTATTAGGGGCGTTCATTTCAGGCTATCTTTGTTGCTTGTGGAATGTGGCCTTGACGGTGGCACAAAGGGGAGAGAGATTAAGGCAGGGGGGGGGAGTTAACCCCCCTGGCGCCTCTGCTTGCCTTCTGGTTCACTGCAGCCTCACGGCTGGTGGGGTTTAAGGCAGGGGGTCCCCAAAACTGGGCAACTTGAAGACTTGTGGACTTACAGACCCCTCAACAACTTGGACATAAACTGTTTCAACTCCTACCCTCAAAACGTCACTATAGAGCCCTGCACACCAGAACAACGAGACACAAGGACAGTTTTTTTCCCCAAATGCCGTCCCTCTACTAAACAAATAATTCCCTCAACACTGTCCAACTATTTACAAAGTCTGCACTACTATTAATCTTCTCATCACTCCTTATCACCCATCCCCTCCCACTTGTGACTGTAGGACTGTAACTTTGTCACTTGTATCCTTAAGATCTATATTGACTGTTTCCTAGTATGATTTGATTGCTTATTGTACCCTATGACTCATTAAGTGTTGCACCTGATGATTCTTGACTCTTGACTCTTTTCTTTTATGTACACTGAGAGCATTTGTACCAAGACAAATTGCTGGTGTGTCCAATCACACTTGGCCAATAAAAGAATTCTATTCTATTCTATTCTATTCTATTCTATTCTATTCTATTCTATTCCTATTCCTATTCCTATTCCTATTCCTATTCCTATTCCTATTCCTATTCTATTCTTACTACCACGCAAGGGGGAGCTGTAAAAAAACACAAGAGTTTTGGCACAGGATTGGGAAATGGCTGGAAAAAAGCGATGGGATTGAAAATAGACCATAGACCAGAATGTTTATTATTGGGAATTGTACCAAAAATATATAATAAGGAAGGATTATATTTGATAATGCACGTCATCGCTGTGGCAAGAATGGTATTTGCCCAGAAGAAAGAGAAAGAAAATTCCTAGTGAAGATGAAGTAATAAATAAAATTCTGACGCGCGCTGAAATGGATAGGCTTAACACTAGAGATGAAAAATAAGGATGAATCGGAATATTATATAATTTGGAATAGATTTTACTATTGGTGGGGACAGAAAGGAAGGGGTTAAGAATGAAAAGAGCTGTTAAGAGGACATCATGAGACTAAATAATACCAAGAATGTTGGAAGATATAAGTAAGGATGAGCATGTGTGTGTGTGTAAATGTATATAAGATTTATATTCTACTATATTTCACTAGAATGATGACAAAAAGTTATGTCAAAACAACTCCACCATGTTCAATGTTTTTATGTGTTATGTTTAATAAATTTTTTTAAAAAAGAAGTCTTTTGGATTTCAACTCCCAGAATTCTGGGAATTGAAGTCCACGGGTCTTAAAGTTGCCAAGTTTGGAGACCTCTGATTTAAGGCCACAAACAGCCCTAGGAGAGAGATTAAAGCCCATTGCTACTTTACATGGGTGGCTGCTTAAATGGGATCGTTTACTTACATGGTTTTAGAACACGGTTTATAAACTGGTCTTTATCTGGATTATAATAATGAGGGAAGGGCAAATGCCTTAAAGTAAACTCAAGTATGATAGCTTCCATATTTTGTCTTCAAAAAGCAAACTCCTAGTAGTTGAAGTGTAGGATGAGAGTGGTATCTGTATCTAAGCCACATTTACAAGGAAGAACTTATGTTTGTTCTGTCCTCCTCACATGGAAATCAAGGAAAAGTGAGGTGGCATTTCATTTTTCTCACTATGCACCTCCCAGGTTGCTGTGAATTTCACTTCCACAAACCAGGATGCAAAAATGTCATTTTCTGCCCCATAGACGGATCTGGTCTCTTCCCCTGTCTCTGGCAGGCAGGGTTGTAAATAGAAGGGGAACCAAGTGGAGAGTTTCTTCTCCCTAAAACAAGCCAGGTTTCTTCCCTGTCTGTCCATTGCGTGAGGGACCCTATATATATACATTGTTGGCTGGCTGCATCCAGCAAGGGTTTTTTTTCCTTTTCTGGTTGGAGACCCAGGTCTTTGCTAAAATCTGGTTCTTCCTGATCTGTGTCACTCAGAGGTGTCTGTACCTCAAATAAAACAGCTTAAGCTCTGAATGTGAATCCAGCTTTGGTCTGCCCTGCCTTTCTTGGACTAAGCTGGACCTCCCATCTTGGGACTGACTTACAGACATCCACCTTCTTTTGCCTTGTTCCCCAGAAAGACAAGGGGCTTCTTTGATGTTCTTCATCATATCTTTACCTCACTGTGGATTCTCTGTGGCTGAATAAAAATATGGAGACACCTCCCATTCTCCCCAGTTCAGCCTGAAGCCACTTGGAATTCTAGGTTGTTTCTTTTGGTCACCCCTCTCCCTTTCTCTAAAACTGGAGTCTCCAACCTTGGCAACTTTAAGACTTGTGGACTTTAACTCCCAGAATTCCTCACCCAGCAGAATTCTGGGAGTTGAAGTCCACAAGTCTTAAAGTTGCCAGGGTTGGAGATCCCTGCTCTAAAATGTCCCCAGAAGGAGCTCCTGGAAAATAATAAGAGAGTTACGATTCGGCAAAGTGAGGAGAGGGTGGACTAAGGAAACATTAAGTGTTTAAGTAAGATTACAGAGCAGAGCAGATGGCCCACCACAAATCTCTACATAAAGTTACACCCAGAATCTGAATCAGGAAAGAAAAACTCCCCAACCATTTCTGTGGTTGGCACCAAATTGGACTTCCAGTGTGAGTTAAAAGCAGTGTGGACAGGGTTGGGGAGGGGAGGGAAGGGAGGTAGCGAGCAGGCTAGGAGAGAGGGACGCAGAAGGGGTTCCTGTGAAAAGCCAAATTTTGAAGAGGGAGATGCTTGCTGGTTTTTGAGCCCCCATAATGCTGGGCTACTGTATGGGCAAAACAGACCTGTGACTGTCCTAGGGGGTGTTCACTTCATTGAAAAGTGATCACACTGAAGAAAAAAAAAACCAAAGCTGGTTGCTCAGCTCCCCTGAATCGAGGTCAGATTAACAGCTGGATTCTTTTCTCTACTTGTGGGGAGGGACCGGCCTAAGAGGGAGATTATTCTCAGGTAATTAATATGTCTAAGCTTACCCTTCAGGGCACGGATTATAGGCCAGGGAGAGGAGGGATGAAAGGAAAGGGTTGGTTTTGAAGTACCTTGGATTTGGGCTGAGCATCTGAAGGCCAAGAAGCCACAGCAGATCACCACCTGAGCAGTCGTGGGATCCTACCTTGGTCGCTACCGGTTCGGTGGGTGATTGCGCATGCGTGCGCGCCCCTAACACACCAATCAGCTGAGAGGATGAAGAAACAAAAAGCTAGGAGCGACCTCCCTCCCACCCATGCACTTGTCGGCTTCTTTTATCCCAGGGGTGTCCAACCTTGGCAACTTTAAGACTTGTGGACTTCAACTCCCAGAATTCCTCAGCCAGCTGGCTGAGGAATTCTGGGAGTTGAAGTCCACAAGTCTTAAAGTTGCCAAGGTTGGACACCCCTGTTTTATCCTATCAGCTGATTGTGGGAGGAACCAGTTCAGCTGTACTGGTAGGTTTTTTTTTTACTACCAGTTTGGCTGAACCAGGCCGAACCAGTAGTATACCGCCACTGCTTCTGAGGCTGTCAGAAAGCAGCTTCCCAGCGGTCTCCCTGTTGCGAGTTCAGATGAAATGTGATCCAGGGATCCCTTTGCCTTGATTAGATGTTCTGGATATCACCTGTTTGTCTTTCTTTAAAAAAAAAAAAAGGCTGTTGTTGAAGATGGTGATTAATCCATGAGATAACATTGGGGTCAATCTCATCCATGAGATGCATAATGCCCTCTGCCTTGGCATGTATACAGGGAAGGGCTCCTGTTGAGGCTTCAGTATGTATGAACCCATGAGGGAGGATTTCTTTTTTTTTTAACAAGGAAGAAACAGATAATGGTTGATGTTTATCACCCTTCGGCAGGCCAAACTCTCTCTCTCTCTCTCTCTCTCTCTCTCTCTCTCTCTCTCTCTCTGTGTGTGTGTGTGTGTGTGTGTATGTATGTGACTTTTATTTCCTAGCAAGGTTGTTAAAAGGTGGTGGGCATCCCACTGTTTTGGATATGTTCCTGAATTCCCCTCGCTTTTTTCTGCCGGCAGGTGAAGATGCAATGACAGGTGATACGGACAAGTATCTCGGACCCCAGGATCTCAAAGAATTAGGGGATGATTCTCTGCCTGCCGAAGGCTACGTGGGCTTCAGTCTGGGAGCCCGGTCTGCCAGGTACGAGCATGCTCTCCTTGTAAGCACCTTCTTCCAGGAAACCTTCTCTTCCTGCAGAAGTCCATTCAAGTCCCATGAAGTCACTGCCAGCCTTTCAGTGATGCCTTCATTCAGAGGTCCCCAAACTTGGCAACTTTAAGACTTGCGGACTTCAACTCCCAAAATATTGGGAGTTGAAGTCCACAAGTCTTAAAGTTGCCGAGTTTGGAGACCTCTGCCTTCATTTTTTTGCGTTCATCTCTGCCCTGCCTTCCATAAGAGTTCTGCTATGGCAAAAAAAGTACCTCTAGAACCCATCGTTTCCCTTCCACCACATTCAATAGGCTCATTCATTGATTCGGGTGAATGAATCCCCACTTCTCCTTGGTACCTGCTCACACCCCAGATCTAGCAGAGTTTTCCTTTGGAAACAGAGGAGAGCTTTGTGTGTGACTCCCATAGCTGAGCCACCATTTCGACAGGTCCACAGAAAAACTGGTTGGTCAGATGCCTCTGAGGTCATTTGATGGTTAATGGCTTCCTTTCCCCCCCCCCTCAAAAGAATGCATTATCATTCCCGTGGATCACGGTCACTCTGTCAATTTGTTTGCAAGTTGCTGCCTCGCTGCCAGAGCCCTTGGCCAGCTTTTGTTTCGAGAGGAATGCGCAGGGAGGAAAATGGGTCATGGGCTGCCCTCATTGCCATGGCAGGATAAAGCCAAAAGCTCATTTAGGGCATCTTCCAATTTGCGAGCCTTGAAACATATAAAGCCATCATTTTGGAGATGATTTTCTCCGGGGGTGGGTGGTGGGGGGAAGAGGAGTCAGTTTTACAGGCAGTGGGATTGTTGTGAGGCTAATAATTAAACCTCCTGAGCTCAGCCCCAGGACATTTTCCTATAGCTTAATGATTGCTTGTAGAAGGTCCTTTCATTATCAGACAGCGAGTAGCATCTCCCCCAAGGCACAGTGCGGATGGGAGTGAATTTTGGGAGTTGTTTCTGGGTCTGCCTTGGTCCAGGACCATGTGACCCCACTTAACCCTTTAGATTCTTCCTACATGAGAAACCTTTTGAATTATGGAAATCATTTACTCCAGTGTTTCTCAAGCTTTCCAACTTGCAAGATGTGTGCACTGGCCGGGGAATTCTGGGACTTGAAGTCCACCGACCTGAAAGTTGCTGAGTTTGAGAAACATTGATTTACTCAATCATATGTGAGTTCAGCATTGCACAACTGTGCCAGATAAATAGAAGTCTTTTGGATGTTACAGTCTTCCCAGATTTCTTATCCAACATTCCACTGGTGGCGTTATTATTCGGGCTCTTATTCCACAAAATGTAAACTGTGGCTTTGGTTGTTTAACAAAGAATATCTCAGTATTGAGCGAGTGAATAGCACTTACTGGAAGAAAAGAAAGAATGAATATATGCACACATCTCAAAGATATTTATGGAATGTTAATCTGTCACTTTCCTGTCCTCCCTCCCTTAGGATCAAAGTTGCTTAGCTGACTTTATTGTTTTTTGGTAGAATCTCAAATTTTAACTGGTTCAGCTAAGATGAGCACAACAGCAGTAAAACAGTTCTTTATAGAAACACTAAGCAACAAATGCAAATTGTGGTCAGAACCATTTAAACCAATAGCAAATATGACGATGTCACTAAGATTACAGAAAATAGATGACTCTTGAGGGTTTTCTTAATGGCCTAACTGCTAAAGTGGACTTCCAATAGTCCACTTTTATTTCAGAGTTGCAGAGCTGCTACACTAAAGCCTTTTAAATCTTGTTCCTGTTAATTAGCATTTTAAATTGGCTTTACAAGTATGCTGGCTGAAACAGACTTTGGTAGAATATAAGTATTGCATGAATTTCTTGTATCTCTTCTATCAGCACTCAGGCAACATTAAGCAGAAGTGTTGGGACCTTGCACAGAGAGTTTGGAAAACCTCTTGACTGGAAACCTCACAAGATCAGGGTCAGGTTTCTCCAGAAAAGTCTAGAGCTGCCTTTGCTCATTGGCTTTCCTGATGGCCTTGGGATGCAGTTGACCCAGGAGGAGCATAAAAATAATGTATTGGGACTGTCAAGGAGAGCAGAGCCCACCTAAAACCTGTTGCAACCCCCTAAGAGCAGCTCATAAGGATACCGTGCTAAGAACTGCCTAACAGTTTCATGGCAAGTGGTATATATCTTAAATGCATCATTCATTAATAATAGGGTCACACTGTTCTCTTTTAGCCCTTTCCCTGTGTAAGTTATATATGTCAGGGCTCTCATAAAAGGTTTTGCCATAAAGATAGGCTAGAAAGAAGGTGGGAATGTAGTTTAGGAAGAGGCATGTTAATGCTATTTGGCATTGAAAAGGTTTTGCCCAGAAGATCAAATCAGAAACGACTAAATCTCTGCTAGGTTTCTTCAGTAGTGACCTTATCAGTTCATCGTTCTCACAGCTAAACCACCTCTGAGCAATTAACCTCCTCTGAGGCTTAAAACCACCCAAACCCAATTTTGGCAGCATCAAAAATAGACCTCTGCATAGACGCGTGAAGTCTTCATGCCGCTGGCCATGGAGGCTCAGTCCGGGGGGGGACTTGTGGTTGAGCAGCATCTGCTGGCTACTACTTCTCCAGCCTGGGTTGAGAGCTGTTCCTGTCATCCCACAGGAACCAAGAACAGGACAGGAGGTTATAGTAGGCTGGAAGTTGTCCATGTAGCCAAATGACGTTGATTCCCATTGGAAGTTCTCCAGGATCACTAGCAGAGTGTTTTCCCATCTTCTCTTACCTAAAGTTTCTTGAACGGAGTTTTTATGTAGCTAGCTACCCAGAGTTCTTTTTAATAGATGGGCAGCTACATAATTTCTTTAATAAATAAATCATTAAAACCAAAGAATTTTCTCTCCTCCCCCCAATTCGGTGGCTATGTCATCCAGCTCTGGCACTGTGCTTTTTTCCCCACTGATTCTTTGCTTTCTATTTCTCCTCCTTTTTCTTCTTTTCCCTTTTCCCTTGTATATTTCTAAACCTAGTCCTAAGGTCAGGTAAGGAAGCATGGCCGCAGCTTGGTAATGTTTCTCTGATTTTGCCATTTCTCATTCTTCTGCTTGCTTGTGGTTTTTTTGAGTTAGCATATCATGGCTACTCGGTTGCATCCAAATAATGCTGTTTTCATGACTGCGGTGAAATGCCCGGGGTGGGTGGGGGTTATAGTGCTTAATGGCTTGATAAGATAGATGGCTTTAATAATCCACCAGAATTTCTTCTTGTTCAAGATGGTAACCAATCCACCAGATAAACATTCTAAAAGCGATGGGGTTTTGTAGAAATTTGGGAAGATTTACTCAGAAGTGCACAGTGCATGTCATTGTCATATGCTGTTAAGCCACTTATGCATTCTTGCTTTTTTTTTTAAGTTAGCCCCTAGACATCCTTTTGCTTGCTGAATGCATATTATTTGATCCTTTTCTTTTTTTCTCCCTTGCAAAAGTAAGCATTTTTTTTTAAACGTGGCATGTCGTCTAACGTTTGCTCTATGCAACTTCCAGGATTAAAACATCAGAACTAAGTGCGTAGCCTTTCTTTTGGTGGATTCCGATTGTTTTCCTCCAAACTTCAGGAGAAGAGGCTAGGTTGACATGTTCATCCCACTGAATCCCTTGCACACAACGAAGAGACAATCTTAACCAGGAGAGTGGACTTGGAGCAGGGGTGGGATGCAAATATTTTTACTACCGGTTCTGTGGGCGTGGCTAGGTGGGAATGGTCATGTAACTGGGTGGGCATGGCTTCTTTTTTTTGTGCAGCACCCCCACCGCTGTGCTCCATGTTGTTGTTTTTTGCCTCCCGGGCCTCAGGGAAGCCTCATGGCGGGGCATTTTGCTCCCAGGAAGCTTCCCTGAGGCCCAGGAAGGCAAAAGATGGAGTGCCCTCCCGCGCCCCTTTTTGCCTTCTGGGCCTCAGGGAAGCCTCCTGGGCGAAGCAGTAAGGCAGCAAGGAGGATCTTGGAACAGCTGATTGTTGGAACAGCTGATCGCTGGGAGAGAAAAAAAGAAATACTGGTTCAGCTGTACCAGTAGCTGTTTTTTTACTACCGGTTCGGTCGAACAATTCAGCCAAACTGGGCCAAACCGGTAGAATCCCACCACTGACTTGGATGTCCCCCTTCTGCCTCCTACTTCACTCCACTGTCCACTGAGCTAAGCTCTCGGATTCTCTGCTTATAAAGGGCAGCCTCCTAATCTTAACCCTGGAATTTGAACCAGTTAGCCTCTGGAAGGATGGCCCGTGATCTCTCCTTGGTTTCTGACGTCCAGTTAATCTGAAAGGCCTGAGGTTGGAATGAGCTTCCTTTGAGCAACTGCTTTTCCTTGTTGTGATACCCTTGAAGTGGAAGTCCCGAGTGTGCTTCAAGTGCACAGCCAGTCATCAGAGATGGAGGATCCTCTTAAGGTTAGGGCAGTCAGTTCTTAAGGTGGGCTCTTCCCCTTCGAAGGATGCCAGTGTAGACCAGGTAGCCTCTCTCAGAACTAAATCCTTAAAAACAACATGGAAAGATTCTCAATAAAATGGATGAATTAAACTTCAGAATAGAGCTGTCTTAATTAATGGGGAAATGGTTTTTTTTTTCTATGTTAACCAAAATATTTCTAAATCATTCCTTGTTTTACAAACTCTTAGCTGTGCATGGTTAGATGCACATAATAATATTTTTGTGTCATGCGAAATACAATATAATCCACAGTCCTCGGTGCCATCATCTGAAGGGCAAGTAAAAAACATTGACTGACAGAAATATCCACATAAGTGGAGTCTAGGCTAAAGAAATTGAAGGGCAGTTTTGAGAAAGTTCTGCACCTGTATAAGTTTTGGAATAAGGCATAAATCATAAATTCAAGGTTTTTACATTGCCCATTGAAATCAATCATGGTTATACTTT
Source organism: Notechis scutatus (assembly GCF_049901735.1). Taxonomy (NCBI): domain Eukaryota; kingdom Metazoa; phylum Chordata; class Lepidosauria; order Squamata; family Elapidae; genus Notechis; species Notechis scutatus. The sequence continues at coordinate 74,085,867 of NC_142012.1, forward strand.
GGCTGAGCTTACTCGGGATTGGTAATGTGTATATAGTGTATATTGGACTTCAACATGCATTTTTCCCATTCAAATAGATGCCCTCTGATTTTAAATGGATAAAATAACTGTCAGGACAGCTTCTAATTTCAGCTGAGGGATGATATCCGAAGGCTTCCTTTGACAAAATAGAAATTGCCAGAATAAATGATGAAACTTTTCACATTTTATCAAGCGGGGCAGGAGGAAACTCCCGAAATCTTCATCGAAACTGCACTCATAGTATTTTTAAACTCTCCCACATCAGTTACACGTGGTTTAGGGACTTGAGCTTACTCCCTGGAAGTTGCATGAATTAATTTTTCTTTTGTTCATCTCATCCTCATCTTCGCACTCTCTGATAAATTGTAAATACAACCAGCCTCCGCTCCTTCAGTTCGGATAGGTCCTACACCTTGAACAGAAGCTCTTACACCCGGGACAGCGTGATGATCGAAGAACTAATGGTACCACCGAAGGACACGGTGAGTTCCTTGTGACTCTGGCTGGGAGGGGGAAGGAGGGATTTAAACACACCCTTTGTGCAGCCCTACAGCTTGATGGGACTGGCCAGGCTGCCATCCTTCCCAGTCAGCACACCCTGGGATGTTTCCTGGACTTTGTAGCTGAGCCGATTAGGAGAGGAGAAGATGGACAAGCCATTTCCTCTTTATTTTCTTATCGCAATAATGTATGTGCTGCTTTAATCCAAGCAATTAAAGCCAAGGCTTGAAGTTTTTGGCATACATTGTGACCTTGGTGGCACAGTGGATAAGAGGGCAGTACTGCAGGCTACTTCTGCTGCCTGCCGTCTGCCTGCAATTTGGCAGTTGGAATCTCATCAGGCTCAAGGTGGACTCAGCCTTCCCTCCTTCCCAGGGGGGTAAAATGAGGACCCAGATTGTTGGGGGCAATAGGCAGACTCTGTAAACCGCTTAGAGAGAGCTGTAAAGCACTATAAGGTCTTAAGTGCTATTGCTACCGAACTGAAAATGCCCTATTAACTAGGAATTTCAGCCGGTCAAGTACTTGGTAACCCCATTTCCATGACTGTCCATGATTCTTCATAAATTCCAGGTTTAAAAGTTCTCTGTTTGTCAACCTTCCTGATTTTTTATTTATATATTTACTATATTTGTATACTGCCACCCTCCATGGCTGTGTAGAGTTAAAATAGAAAAACAACAACAAACAAACAATGCATCAAAGATGAAATTTGAATTCTAGGCTAATGCATCGGGATGCAATTAACCCATTAAAAGCAATCAACGTTGCTGAACTACAACTCCCAACAACCTCAGAGTGCAGGGCCCCTGGAAATGAAAGTTCGGAAGGAGCCCGAGGCCAATGTAGCCCATCCTTAGAATTCAGATTCTTAGTTTACTTTTTTTCCTACCGGTTTTGAAATTATTATTAAGTGTTTAAGGACAAGAAAATAAACTGTTAATGGATGCAAGGTGACTACACACAGGGTTAATTAAGCAGAATACCTGTACATTTTATGTAGTATTGCCTTTAGTTTGCCAAGATAAGACTCCTTTTATGCCCTGAAACTACATCGTGAAATGGTTTGAGACATTGTGGAATTTGAATGTTTGTTTTTTTCTGTAGTTCAGGAGGGAAGATCACTGAATAAGCTATAGCTGCAGTTGGTAGCCAGCATGGAAGACTTCAATTAAATAACAAGATGCTGGCCTTTCTTTGTTAAATTAAACGCACATTTCTACTGCATTAGACTCTCACAAAATAGGGGCTGTGACATCAGCACATAGGCAACCTCTGATTGCTGTAGCACTGCTACGCAGAATGTGGTGCGTCCATGGGAGGAGGAGTTCAGAACAGTCAAGACAGCGGCCACAACGATGCAGTTGAAGCCCCACTCACTGTTACGTGTACTGAGATCCAGTGGTACGCTTCTGGCTGTCATCTTGATTCAGGAACTGTCCAGCAGGCCAGTGGCCCTGAGTTCCATCAGTCTAAGACAGGAGTCTGCAATCTGCAGCTCTGGAGCCACGTGCGTCTCTTTCAGCCCTCTGCTGCAGCTCCCTGCTGGCTGATCCCACCACCGGCTGGCCCCTCCCCTCCCCATCACTCCTCGCCTGGCCTTGAGAAGGCAAGGGTAATGACGGGGGATGGAGACTCGCTCCATATTCCAGAGCAGGAGGTGACTGGGGGGAAGGAGTGAGTGACGTGGAATTGGCCACCCACCACCCAGTCACACGGGTTGTTAAATTATTGGCTCCCGGTGTTTTCTTTTCTGTGGGAAACGGGTCCAAATGGCTCTTTGAATATTTAAGGTTGCAGACCCCTAGACTAAGAGCTGAGCTAGCTCTGAGATTGCACAAGAGCTCTGGCCACCGTTAGAGTAAGCTCTGCCACTACCTGGCAGACTCTGGTCTGCCATAGGCCTTTCGCTCTTGTTCTTCGTCCTCCATTGGTCTCAGAGATATCTAGCCTGGACTTCGGGTTGACTTCGTTGTTTTTACTTAACTGATGGAGCTGCCTCTTCTGTCCACTTTTGACAGAATGCCAAATCTGGACCTACCAGTAGCCTGAAAAGTGTCCATAGCCAATCTGAAGTACTCTGGCTGAAAAAAAATACCCACCCAACCCCCGGAATGCAGAAAAAGAAGCATTCTGAGCAATAGCAGAATATCTGCATTAAAAACGAAGAATCTTCCTCCTCTTGGCTTATCAAGAAAGGTGGAAGGGAGAACCCTGGGCTTCATGCCAAGCATGCTCTGTGTTGAGTATCTGCACCTGGCCTTTTAAAATTGACAAGTTGTTCTAGGTTAGACATCCATTTCCTTATAGGATAATATTGCAGTGAAGCAATTGCTGACGAGTTTGAGTCAGCTGGCTGACAGAGGTGGTTTGGTGCCTGGACAAGAGCCTTGTATCAAATCTCTTGTCCTCCTTGCAATTCATCTTCTGACTGTAATGGACAAAGGCAATGGTTGGTCATTGTGTGGGGAGATGCAGGCCCAACAGTCCATTTAACCCAGAGATTTGGGGGACAACAGCTGAATAATCACCATAGTGTTACAACAATATTTAGAAGGGAGATCTCTTTGGAGGAAAGATGGCAGGCAAAGTTAATAAGAGAGAAGAGCAGAGCAGAGACCGAGCCACTTACCAACTCTAACCAAGTAAGTAAAGCTGGCAAAATATCCATGAAATTTAAAACAATCACAATGACCATGACCCTTTCTTCCAGAGGACCTTTTAAGGACTTAATTGTCATTAAAGCACAGGATATTTCTTATTTCTTGGATGAATTAATTGTTTCTTGTTGGCCATCTCTTTGAAGCCCCCGACGTTTCCTAGAGAAGTGGACTCCGATTCCCTCCGGCACTACCATTGGGCTGCAGAGACCTTGGATAATGTTAATCTTGTGTCTAGCCCCATTCACTCAGGGTAAGTAGTTCGGATACTATCCTTCCTTCACTCTGGGTGAAACCAGGCAGTGGCTTGGAGGAGAGGGAGTAACCTATTCACAGTGACCTTCCTTGACATATATTTCTTCCATACCAACTGTGGAATTTGATATTTATCGTTATTGAATGTCTACACCACCATTGTGTTGCTAGCAACACTTAGAGTAGTTTAAAGTAATCAAGAAATACAGAACAGGAAACCTAGCAATAGAGTTGATGCTTCTGATAGCAAAACAATGAAACCAATATCTTTAAAATATTAATTTGACCTGAGTTTGGGTGCCACTTCAACAGCCCAGAGCAAGAGAGAGACATTTCAAGATAAATAATTAGACGGCTTTTCAGTTAAACATTTAAAACCATGAGTAGTCCTATTCCATAACAGGGAACTTCAGCTTTTTAGCAGATCCTGTTTCATACCAGTGCCAAATCTCTATCTTGCTCTAATATTAACTATTGGAATTAGAAGGTAAAACATTTCTCCTTCTAGTCCACAATGCTGTAGTAAACATGTTTTAACCATGACTCAACTGGATGTATTTGGAGGAAATGGTGGTGAGTTTCTTCATCTTGGATGTATGGAAGAACCTTTTCATTTCCTGTATATGTAGAGATAGATAGATAGATAGATAGATAGATAGATAGATAGATAGATAGATAGATAGATAGATAGATATGCAAATTCTGACTCCATTCCTCTAACTAATAAGAAACCTGGAAACTGCTCCATATGCTAGTAGAGATGTGTCTGTTCTGCTCACGGATTTTTTTTTTTTTTTTGCTTTATAATCTCTTGTGCTTCGTGAGCCAGAATCAGAAGAGAGGGAGGCTCAGAGCACACCAGTGTGTACCATCAAAAAGAGGACAGGAACTCAACCTCCATGGTCATCTGCTGACCTCCCCCCCATGAATAACTCTTGAGCTCAAAAGTTCTTAGTCCACTGCTTTGATTTAAGACTACTTTATGGAACTCAGATATTTTCTAAGATTCACATCTAATCTAAGGGTTCCTTTTTCATACCTGCACCAATTGCATTAACTTTTGCAAAGGAATTAGCCTTGATAGTTAATTAGACTAGGTGAATGGCGGAGAAATAGATATGGTGTCAGCAAAACAGCCAAAGTTCCATGAATTTCACTTCCATTTAAGCACGATTAAGACGATTTGATTTCCCAGTAAGTTATGCCTGCCCAAAAAAACCGAAATGTATTTTTCAAATGCTAATAATAATCCTCTCAAAGTTTTTGTAGACTATTTTTAAATGTTTAGACACGTTTGCTATAATTACAAGGTAGCTTCCATTTCCTCTTCTTCCCTTCAAAAGCATACTATAATTAGAGCTATAAGCAAAATAATCTTCCTGCCACCAAATCAAAATATGGACGAGGCTTTTAAAAAGATCTACAGCACAGTGTTATCCTTCAGGAACTTTCCTGATCTTTGTCAGCCTTATCCCAAATGGACAGAAATCTATAATAAACTCCCTGGTTCCCCCAAATGTCAACATTGTTTGTGGCACTATTAATACGGTGACAGTTCATCTTCTTAGCTGATTCATCCAACATGTATGAAATAGAGATTGGGCAGCTGCATTTGAAAAAGGGCAGCTTTTTTCGTATCACTCCGAGTGAGAATACTTTGCTTCCTTCCCCTTAAAAGTTAAGTAGGAAACATTCCAGCCTGGAAAGGGCTTTTTTTTTTACCTTGGCGGGGCTACTAAATCTCTATTTTCTGTTTTCTGCACAGTAGCGGATTTTTAAGCTGTGCAGATGCAGATAGGTAAACGCAACAAGACGTCCCATAACAAAGTACATTTATTGGTTCATCAGGTATCCTCATAACTCACATTTGGGACGAAGTTCTTCTCCTAACCCATCTCGTAGCGATAGAAAGCAGCTGCCATGAGTTAGAGAGTTCAGGCAAAAGTGAGGAAAACTCCCCCCAACCCATCGAGGACCAAAACAGTGACCAATCAGGGTTACAGATGTGGCCACGTGACATGAACTACATTTCCCAGGATACCTTTTGACTACATTTACCATGATACATTCCCTTAAGGGGACAGCTCATAATTCCTAAGTGACTATCCAATTCCCATAGACTGGCTGGGACAGCACACTCTAGATTCCCACAAGAGAATTGTGCGAGATGGCAAAGACACATGGCCACAAGCGAGTATAGTTCCTTCCTAATAACTCCCACTGGGAGAATTAACCAGCCAGTTTGTAGAATGGTTGACCCAGCACCAGCTGTTAAAACTCGCATGTCAGATGCCGAAGAAAGACCAGCTGGGAAAATACTTCTTGGCCATACAAGATGGGAACTCTGAAGAGTATTCTGGTAAAGGGGGCCTTGGGGGAAAGGGGGTCCCCAAATGGCTCTCAGGCCCCAAGTTGCTGGCTATCAAGAATGTACTTGCCTTCCCCCTCAAGCATGTCCGTTAAACCAGGGTCTCCAACTTTGGCAACTTTAAGCCTGGAGGGCTTCAACTCCCAGAATTCCCCAGCCAGCAAAGCTCTGGGAATTCTGGGAGTTGAAGTCCTCTAGGCATAAAGTTGCCAAGGTTGGAGACCCCTGTGTTACATTTAATGTAACTCCTATATCTGAGATTCCTTAGTTTTCCCGCACAGGTAAAAGTCGCCTTAGTGGCCATATGCTGTTAAACCTTCCACTATTTTTTCCTAGAAATTAGGAAACTCCTCATATCCAGGCATCCAAACAGTCAGCATTTGAAGGTCCCTTGTTTCTTTTTCTGTCTCTGGCCTTGTGCGATTTAAGTTAAACACTTTCTCTAGTCCTTCAAATTTCTTGATCATCTACCACCCTATTATTATTATTATTATTATTGTCCATTTAATTGGATGTTGATTGGATTTTTTTCACAATACTTTTTAAGGCTAACCATGATTTAGGATTCAGGCAAAACCCTAAGGTGTGACTAATTGAAATTGGCAGCAATTGCTTCTAATGGTCCAAGATATACAGGAGCAGAGAGAATCAGTGCAAGGGGTAGGATATCAGTGCTTTGCTGCTGCAAATACAGTTTATCCTGAACATTTGCACTGTATTGTTTTTGCAAGCTCAATAAACCATCGGTTGGGAGTTTCAACCAGTAGGGGCCAAGATCAAACAACAAGCTAAGCCAAAATCAAACACATGCCATCGCAGTGTGGCATTGTTTCAGATAATTTGCCTTCTCAAACAGAATCAGGATTGAGTTGGAAGGGACCTTGGAGGTCTTCTAGTCCAGCCCCCTGCTCAAGCAGGAGACCCTATACCAATGTTGGCAAACCTTTTCAGCACCAAATGCTGAAAAGGGAGCATGCACCGATGGGGGGAGCACCGGAAACCTGAGATTCCAGTTTCCGGCATGCGCATGCACACCAGGCAGCTGGTCTTTGTGTGCACATGCATGCCAGAAAACGGAAGACCAGATGGACGTTGCGCATGCACGCGCTGGAACCCAGAAGAGCAACAGGCGACGGCTGGCATGCCAGGAGAGATGGCTCTGTGTGCCACTTCCAGCATACTTGCCATAGATTCGCCATCATGGCCCTATACCATTTCAGACAGTCTCTTCTTAAAAACCTCCGGGGATGGAGCACCCAGGCCTTCTAAAGGCAACTTCTGTTCCACTATTTTATTGTCCTCACTGTTAGAAAGTTTCTCCTTAATTCCAGGTTGGTTCTCTCCCTAGTTAGTTTCCATCCATTGTTTCTTGCCCTGCCCTCTGAATAAGCTTTCCACATAGTATATTATACTATACTTGTTATAACGTAGTATAATAGAATAAGCTTCCCACATAGTAGCCATTGGCAGCTGCTCGCCAGCTTTGCTGTGCCCCTCCAGGAATTGCCCACCGTAATTCAACAATCTTGCTAAATAGAATAGAATAGAATTCTTTATTGGCCAAGTGTGATTGGATACACAAGGAATTTGTCTCTGGTGCATAAGCTCTCAGTGTACATACAAGCAACAAATGATAAATCATCATCATCAAATATAATCATCATAAATCATAAGCTACAACACTAAATATAATATAAATGCAACACTAAAAATAAAGAGAGGGTAGCTGTAGATAGGCAAGAAAGCACTGTGGTTTGTAAAAAAAAAAAAAAATTAAGGTGCCAGGCATAATCTAAATATTTCAGCAGTGTTACTCCTCCTGGACAACTTTGAAATAAATAAATAAACAAACAAACAAACAAACAAACAAACATTTAAAATACTTGCTCTCATAAATCAAATTTTGCCATCAGCCTTACATCCTATAACATAAACCACGTTCCAAGAATGCAGGCACAGTGCAAAACAGTCCTCAATTTTTTCCTACCCCATGCCAGAGTATGGATCCTCATCTTCATCCAATTTTTGAGCAAAGGTTTTAATTTCAGCAAAATGCATACCGCTATCGCATAACTTCTTTCGCTTTTAAAACAGGGAAATAACCCCCAACTCTCTCCACCACTTAGGACCAACTGAAATGCTTTGCTTTTGTTATACTGCGTTTGTTTATGATCAACATTTTTGTTGCTTGCTTCTAATAATCTCATATTAATTTTTCCCCAATTTGCTTTCTAAATTATTTTGCAGCTATTCCTCTCCACTCCCACAGTATGATTCAAGGTGATGACGCTGTCTGTGACTTCTCATTTTGCCTCTCTGTGTGTTTATTTTATTTTTCCTCCCCAGTTGCAATGTCTGTAGATGTTTCAGTGCGTCTCCAGTCTTTTCACCTTCTGCTGTAGACTTTCCTCTTTTGTCTACTTGTTGTCTTTAATATTGTGCTTTAGAAATTGTTCTGTAACTCATATCATTAGTCTGATAATTATATAGATGGTCACTAACTCTTAATGTCATTTATACAAACTGCATGAAAAAAAAATCCTTGTCTGATGTCTAGGAGGGCTGATACTAGAGGAATTGCTAAAGTCTCGTATCTGGTGGAATTTGCCAGTGAGGATCTGTGGAAGACGTTTCACAAGAAAGAAACTATTCCTAAAATAATCAGTCAAACTGCAGGTTGCTTCTATGGCCTTTCTAGCTGGGGGACCATAGGTACTTGCTGAGTTTGAAAAATCAACCCATGATCAGCTCTTAACCATGTCTGTATTCACATTTAGCATCAACGGTGTTGTTTAGGCAGATGGTCAGAGAGAATTGTTTAGCAAATGCACTAACAAAACCTTCAGGCCTTCCAAACTTGGGAGCTTTTTTGGTCAGACTAAACCAACCAAAAGGGAACCATTTAAAAATAAGCTAAGTTCTTGGGACGGGAAGACAGTTCTCTTCCAGGCAACCTCCTGCTGCGCTGCATGTCCTGGGGTTGACTTTCCAAGAGTGAGAAAGAAGTTCTGAGGTGCCCAGAGTTGCTTAGGGTGGGCAGCCATCTAAATCTTTTGAAGAAATAAAGAAATCACTTTCCCAGCATAGGGGAGGGAGACCAGTTTGGAGCCTCAAGGCAAAAATTAAAAAACATGCGACAAATTGCGAATTTATTCCAGGGCAGAAGAAGTGCCGGATTTTTTAGAGTGATTTTTTGGTTTTTTGGCATGCTTCCACCTCTATAAAATCAATGTTGGTCCATAGCCTTTTTCTTTTTTTAAAATCAGGAATTAGAAGGAAGCAGCTTTTTAATCTACAATCACATCGAGATTTTAGGCCTGGAAATGTAGAAAGGATAGTTAATTTAAAAAAAACACCACCCTGCTTTAGAATAATGTACATTTGTACAAGTTAAGGAACTAAGAAACAAACAAACAAACAAACCCAGAGCAGATTAAACTTTCCTTTTGCAGTAGGCGAAATGAAAGCTGCAATTATTTTGTAAAGGCAAAGGGCGAATGGACTAGAGAAAGTGGACACGTCCGTGTTGCTTTCTGAAGAGCTGTATGGAAGCGGTCTGCCATTGTTTTCAGAGGAGCTCTCAAGCTCTTTCAATAAATGGTATTTAATTCCAGCAGAGCCTGAGGCTTTGATGGATCTCATGGCAAATGAGCTTCCGATTGTGCCCCATTCCGTTTGAGAGGAGTGAAGGGCACACACAAGACTACAACTTGCTCATAGAGCATCACATGACCAAATTAGGTCCAGTTTGAGAAAAACTCATTCTTAGCTGCCCTGCCCTGTCCGGTCTGGCTCAGTGGTCCATCAGTCTGCCTTCGGATCTTCAGGCTGGACTAGGGTAAGACCTGGAGGACAGATACCAAGGAATCCTGGAGGAACTGAAGGCTAGCCTGGAACAGTGAAGGTCAGCCTTGAAGATGGCAAACCCTTTTCCTAAGGGTCGTTTATCACTACGGAAGCCCCACCTGGATGTCTGTGAAGTCAACAGGAACTGCGCTTGGCTCAAGGAGATCTTATTTTTGTCCTCTGAGCTCAGCAGAATTTGAAAAACTTTTTCAAAAGAAAGCCAGAACATCATGGGGCAGCAGTGGGATCAAAGTTGGCTGCTTTCTTTAAGAAACCAACTATGAGGAACTGCAGTAGAACACCCAAGTACAGGTTGATGATGAGAGATTTTAAGGGAAAAAAAAAAAGCAGTTTTTTTTTCAGAAAGGCTTTTTTTTTTTAAGAGAAGAAAGGTGTGGTCACGCATGCATGTTGCTTTGATAGTTTCTGAAGAAATAAGAGTAAAGCATTGTTAAATGTTAAATGGTTAATTGCTCCTGCTGATAAGGCATGAATCATGCACTGATAATTTCACTATAGGAGACGGGGTGCAATCCTTAGCCATGGTATCATGCAATCGTGATCAAAATAATGAAAAAAGCCCTGTTTCTCCTCCAAATAATCTCTCACGCAAAGAATTATCTGTACCCTTTGCTGAGAAATCAGCTGCCCAAGAGCCACCCAGGCCCCTGCGGTCCTATCCAAATTCAGCCACATTAGCCTTGGCTGCTCCAGGGAGCAGAGTGGTGGGCTCAGTGTCACCTCCTCCTGAGTAGACCTGCACTCAAGTGGTGCCCAATAAGTGCCGGCTGTTCTCAGAGGGCTTTTCCTTCTCAGTGCGTGAGGTTGGTGTTAGAGATCTTTTGTTCCATGCCAGCTTTTTTCCTGACGTTGCTCATTCCTCTTCCCAGTTTTCTGGTCAGCTTTATGGTGGATGCCCGGGGGGGCTCCATGCGTGGCAGCCGCCACCACGGCATGAGGATCATCATCCCGCCACGCAAGTGCACGGCTCCCACCCGTATCACTTGCCGCTTGGTGAAGAGAGCCAAGCTGGCCAGCCCCCCGCCCATGGTGGAAGGAGAAGGATTAGCCAGCCGGCTGATTGAGATGGGGCCTTCCGGGGCACAATTCCTGGGGTAAGTGGCCCTCTGGGCTGATGGCTCAAGTTGCTTTTCCTCCTCCTGTCAGTTGGATCCTTGTCTTCCCTCTTGTGATCACCCTCTTGAGTGTTTGTGGACGTTGGTGACGTGTGTCGCTTCACTGGAGGCCAACTCCCCATGGAAGCCGGAGGGAGCTTCTCTTGAACAGGTGGGATGGGATGGAAGGAGGAAAGGAGGAAAGTTCAGCAGAGACCTCCCTCTGTCATGGGCTCCAATCCGCCTTGGTCGTGCTACCCACTTATGTCCAGAGCAGTCCATGCCCATAGACCCCCTGTCTCTCTAAAGCAGGGGTGTCCAACCTTGGCAACTTTAAGACTTGTGGACTTCAACTCCCAGAGTTCCTCAGCCAGCTTTGCTGGCTGAGGAACTCTGGGAGTTGAAGTCCACAAGTCTTAAAGTTGCCAAGGTTGGACACCCCTGCTCTAAAGGAACGCTCCGTTCCACCTTTCCTTCTTCCTTGGCTGTTGTCCACCAAAGGCAGGAGAAGAAATAGCCTGAAAATAAGCATACTCTAGCTGTCGACCTGTGGCTCCTAATTTCCCCTCTTGTTTTTCTTCCTGCTGCATGGATGCTACTAGTAAACTGCATCTTCCCACCAATCCTCCCCCTTTAATTGAGGGCGAGAGCCTGGTTAGCCGAATCCTGCAGCTTGGGCCTCAAGGGACCAAATTCACTGGGTAGGCTCTTTCTAAGCAAAGATATCAAATGTCTGCGGTTCTTTTCTTGTTTTGACTTGCTTTTTTTTTCTTTCTTTCTTTCTGGTTTTTGTGTTTTGATCATGCCCATCTCTTTTACGTTCCCTACGACAGTTGCCGCAAAAGCTTCCCGTCGGTTTAAATATCACAGGCAGTGAAACCATAGTGGCTTGATGGTAGTCTTGACACTGCTCCTGTTCAACCGATCTTGTGCTTTGAGCATGTTGGAATTCACGGCAAGCATTTCTGCTTTCATAAGTTCTGTGCTTTTTTTTTTTAATTTTTCAAATAATAGCTTTTTCTTACAGTCTCAGCTGCATTAACTATACCTTTAAAAAAAAAAAGAAAGGTCCACCCAAAACGGGTGTTTATTTCAATCTTGGTGATAGAATTATTGACAAGGCTTTGAAGTCAGCTTGTGGAGGAAGAAGATACCCCAAACTGGGTCATTTTCAGCAATTAATATTTGTAATACAAGGTTGGCCCAGTTCAAGCCTAAGTTGGTGTCAGGCCAAAAGGAACCACAAATGACTCTGATTCAAAATAAAGACATGTTGAGTAGTTCCTTTATTGTAGACAGAATCTTGTCAGGCTGAAGCACTTCTCTGCAAGACTTTTAGACCTACCCTGCAGTCTGGCGCATGGGTTGGGGAGGTCTGCCTTCACCCTTTTCCTGCATACCAAAGACTCCAAGCTTCTTTGTCTCTTGTTCCCTGGGAAAAGTCCCCTCCAGCTTCCTTGCCAAGACCTCACGGGACACTATCATTCAAATTCTCGGGAGAAGACCGAGTTGGGAAGGTGCTCCTCATTGTTTGGGTTGGTGATGGCTTTATAGGCTGCACATGGAAGCCGAACCCAATGGAATGGGCCAGGTTTGAAGAATGCTCAAGGCTACCAAACCCCAGTTCCCCAATTAAAACTAACCCCCCAAAATATATTATGTAGATATTTAAGTTGCCTGGGGAAACTTGTTGTGTGAGTGTAAATGCAGCCAGACAATCCTTGAAAGGATGAGGAGTGGCAGGTTGGCTCATCCTATCAACAGAGGAGGAGCTCCTGTTCCATTTATTAGATGCCTCTTTATCTCCAATCTAGCTCTTCCCTATCTAGTTACATATCTACACACACACACACACACTTTTTTAAATGTTTATAATTGATATATGTCTATATTTTATACTTTTATTTGTGTGCGTAATTTACAAGCATTTATATTTAGAATTCACATACAGGGACACTACCCTGATCTGAAAAGAATTCATATTTAGAATTGTTGAACTCCTTAAATATATTGACAGCTGGTATTCCACAGTTGTGAAACTTAATCTACCCTGCTATTCCAAGCCTTCTGTTGAATCCCTGTCCTACCTTCCCTGTGAGTTTTGTTTCTATACATGGACATAACTGTGTGGGCTTTATCCAGAGAGTCACTAACCAACAAAGATTGCATTCAGAAGGTATTTGTTGGTCTGTTTCAGTGTTTTGTACACGGGGAGCTCTGAGTTAAAGTTAGATTACCAAATGCAACAGCCCTTGGAGATGTTGCTGTTTGCTTCCAACCACGTAATTTGAATAACAATCTGTGGTTTTTTTTTGGGGGGGGGGATAAGAAAAGGCACAAATTAAGTTGAGTTAAGAACCTTTTCATCTCATGGAATTAAGCATATAAATAATAAAACCAGAGGATAAATTAATTGGATGGTGCCCTCACTGCTGTTGTTCCTAATGCCGTAGTTGGAAATGCAGAAGAAAGCCGGGGTCCCATCGTGGTTATTTATTCACTGCCTGTTCTCAGCATGGTCAGATGCTCTGTGGTTGTAAACAATGAGGAGTTGTCACTGTTTTCCCACCTATAAAGCTCAGTAGGAAATTTATTGAAATATATTACAGCTGCATTATTCCGTAAATGCTTACCTTTCTGTGATTAAATTTTTCATCTAGGAAATAAAGAGAGTGCCTCTGCTTAGTTTCCATGCTGGTGTTTTGCCATTCTGGGTGGAAGGCTCTGAGATATGATATCCGTTATTTAGAAGGGGTTGGAAAAGAGGGACAGGGTTTAGCTAACCTGGGGGTGTGCATACAGCTATGCAGGATTACTGTGCTTGTGTGACTCTGCAAATCACCTGGTTCTTGATACTTGGGGAAAGAGACGGAGGGGTGGTTTGATCGGCTTCACTAACTTTAGCACGGCAAGTTACAACGATGGCAGACAGGGGTGTCTCTGATGTATAGTCAAAAAGGAGAAGAGAGAGACATGATGTTGTGACAGCTAAAGCTTTGATGACAGCATGGTGGCTCCATCTTGGCTTTTTCGATCATGTCCCGGAGGTGCCCCTTCCCAAGAGAGAGCTCCTCTGCTGCTACAGCCATCAGCCCACGGCAGAATCCCTACTCAACCTGTTGTAGTCTATTGAAAGATGGTGCCAGAAGGGGAAGAAGAACCTGGCCAGCCCCTCATGGCTGGTCAAAATTTAATTTTAATTGTCCAAGAGTTCACCTTGAGCCAGGGACTGGTCTTAGAGGGTTTTTTATACTAGAGAGTTTGAATGGTGTAAGCCCCGTGGAGTCACCATTTGCATCATTTGGGCAGCTATATAAATGTTGTTGAATAAATAAATCTCAGGGTCATAAAATAGCTTTGGAGGTTGGAAAACATCTCTGAGAAGAAGCTTGCCTGTCTTCCCCTTGTCACCCAAGTTCAAGCCTCATCTTTTCTATAAAACCAGCAGGAGATTGTGGCAAGAAGGGCGGCGAGCAAATTTAATAAATCAATAAAAATAAATAAAAGGAAGGGGAGGAAAGCAGGATCCAAACCTTGGTGGTGGGTTTCTGATAGTCCAATTCAGGACTTGAGCATCCCATTGCATCTTCTGCCTTTTAGTTGCAGTCATTCCCTTGTCTGATTTCATCTCGAATGTTTTGCTGAGAAAGTTCTGCTCTCCATCCCAGGGAAACAGAAGTAGCATGTTTGCAACGTGGCTCTTCTTTGAGAGGCTGTTTTTTTCAGGGAGCCTTTCTTTCTCTACAAAGTGGGGAATCCGTGGGCTGCAGCACAAACCACCTTCTTGAGACTTGCACAACCTCTCCCTGTTTCCCTTCTAGGCTCGGCAGAAAATAGAGCTTGAAATTGTCCCTTCTTCCCCAGGAAACAGAGCCTGGTTATTCTGCACCTGTGTTGTCCTTCTTTGCAGAGAATTTGGAGGCACAGAGTGAAAAGCATCCCCCTCCCTCTCTCTCTCTCCCTCTCTCCGCTCAGTCTCTCCTTCCTCCTTTCCTTTTTCTCTCCATTCCATTCCATCCCTCTCTCTCTTTCCCTCTTCTCCTTCCTTCTCTCTCTCTCTCTCTCTCTCTCTCTCTCTCTCTCTCTCCTTCTCCCTCTTTTCCTCCCACCCCTCTATCTTCCTCTCCCTCCTCTCTCTTTCTTTTTCTCTTCATCTCCCTCCATCTCCCTCCCACTGCCTCTCTCTCCCTCTCCCTTTCTCTATCTGCCTCCCTTCCTCCCTCATCCTCTGTCTCTCTTTTTCTCTCCTTCTCCCTTCCAAACTCACCCTTCTGCCTTTCTCCCTCTCACACACACATGCTAACCCTGAGTAAGTTTTGAATTTGGGATAAGGGCAGGACCAGCCCTCTCTCTGTTTGCATACTCAAAGACATCCACCTGTCTATTTATCTGTCTCTTACCCGTTCACCTAAATTGTGCTCCACAAAAGCTAAAGCCAAATGGGGAACTCTTGGGAGTTACTAAGCAAAATGGCGGTCTCTGTGGCTCTAGTGATATCCGTGGCCAAGAAACGGAGAGAGCTGGGATAGTCTCAAGAGGAGGACAGGCAGGATCTGGATAAGATTCTCAGTCATTTGGGTTCTGTGCACCGTGTTTTTCTTTTCACGCTTGCTCAAAGCAGAAGAAATTATGAATGCAGAAAAAAATATATATTGTCACGTTAACATCCATTGCATGATATAGAGCAGCTCAGGTGCAGAAAGCAGCTTTCCTTGAAACTGGCGTTATCACAGCAGATCTTTCTTGCCAGATCACATCTCCTGAGTATGACCTCTTTCTGCGTAAGCAACTTTCCAAAGTTCCTTTTTCATTTGCTTGTACGTTATTTCTGTAACTCCTTGTTTTCGTGTGAATCAGCCTTTGCCAGCACTCCCCCGTGTCTGCTTTCAACCTCGGGTTTGGTGTTGGGGGTGTGTGTGAATGGAACGGTCAATTGCAGGTCAAGCGGGAAAGGTTTCGTGGCTTTGCCAGTGGTTAATTGCTTGCAACCGAATGACCAAACAAGCCGAGCCCGTTTCCGGCGGCCCGTGGAGAAACCGCTGCCAAAGTGGGGAGCCCTCTGGCCTCAAGGGCCTTTTTCTCTTTCTTTGATGCAGTCCGGTTGTAGTGGAAATCCCCCATTTCGGATCCATGCGAGGAAAGGAACGAGAGCTGATTGTGCTGCGGAGTGAAAACGGGGAGACCTGGAAAGAGCACCAGTACGATAGCAAGCACGAGAACCTCCTGGAGATCCTGAACGGCATGAACGAAGGTAACCGCCCTCGCCTGGCAAAGGGCCCCTGGGCAGAACGGAGACGGGGGCAAAGTGAAAAACACGCACAGTCCTCGTCGGGAACCATCGAAGAAAGTGCGGCCGGGGGGGGGGGGAATGGAGCAGGTTTTCCTCTGCACAGATTTCTCTTCTAGTAGAAACAAAAGGTAACCATTTGACCATTACAATCCGTGCTTATAGGTTTTGCTTTTTTCTTGAAGCGCTTTTGATATTTTTGTTAACACGGAGCTGGTGTTTTATCGGTTCGATACTTTTGTTCTGGCTGCAACAGGATAGGGCCCGCTAAGCAGCACAAGTATTCTGTCATGCCGGGGTGTCAAACTCAATTTCATTGAGGGCCGTATCAGGGTTTTGTTTGACCTCAGGGGGGGCCAGGGCGGGCATGGCCAGCTTGATCTCACTCGTGTCTGGGCACCTGTGATGGCCCGGGGGCCCCTCCCACCCAAGCTTCGTTTTTGGCTGGGACAGCCTCCTTTTGCTGGCAAAGGCACCGCGGCCCAGTCCTTCGCTGTTTCCAGGTCAGTCCCGCGGGCCAGATCCAAGCATCCTATGGGCCAGATCCGGCCCGTGGGCCTTGAGTTTGACACTCTTGCTCTAATGCCCCCAGCCTTTGGGGCATCAGGGACCAGTTCCATGGAGAGAGATTTTTCTGCAGACCGGAGGGGGTGTAGTTTTGCCTGCTGCCTGCATTCTGTGGATGGGGTTTGCGTGTCTTCTGACCCAAACCTTGTTCCAAGGAAATAAACACCAAACAGAGGTAAAAGCAAAACCTTTTTATGCTTCTCTGCGAATTCCGTTCATTCATAGTTAAAAGGCTATGAAAACTAATTGTGTCTGATAAGAATGAGAACACTGGATTAAGTTGCCAAGAAATATTCAAAACAAAATGTCACCAAACACAAACCAGGATAGTCTGAATGTCCGTCCGCAAGGCTTGAAGTGCAAGAATTTCTTTGCTTCCTGCAAAGAATCCCGGTCCCTCAGGCTGGCTTTTATCTCTTAAGGGAGGGGCCATTACCTTGCAGCCTTACTCCCGGGTTGCCTGTGCTGCTGCAGCTGCTCTTTCCTTCGAGCAGCCCTTGCACGCACGTGCACTGTGCACAGGCTCCTCGGGGGCCTCTTCATCACTGCTACCAGCCTCCACAATCTCCAAAGGCAGCCTCCCACTCTCTGATAGTCCTGTCCCCATCGCTACATCATATACCGGCCCCTCATCTGAGGCCTTGCTCTCCAAGACCTCAGCCATCAGCACCTGCTGCTGGCAAACCACAACAGCGTGGCCCAATTTCTGGCATGCCGTGGCCCAGTGCCAGTCCACAGACTAGGGGCTTTAATGTTTCTGGTTTCCTCCTGGATCACTGCTGTTCTGAATCCTTGCTTAGGGAATCTCCAAGAATGCCCGGGTCCTCTTTGTGGGAAAGGGCTCCTTCAAATGAAGAAATTGCTAAATAAGCATTGATACCTGCTCTCAGGTGCATTGAGCAGCCTCCCAGCTCTCTGGTTCTTTGCTGTCTGCTGAATGTTCCCCTCCCTTTGCCTTTTAAAATGTTAAAAAGCCAACATGGTTTTGCTGAGTGGAGTACCATCTACTGGCCAAGATAGATATTAAAAGGGACCGAGACATCAAGCAGATTGAGAATGCGATTCTCTTGATCTAGCAGACATTGCAGGAGGCGAATCAAAAATTAGAAAGAGTCGGGCATACTACAAATATTATTAAAAGGCTCTGAATTTTTTTAATAAGCTGGTGCTGTTTTAGCCATTTAAGATTTATTTGGATGGGTATTGCTATTGAATGTGCTTGTCCAGTGCTTCGGAGTCAAAAGAAAGTGATTTTAAACTGTAAATCCAACGTCTTTTTAATTTTTCCTGGTGTGTTATTAGTGAAGAATCTGGATATACTCGGTTCCGGAGTCGTGTAATTCTTGTCTGACTCAAAGTTCAAGCAAACACATTCTGAGAAAAGGCTTAATACCGAGTTTGAAAATAGAAACAGAAGAATTGATTGCGAAACTAAAACCTGCACGCTTCAAAGTTAATTCAGAGAGGTTTGAGCGTGAGGCTGACAGAGTGAAGGGATTCTCTGGGGAGGGGGGGGGAAATATCTGGGTGGTGAAGATGAGCCTTCAGCCCCTTTTCCTTTTCCAGAGCTGGACAGTGTGGAAGAGCTGGAGAAGAAGCGGATCTGCAGAATCGTCACTAAGGACTTCCCTCAGTATTTTGCGGTGGTTTCGCGAATTAAGCAAGAGAGCAACCAGATTGGGCCAGAAGGAGGCATCTTAAGCAGCACCACTCTGCCTCGGGTCCAAGCTGCTTTCCCTGAAGGCGCATTGACGAAAAGAATTCGAGTGGGCCTCCAGGTAAGGGAGCTCCTTGCCTTGAGAAACCCCAGGGAGGAGGAGACCCAAGTCAGGGTCTGGCCAGCTCCATTGGGGCCCAACAGCAGTCCCATTTCTGCACACACTTACCGAAGGTCACCTCTCGAGTCCAGTTGGAGACAAGGCGGGAATTCTTTTCTGACCTCCCCTGGAGAGAGGCTACAGCTGTTCGTCCGGTCCTCTCTCCCAAGTATAGCTTCCGAAAAGTCCCAGAAGGGCTTTTCTCCCTCTTAACATTTTATTAATCTTTTGAATCTCATCCAGCATCTCAACTCTACTCATAATGAAATGAAACAGTATCTTTTATTGTATCAACACATGGATAGATGATTTTTGTTCTATCCCCACACGGAGATTTTCTTTAGATTTTCACCCCCATTTGTTGGTGAAACTGCTTTAATTTACACGAAGTAAATTTTAAAAAAAGGGGGCTAGGCATTATTCTGCATTCATTGGACTGATATCTGTCACGAATGTTTTATCGTTGAAGAGGAGTTCACGAAAGTTTCACATTACCTCCAGAAATGATACAATACATGCTGTTTTTGAGGTTCTGGAATGGTGATTCATGGATCTGGAAAAGCTAATGTTGTATTCTATGCTGCCGTGAACAGTGTGTATCTCCTGCTTAACTGTATTCTCAGCATGGATTTTTTAAAGGATATTAAGAATTTTGTTCTTCTGATATGTGGGGGATGACCCCAAAATTTATTCTAGAATCCTGGAAATATAGTCTCTTTTGTGGGATTGTAACTATGGGTTTAAGGTTCAGGACTTTTTGGGCAAATTGGTCAGATCACAAGAAGTTCTTTGTTCAACACACTTGAGTAGGTGACAGAGCATGATCTCAGGGGATAAATCCGTGTATTTTTTAAAAAGCCCATATATTTATAGGGTGGTGTCATTAGTGCTTCAAGGAGGGGAATTCAATGACTATCAGAAAAGTCATGAGAAAATCAATCCCATGTTGTGGCTCAAGGATGTTGAATGGTCACTAGAGATTTGAGCTTAGCTTATATAGAATATGTTTAGTGAATTTGACAGGACAAGACGCAGGCTTCTCATTTTGACAAAAAGACAACTCACTTTTTTTCTGGAAAACAATGCATATAGCCTAGTTTAAAACTCTTTCTCGGGTTAATAATAGGCTCAACCAGTGCAGGACGAGATGGTCAAGAAGATCCTTGGCAACAAAGCCACCTTCAGCCCCATTGTCACCGTGGAACCCAGAAGAAGGAAATTCCATAAGCCCATTACAATGACGATTCCAGTGCCACCACCCTCTGGGGAAGGAGAAGGAGTGACCAACGGGTACAAAGGCGACACCACACCCAGCCTTCGGCTGCTGTGTAGCATCACAGGTGAGACCCTAAAGGGCTCATGCACTCCCTTAGGATGAGCTGCACACCTCCGGCAGCTTCTTCCAATGGCCCTGTGCAGGGGTGGGCTTCAAATAATTTAACAACCAGTTCTCTGCCCAGTTGCTGGGTGGACGTGGCCTAGTCGGCCTCTTGCATCACCCTGGGAGTGAAAATGGGCCGCAAGGCATTTTCGCATTTTCGCCCTCCCCGGGTTCCAGAGGCTCTCTGGAGGCCAGAAACGGGCCCATTTCTGGCTTGCCAGAACTTCCAGGAGGCCTGTTTTTCACCCTCCCCAGACTCCGGAGGCTTTCCCCGAGCCTCCAAGAGGCCCTTTTTGCCCTCCCAGGCTCTGGAGCCTCCAGGAGGCCTGTTTTTCGTCCTCACCGAGTCTCCTGAACTTACCTGCGATCCAAAATGGCCCACGTGGGGATTCCTGGGCGGGGTGGGGTGGGCAGGGCCAGCCATTCCTCAGAACTACCGGTTCGCCGAACCAGATGTAAAATTAAACATCCGGTTTGGCCGAACCGACGCGAACCGGCTAAAGCCCACCCCTGGTCCTGTGACTCCCGGGTTAGCCTTGCATACCTCAGGCGCTTCTCCCCAGCCCCGCTATGACTGGGGTGAGCAGGATGGACAGAAGTTGACTTGCTTGTTTGGTTAGAATTTCAGGCCAACCCAACTCCATTGGGAGGCTGGAAGGAAAAGAGAAACTACAAGAAGTCTGCTGAATTCTTCATGTCTTAAAAGTCTACATTTTCTGTGTTCCTCTGAAAAATTCTAATTGAAGCTTTTGACCTTGGATACACATTCCTTTCAGCAGAGATCTGATTAAACATTTTGCTGAACAGTATTTAGAATATTTTACATTTTTGGAGTAAAAGAATCTCTCTCTCTCCCCCTCTCTTCCTCCCTCCCCACTGTCTCTCACGATCATCTATGCACAAAAATGTCTCCAGACGTTCTAGGTGTCCTTGCTGAGTGTTGCTCTTGGAAGATACCCAGACACCATATTTACCAACTGTTTGGTGCTCTTTGTTTTAGCATTTCCTTAGTCAGCTATACTTTTTTCAAGGTTGGGGCTGAGTCCTCCCAAGAGGCTCCTCACAGACACACAGACACACACGCATAGAGTGTGTGTTTTCTCTCCCTGGCCAAGGCCTGTTTCATGCTCCACAGGGAGGGAGGGAAACCTCAGTCGTTCCCATCTGAAACTGAAGACCGGGAATCCAGGGCTCAGGGATTTGGGAGCTCATAACTTTTGGCTCAGTCAGACGCACAATCCCAGTCTGGGCCAAAGCTGAGATTCTTTCTTAAAAGAGGGGCATGTCTTTTTCTTCTTCTTCTTCTTCAGGTGGGACTTCACCAGCACAGTGGGAAGACATCACAGGAACCACCCCTCTCACTTTTGTGAATGATTGTGTCTCCTTCACAACCAATGTTTCAGCCAGGTAGGACAAAAATCAAGGAATACAAAGCAGATGACTTCCATCCTCATCTGGAAAGGAAGCTCAGATTTACTTACTTGGACATATTTATTAATTAATCCAATTTTTACGGCCACCCATTTCACAGAATGCAATTCTGGATGGCCACAACAATTTTGAGTGGTTTTCTTCAAAGAGCTCATCAACTGCATCCCTTGTTCCTATTTTCTTTTCATACCAGCAACCCTCATGGGGTAGGTAGAGAATGGCCCTAAATCACCCAAGCAGCCCCCATGGACTCCAGACTCCATCACTTACAAACAGCCATTAGGTAGTTGGAAAGATTGCCATTTGTTGTTCCTCTGTGTACAGAGCACTTAAAAAGCAAGCCATCCTCCAGTCCAATTCTGATTTTAATAAGCTTCCTGGGCAACAACCAGAAAGAAAGCTGGGAGGTCTCAAAAGCTGCAGGTTGGTCTCTGGAGGAAAATCCAGATGTGCACCATTGAGATTTCTTTCCGGAGATCAAGCTACAAACGAAGTGATAAGAAAAAGAAAGGAAACATGATTCTGTCTAGATCAGGGGTTTCCAACCTGGGGTGCTTGCACCCCCTGGGGGTGCGAGACGATATTCCAGGGGGTGCGAGAAAAGTCCAGGTAAATAATAGGATATTGGCTATATGTTGGCATTTTTATTTATTATGCAGTGGATTAACTTTGTTTTCATTTTAGAGTTAAGTATCGTTATTTAGTGGCTGTCACATGCATAACTGAAAAGATTCAATCAAAGATTCAATTTAACACGTTCAGTAGTTCCTAAAGTCTAAATTTCAGGGGGTGCGAGGTTCGAGTGAAATTTCTTTAGGGGTGCAGGGCGAAAAAAAGGTTGGGAACCACTGGTCTAGATTGTGCACCTCCAGTTTTGGGGAAAGCATCTGAAGGTCAACTAAAATTCAAGAAAAGGTGTGGAGCTCTTGGTATACATTCAGGACACGTTATTCTAGACAGATGAGGATTATAGAGGAAGAGTTGTAATTTGGTATTCCAACGGAATATTTATTCTGTTCATCTCCTTATGAACTAGATGTATGAAAATGAACTCATTGTTTATGCCTATCTGTCTATTTGTCTAATCTCATTTCTTTCTCCATCCCTTTTCTAGATTTTGGTTAGCAGATTGCCATCAGGTTCTTGAAACAGTTGGGTTGGCCACACAGCTATATAGGGAATTGATATGTGTCCCTTACATGGCCAAGTTTGTCATTTTTGCTAAAACAAACGATGCTGTGGAATCCAATTTGCGCTGCTTCTGTATGACAGATGACAAAGTTGACAAAACGCTGGAGCAGCAGGAGAACTTTGAAGAAGTTGCAAGAAGCAAAGATATTGAGGTATTCATGATTTAACAGCAAAGGTCTTCATGATAATCCTGGACTGTGGGTGAGCCTTTCAAAATGTATTAAATATGGCATGATGCCTAGTGCAAATCAGCCTCGGTTTAATTCAGTTCAGATCAAAGGTAGAACAAAAGTATGTAGCCTTCCTCATAAGAGCCTGGAAGAATAAGTTCGCAAAGTGAGATGCTTCCCATTTATTTTAATTCTTTGGATACTAATCCAGTTTTTTTTTTCTCCCAACAGGTTTTGGAAGGAAAACCTATTTATGTGGATTGTTATGGAAATCTAACTCCTTTAACCAAAGGAGGACAGCAGCTTGTATTTAATTTTTATGCTTTCAAAGAAAATAGACTGCCATTTTCTATCAAGGTAAAAGCCATGGCTGCTGTAAGATCAGGGGACAAAGCTCTTGTGATCTGACAACATTGTTCTTTTGAAAGGACATGCTTGGGGTATTTCTGGTGATTGGGTATCCATCACACACTTGACATAGGGGAGATGGATTGGTGACAGAAAAATTAAGGCATGGAATGAGCTTCCTGCTGATGGTGGAGGTGCTTTCTAGCATTTCCTTTTAGGCCCTTAGTTGAAGACCAACCTTGCTGCTCTTTGTGTGCATCCCTGCATTGAGACAGAATCTGATTATTTGGTTTGGGGTTCAGTGCTCAACATCACCTCTGGAAACGGTGAATCTAGAAATGGCCAAAATCAGTCTGGTGCCCCCAGATTGATAGTTTTTAGGTGGCCCTCCTGCCCATTCACGATGGTGTGAAATAGTTACAATCTCTGATTCTAAAGAGCATTATTCACGATGGGTGTTTGCTTCTCAAAGGGCAGCACGCACATAAGCCTGTTATGAGGAAAAGTGGGGCGTAAAGAAAAGTGCTTCCAAATTTTGACCCACTCTTGCAGCATTATGAATGAAGCTTGGACAACTGAGCGACTTCCTGATTGCTGTCCCATCATTGGACTTGGCAAGCTAGAGTGGGAAGAAAACAGCACAACCTCTCTGGAAAGCTAATGTGTATTATAGGGGCATAAATGGGGATCCCATCTTTGCATGTGTTCAAGGGAACTCCTATTCTCAAAAAATATTCTTGGACGGTTCTTCTTTTATAGAATAGAAATAGAAATAAGAATAGAACAGAAATAGGAATAGGAGTAAAAATAGAATGGAATGGAATAGGAATAGGAGTAGGAATGGAATGGAATGGAATGGAATAGAATAGAATAGAATAGAATAGAATAGAATAGAATAGAATAGAATAGAACAGAACAGAACAGAACAGAACAGAACAGAATAGAATAGAATAGAATAGAATAGGAATTAGAATTCTTTATTGGCCCAGTGTGACTAGACACACAAGGAATTTGTCTCCGGTGCAAATGCTCTCAGTGTACATAAGAAAAAAATAAAAATACATTCGTCAAGAATCATAAGATGCAACACTTAGTGATAATCACAGGTTACTAATAAGCAATCAAATCATACCAGGAAACTAATAAAACAATATAAATTGTAAAGATACAAGCAACACGGTTATAGTCATAAGTGGGAAGAGATAGGTACTAGGAAGGATAAGAAGAATAATAGTAATGCAGACTTAGTAAATAGTTGGACAGTGTTGAGGGAATTATTTGTTTAGCAGAGTGATGGCATTGGGGGAAAAATTGTCCTTGTGTCTAGTTGTTCTGGTGTGCAGTGCTCTATAGCTTTGTTTTGAGGGAAGGAGTTGAAATAGTTTATGTCCGGGATGTGAGGGGTCTGTAGATATTTTCACAGCCCTCTTTTTGACTCGTGCAGCATACAGGTCCGTCCTCCATGGAAGGCAGGTTTTTGTTTTTTTCTGCAATTTTAATTATCTGTTGAAGTCTGTGTCTTGTTTGGTTGCAGAGCCAAACCAGACAGTTATAGAGGTGATCTATATTGGCAAACTAAATGTAATGGAAGTGCAAACTAGAACCCTCCTTTCCAACCAACTTGTGATGTCGTATTGACTTGTAGATCAGAGACACCAGCCAAGAGCCTTGTGGCCGCTTATCCTTTCTGAAAGAGCCAAAGACCACCAAAGGTCTGCCCCAAATGGCCGTTTGCAACTTGAATATCACTCTGCCAGCACACAAAAAGGTACAGTCCACGTGGTGGCTTAATATCCATGGTAGCAACATTAAAAGTTAGTACATGCCATAAATATGAATGACTTGTCTTGCCCTCAGATTAAGCCAGCCTCTCTATGTATTAACTGTTTTCATGTATGCAGAAAGTAGAAGTGTGGAAAACACCTCATGTTCAAAATGTCCTGCACTGAGCGATTCTGAGCTCAACAATTCTGGACTTGGGAGTGTTTTGTACACTGTCAGCAGAAAGCATTTAAAAATTCCCAGTTGCCATAGTTTCTGTTGTTTTTAAGGCTGGGAAATTTTCTTCTGCTTAGAGTTGCTAGACTTTCTGCTTTTAGTGATTGTCATGTGTTGATTTGCATTTGATGTAGAGTTTTGTTTGTTAACCTACTTTTGTTGTTGACATTGGTTTGCTTTGTCTATGATGAATTAGCTTGCATTTGTGCTCCCTTACTTGGTCTTTTTCATATCCTTATATTCTTTTCCCTGCTGTCTGTTATAATATTCCTTGTCTCTGCAATTCATCTTGGGACCCAAAGGAAACAGAATCAGATCAAGATGACGAGGTAATACAAAACACTTTTTATTTTACCTTCATTTTATAATCAAGAGCTTATAAATTCAAATTTCTGTCACCCTGCAGTAAGATTTCTCTACTCCAAATTCTCAAACTCTATGCCTGTTTATGCTTTCCTGTGACATAGAAAAATTGCAAACATCCAATGATGTAAAAGTCTGTAGAGATTCTCAGTCATCCAGGTCATGGTTGTCCCAAGGGTGCTTTTTCAAGAGGCAACTGGACTTTCTTATTTTTTGATTGAAGATGTTTTGCTTCTCCTCCAAGAAGCTTCTTCAGCTCTAACAGGATGGTGGGGAATGGAAGGATTTATATTCCTTGCAGACAGCTGGTCATTTGTATCCTTTTAGAGAGTCGTTCAGGCTCCTTGGAGGTTTATCTGTGTCCTCAGGGTCACCTGAATAGTGCTCCTGGCTCCTGTAGTCTGCCATTTTTTCCTCTGGAAATCCATTCCTACTCCCACAGAGCTGAAGAAGCTTCTTGGATGAGAAGCGAAACGTCTTCAAAAGAAAAAAACAAGGAAGTCCAGTTGCCTCCAGAAAAAGCACCTTTGGGACATCCAATGATGTACCACACGCTACTTAGAGCAACAGAGACACCTTTCTTCCTAGATTTCACATTCAGCCTTCACCCCCCATCTCCTCCTCTTCCTCCTCCTCTTCCTCCTTCTCCTGCTCCTCCTCCTCCTCGATGGACTGTTTCACAATACAGCTTTGCACAAGAAAAGTGAAACTTACCTTTACAGATTTCCATGGAGAAAAATTGTGCCACATTTTGCGCAAGTATTTGTGGAGGGACATATATCACTTACAAGGGTGCAGTCAGTGTCCTGTACTTTCCTATGACCTGTCCTCAGCTAAAAGCTCCTTGTGGGTAGCTGGGACCTAGCAAATTCTCTTATTCCAGTGCCAGGCTGTTGTGAGGCAGGACATAAACATATCTGAGAACTTTAAATCAGGTCAGAAGTGGGATGGATCTGCGCGAACCCCTCCAATGATCCACCTCTACACATAAATAAATGCAACTCATGCAAACTACAGTCAACTTTGCTAAATCTGTGTCACCTTAAATATCTGACTCCCTCAGGAAAATACTGCATTTTCCTTCCAATAAACCTAAAACCATTTTATTCATTTGAAATCACAAGTTGACTTCCTCTTCAAACTTTCTATATACAATTTATATAACCCTTTCTCTATTATAACCCTTTCTCTAATACAAGGGTCTTCAAACTTGGTAAGTTTAAGATTTGTGGACTTCAACTCTCAGAATTCCTGAGCTAACATGACTGGAGGAGGAATTCTGGGAGTTGAAGTCCACAAATCTTAAACTTACCAAGTTTGAAGACCCCTTGCTCTAATATTATAACCCTTTCTCTATAGGCGCATACACACACACACACACACACACACACACACACACACACACACACACACACATCTCTCTCAAATCATCTACAGCAGGGGTGTCAAACTTGCTGTCGTCATGGCGGTGTTACATGAGATATCGGGACTCTTCCCCCCTTCACTAAACTGGGCGTGGCCAGCATGTGACACATCCGGCCCGCGGGCTGTGAGTTTGACAGCCCTGTTCTACAGTGTTTGAACCACAAGGAGTTAACACTCAAGAAAACGCTTGTGAATATCTAAACCTGATGCCTTCCACATTAATTGGGATTATAGTGAGCTGAATTATCAGCTATTCTGACATGTTAGTCACAACCCATTTGGGAAGGACCATACTGAAGATACCTGGTCAGGACCTTGGTTCCTGGTGCAGAACTGCCAGCTATTGGCAAAGGAGGAGGAGGAGGAGGAGGAAGGCTGTCTGAGTGAGATTTATAGTTGTGCCAACTGTTTCATATTAGCTTGATAGGGTACATTATATGAAAACAAGCATGAATCAGCTTCTGATTGAGTCAAACTTGAGTCAAGTGTGTTAAAAATCTCAATAATTCAAGCAGAGTTAAACATGGGCTTTATGCTGCCTTTACAGTCAATGAGACTTAAATCACCATTTTCAGCATCTTTAAGTCACTTGGGATGTTCAACCATTCCAGTACTCTTCCCAGCTATCAAATAATTATTTTCTATCAGTTCCAAGCAAACATCCTTTAAATACCCCCCAATCATTTTGCTTCTTTTACTGTATAGATATTCCTATAACTATTGCTAAATAAAAGTATAAGACACATATAGGGATGCAGAATAGAAACCGCTCATAGCTGGTTTTTCTAATTCTCCCATCCTTGCCTTTGTGTATATTGAAAGAAAAACCAACCCCCTTCCGTGCCTTTTATTTGTCCTTTCTGTACTCACCTTAAAGTGGGTGTACCTTGTCATTTATGTGGTTCCTGTGCAAATTGACCTTGGCAGAAGTATTTGATTGGCTTCAATTAAATCTGCCCTGATATGTTCAGTGTATGGCTGTAACCTTGTGTGGGGCTGCCTCTCATTTGTAGCCAGGAATTATAATTGTGATTGATGTCACTGTGCAGTGTGATGCAAGAGCCTTGTACCAAAAGGACATTGTGATCTGACCATTAAGGCTGAGCCTTGCTAGGTGATTGTCTGGCACTCTTCAAGGGGGCTGCGTTTGGTCTGGGATCACCAGATCAAGGCATTGGGTGGAAAGTGTCCCTCTTCAAAGGTGGTCTCATCCAGCTTTGCTGGCTGGGGAATTCTGGGAATTGAAGTCCACCAGACTTAAAGTTGCCAAGGTTGGAAACCCCTGCATTAGAAGATTCAGCACAGATGTTTCAGACCCCTTCTTAGACTGCCTCCATATCAAGTCCTGACACAGACAAAACTGTAGTTGCACTTGGACATGCGCTCATGGGAAAGCGCTCGCACCACTGGTAGCAAATCAGCATTCCCGCCTTGGAGGAAGGATGCTTGACTTCCAGCAAGGCATTTTGCAAAGCTGTTTTGCAAATGCTTTGCACGATCCTGCTCCATAAAAACGTGACTTCAGAGAGACTGCACCGATGTTGTTCAGGGACGACAATGTGGATGGCAAGTTTTGGGATTCAGTTTCTTCCCACATTTTTATTCAAACCACCCCCACCCCCCTTGGTTTCATGTATGGATCGAATACATCATGAATCCAAGACGTTGGGGCAGCAACAGAGCTAGCCCAGAGGGCCCTGGGTTCATTCTGATCTCCATGATGGGGGGCTGAAGGCAGGGGTGGGATTCAAAAATCCCAGCAACTGGTTCGCTGCCTGGTTGCTGGGCGGGCGTGGCCACGGTGGGCGTGGCTTACCAGAACTTACTGTTTCTGGCCTTCTGGTAGGCCTCCAGAGCCCGGGAGGCCGTTTTGCCCTCCCAAAGGTCCAGAGGCCTCCCTGGGCCTCTGGGAGGGTAAAAACGGCCTCCCTGGGCTCCGGAGGCCCACCGGAAGCCAAAAACAGGCCCGTTTTGCAACTTTTGGTACTTCCAGGAGGCCCGTTTTCCCCCTCCCAGAGCCTCCACGCATTCATGCCTGCATCGCATGGAGACTCCTGGGAGGGCGGGGAGGGGCGGGGCCAGCCAGTCGGTTGAAATACCGGTTCAACGAACCAGATGTAACTTTAACACCTGGTTCGCCCGAACCAGTAGAATCCCACCCCTGGCTGTAGGAGGCAGGGGATATGTCCCAAATCAGGTCATACTAGGTAATGTCATAGTTAGCCCCGAGAGAACCCCTTCTTCATCTCTTTTGCCCCCCCCCCCCAATTTGGAGAATGGAACCGGGGCCATCCATCTTCTAGTCCTCACAGAAAGGGAACATATATGACCAGTTATGTGAATGATTAAGCTGAATGATTAAGTAGGGTGAAATTTATTTCATGTTAAATTGAACTTTTAAGATATGTCAATTTGTACAAACTGAACCACCCCCGCCCCCCACGAGGTAAAATATCCTTCCATTTTTTTTATTTCTTGCAGAGTCCTTAACTGTTCAAACATACTTAACTGTTCAAAATTCAAGCTTTGAAAGTGGATCAAAAGATACCTAAGTGGAGATCAGCTGGAGAGGGTGGGAGAGAAGGGGCTTCGCCTTAATGGAAAATTGGTTATTCTGAATTACAGGGCCAGGAAAAGATAAAACCAGATTGTGTAGCCCGTAGGTAGACAGTATCACTTTCAAGCCCTTACGAATTCTTAAGTGAATTTTTTTTTTTGTTTTGCTTAGGCCCCACTCGATCCCAGAGGCCTTTTTAAGCCTGGGAATGGGATGAGGAGAATAATCCCTGTTTTTAAAAACACTTTGCCTGTCTTGCCTGCTACTTAAAACAAGGCTGGGATAATGAAATGGCATAGGGGTTTGTTTACTGCTTGAGCAGGTGGTTGGACTAGAAGACCTCAAAGGTCCCTTCCAACTCTGTTACCCTGTTATTTTTGTTATTTTTTTTTTCTGTTAATAAGACCATGATTGAAATATGGAAGAGCATCTGCTTTCAAGGGGGATGTCTCTTCCAAGTTCCAAGAAGAAATATCTTTTCTTACAGACGGAGAAGACCGACCGCAGACAGAATTTTGTGTCCCTCGCTCTACGTAAGCGCTACAGCTATCTGACTGAGCCTGGCATGAGTGAGTTTCCTAATGTACTAACTACTTTTTCATGAGAAGAGACATTTTTTCCATTAATGTTTGCATTTTATGTCGTTGGAAGAGGTATGATTCATTCGGCAACACCCTCCAAATTACCCAGGCGCTCTTCTTGAGCATGTACAACTTGAGAAACTCAAACAAGGACACCACCTTCTTTTGAAATATCCGTGGACCACATGAATCATTTGTGGAGAATTGGTTTTCTGTGCTTACCTAGCCAAAGGAACTGGTCTGGCTCCTTTTCCAGAGGCAAGATGGCGGTATCTCATGATTGACAGCTAATCCAAAGATATGCTCTATGTTGCTTCAGTTGGGGACCAACTACATGTTACACTGAGCCGCTCTCCAATTAAGCTTATTTTAGATAAAGCAACTGTCTAGAGCAGGGGTTTCCAACCTTGGCAACATTAAGACTTGTGGACTTCAACTCCCAGAATTTCCCAGAGAGCAAAGCTGGCTGAGGAATTCTGGGAGTTGAAGTCCACAACTCTTAAAGTTGCCAAGGTTGGAAATCCCTGCTCTAGAGCAGGAGTCGCCAACCTTTTGGACCTCAGGGACCACCAAACTCATAATTTTAGATCCCAGGGACCACTAACCGGTTTTGTGGGTGTGGCCTAATTTGTGGGTGTGGCTTGGTGGTCATGTGACTGGCTGGGCATAGCTTGTATGTAAATATTACAAATATTTATATAAATATTGAATTTTTTTATAAAAAGAGCAACTTTTACCCAAAATCAGGCAAAGCAGGCAGATTGAGTTGCTCACAGAATCACAGATTCATTCAGAGATCTATCTATCTGCCATTGGTTAGCTCAGTCTGTCACATAAAATTTGCTTGCAAGCAAACTCATAAAATTTGCTAGCAAGCAAACTCACAAAATTAACTCACAACACACCATGCATGTAAATATTGAATTTTTCATTAAAAAAGAACAACTTTTACCCAAAATCAGGCAAAGCAGAGAGATTGAGTTGCTCACATAATCATTCAGTGATCTATCTATCTGCCATCGGCTAGCTCAGTCTCTCCAATTTGCTTGCCCTGAGTCTGCACTGAATTTGCTTGCAAGCAAACCTTCAGTCCTAAGGGAGGTTCGGCTGTGCTGAGCCGAAGATCTAAAGACTAGCTAGAAAGCAAGAAATCCAACCATTTCCTGCTTCCTAGCTAATCTAAATCTCCCGGCACAGCAGAACAGCTGATGGTTGGAAAAAGAAAAAATAGCAATTTAGCAGGCAAGTTTGCTGGGTAAGGAGTGAGTGGGCGGGGAGGGTTCCTGCAGGCCATGTGGGCGGCGCAGCCTTGTGTTTCTGCACAGCCTGGATTAATTGCTTTGTGGGGGTGAGATTTCTCTGCGGCCCACCAAAATTTTCTCACGGCCCACCAGTGGACTGTGGCCCACTGGTTGGCCACCGCTGCTCTAGAGCACTTCTGCTCTGGAAAGGCATGCATTTCCTAATAAAAATCTCCCTTTGGCTGCTGGTATATAGTTAACAACACTTTTTACAAGCACAAAATCTGGGTCTCCCTGTGTATTTTTTATTACAGGCCTCCACATAGGAATTGGATTTTACATTAATAGGTTGAGCCAAAATATTTTCAGACTTAGTCGTAGATTTCCAACCTATGGAATTAAAGGTTGGAACTTTAATTTAAAATTATATGTATTTGTTCACAGTGCAGTTCATCTTACAGAAGTCCAACCTATGGACCTCTGTAGGGTCAACTGTACAGTGAATATATACATATAATTTTAAATTAAAATTTCATTATAGGATGATGTAAACCTACTAGGCTTAGAATAGAATAGAATAGAATAGAATAGAATTGAATTGAATTGAATTGAATTGAATTGAATTGCTTATTGGCCAAGTGTGATTTGGATACACAAGGAATTTGTCTTTGGTGCAAATGCTGTCAGTGTACATAAAGAAAAAATAAAAACAAATTCATCAAGAATTATAAG
Organism: Notechis scutatus; assembly: GCF_049901735.1. Taxonomy (NCBI): domain Eukaryota; kingdom Metazoa; phylum Chordata; class Lepidosauria; order Squamata; family Elapidae; genus Notechis; species Notechis scutatus. The sequence continues at coordinate 74,117,722 of NC_142012.1, forward strand.
ATACAACACTTAGTCATAGGATACTAATAAGCAATCAAATCATACTAGGAAACAATAAACACAATATAAACTGTAAAGATACAAGCAACATGGATATAGCCGTAAGTGGGAAGAGATAGGTACTAGTAAGGATGAGAAGAAGAATAGTAATACAGTCTTAGTAGTTAATTTGGCAGTGTTGTGGGAATTAGTTGTTTAGCAGAGTGATGGCATTCAGGAAAAAGCTGCCGTTGTGTCTTGTTCTGATTTGCGGAGCCCTATAATGTCATTTTGAGGGTAGAAGTAATACCAACTTCCTAAAAATGATTCCTTGCTTTAAGAAAATGGCCAGGTTGATTTAAAATATTATCAAATCAAATTTAGCATACGAGAAAGTTATTTTTCATTGGCATGGAGATTATGCCTTTATTATTTTAATATAAGCACGTCTTAAATTAATTAGAATTCCCAGGGATCGGGCTCAGGACGATGGTCCTCCCTTTTCCTCAAAGCCTGTTTGACCCAGGCATTCTACTGATGCAAAGTTAGCAGCACCCTGGACCTTTTTTGGTCCACTGTCATTTTTTTAAAATTAGCTCACATGTCAAAGTTCCCTTCTGCAAGCTCAACTCTTCCAAGCTTTTCAGAGACTCAGCGTAATGTGGTAACATGAGCCATGGTCAACAGTTGGCAGTGTCTTGACTGTTGTAGCCGATTCTGGATTAAAACCTGGCGCCCTCTCGGCTTACATTTTCCACTGCATAGTAGTTTGTTTGTTTGTTTGTATGTTCAACATACAAACTTGTTTACATTGTTTATATTCCTGTGCTGGGAAATTCTCGCTACTGTAGTAGGAAAATATTGGCATCACGGCCGCAGAGCTTCAGCTGCTGGCACTGGACTTACCACATTGCATTCCCCCCCCCACCCTTCCCTTAACACAGAGGTCTCCAAACTTGGCAGCTTTAAGACTTGTGGACTTCAACTCCCACAACTCTCCAGCCAGCATAGCATAGCTGATTGGAGAATTATGGGAGTTGACATCCACAAGTTGCCAAGTTTGGGGACCCCGTCCTTAACATAACAACCCACTGGAAATTAAACGATGAGCATTCTTAAACCTACCATACCCCCACTAGTCTCTCTACTAGAAGAACGGAAGAAGCTGGTACTAAAACTCCACCAGTGTAGCTAAGAATCTCCTAATTTGAAGCTGACCTTTTTATAGAGGTGGCATCATGCAATGCCCCCATGTCAGTGCCTCTGAGAATCACTCTGGAATCGGGCAGTGCCAAAATTGAGAAGAATGAATGAATCAATCAATCAATCAATCAAATCAAATCTTCATATCTTATAAACAGGAACTTTGAAGGCCAATGATAGGACTGTAGCCTTTCCTAGAGTTGCTATTCTTAGGATTGAAAGTTCAGTCTTGGAAGGATAAATTCAGTTGTCTTTGGAAGGTTTTTTTTTTTAAAGTCATCCATTTTAATAATTCCAGCAGTCCTCGGGATCAGATTAAATCAGCATGCTCAACTCTGCAGCAGAGAAGCCAGGAAAACCATTTTCACAAATAACATCATTTGCTTTTAAATGTGGGATATGAATGTTGTATTCCTTGCTTTGAAAAACTGTTCTCAAAAGGGTACCAAGACATTCGGCCTTGTAGAAAAAGTGGGCTCTTCTTTTAAAATGTTTTCTGTGTAAATAATTCTGAATATTGATGTATTCTGCATAGCACACACCGCACATGTCATTTTATTCCTCATGTTTGTTTTGACATGATAAATCATGCATGAATAAAAGTGAAAAGTTTTGGTTGCTTCGCTTGCCATGTTTTTTCATTACTTGTACTCTTTTTTTCTGTATGACAAATGCTTGTTAAAGTCATTCCACATGAAGCTTTTTATTTACATTTTACCAAGCTAAAGGACCGTTGCATGAATAATTCGACTTTCAGAGGACTTTTTTTTTCATTGTTGTTTTAATCTTTGAGTCAGAAAAGCTCTTGCTCTTATTGGCTTTGTGAGCCTGAAGCATTAACCAAGCGTGCATGGGAGAGAGGTCTGACTTTATTCCCCCCCCCCTTCACACTTTGCACATCAGTTGCCTGTCACTTTGAGAGATTTTTGCAAGGTGGGGGGAGGGGGCTCTGCATGAAATATTTGGGAGTGTTTCTCAAGCAAAGTTGCTCAGAGTCACACGCACAAACCCATACAAGAACTTAACAAAACAGTTAAAGCCCTTAAAAGTAGACAATCCTGAGGAAATTGTGACCCTTGCAGGCAGCAAAGACATATAAATTATCAGGCAAATGGAACTGAAAGATTTAAAACTTCCAATTCAGCACATCAGAAAGTCAATAGGAAGTGAGAGAAGAATTTTTGGTTGTGGCTGGACCAGCGTGGACTTCTTTCTTTCTTTTTTTTAGCCTTTTCTGTTTTCTTCATTGTCTGCAGATTCGGTTGCCTTGTGCTTTCCTGTTTTTCATTTCTTGTTGTCTTTTCCATTTTCCTTTTTATAAACTTTGTTGATTATCCATAATTACATGGCTCATTCCTATTTTCTCCCTTCCTGTTAGCCATTGATTGTTACCTGTTTCATTCTGATTCATACGAACAATTGTATTTGCTTTTTTTGTAATATTACAAAACGTTTACTGACCAATTTTCTTCTCTGGTCTCTCTGTTTTTCAACCATTTTTGTTGATTTTTACGTTTTTTATATCTCTATATATTATTTTGATTTACCCATTTAAGAAACAGTTGAACGGAGTGCCACGGCTACGAGATCCTTACCCACCACCTATTCCTACAAGCCATTCTTGTCCGCAAGACCCTATCAGTCATGGACCACAGCACCCATCACTGTGCCTGGACAAAGCAAATCGGGCTTCACTTCCCTCTCCAGCTCGTCTTCTAACACACCAACTGCTTCCCCCTTAAAGTCCATCTGGTCGGTTTCCTCTGCTTCGCCCATCAAATCCACGCTAGGAGCCTCTACTACATCTTCCGTTAAATCCGTTAGTGATGTAGCTTCTCCAATTAGATCCTTTCGGACAATCTCGCCTATGAAAACCATGGTTTCCCAGCCTCCCTATAATGTCCAAGTCTCTCCCGGTTCCTTTGTCCGAGCTCCGACTGCCACGGAAGCTGCTGGTTTGAAAGGACTGGTGTCGGCTTCTGTGTACCCCACTCGGACGTCTCCTGTGACCACAGCCGGGTCCCTCTTAGAGAGGTCATCCATTACCATGACGCCTCCGGCCTCTCCCAAATCTAACCTTAACATGTATTCTTCAGGCCTACCATTTAAGTCCATCATCACGTCAGCCTCTCCTCTCTTGTCTTCACCTTTAAAATCGGTGGTGTCTTCTGCTAAATCAGCAGTTGATGCCGTGTCGCCCTCTACAGTCACAATGGCTGCATCCCCCGTGAAACACATGGTTGGGCACCAAGAGGTGGCCATGGTGAACGGATCCATATCACCTTTGAAATACCCATCTCCCATCAGCTTGATCAGCAGTTCCAAGGCCACGGCTGCCTTTCAGGAGAAGATGGGGGTGGCAGCCTCTTCTGCAAGCTGTGCCGTTAAAGCAGCCACTGACACAGTTGAGAAAATGTTGCCGGCAACTCCTGCAAAGCCATTTTCTCCACTCAGGTCGCACGTGTCTTCGACCTTTCAGTCAATCAGAGCTCCTTCCACAGGGATGCTCTATACGTCTCTCGGGTCAATCTCAGCAACTACCTCGTCAGTAACCTCATCAACCATCACGGTGCCAGTCTATTCTGTAGTCAATGTTTTGTCAGAACCAGCACTAAAGAAGCTCCCTGAGACCCCCTCCCTGGCCAAATCAGCAGCTGCCTTGCTTTCGCCTCTTAAAACATTGACTACAGAGACATGTGCCCAACCTCCCTTTAACCGAACCTCATCTCCCGTGAAATCATCTTTGTTCTTAGCACCCTCAGCCCTTAAGTTGTCCACACCGTCATCTTTATCTTCTAGTCAGGAGATACTAAAAGATGTGGCCGAGATGAAAGAGGACCTAATGAGAATGACAGCAATATTGCAGACAGATGTAATGGAGGAGAAGGCATTCCAACCAGAACTGGCCAAAGAGGGTAGAATAGATGATGAAGAACCTTTTAAGCTTGTTGAGAAAGTCAAAGAGGACCTAGTAAAAGTTAGCGAGATACTGAAAAAAGATGTCTGTGTAGAGAATAAAGCCAAACTCTCTCAGAACGATAAAGGACACTCCTCTGAGGAAGAATGGGTAGAGTTCAGTGCAGGTGAGATTGACGAAGCCAGACACCAGGGCATGATCATCCCTCCTCTGACTATCCCAGAAAAGGTGCAGATCAAAGTCAAGGCTGTCTCTGAAAAGGATTACAACTTGAGCAAAGTCATTGATTACCTAACGAATGACATTGGCAGTAGCTCCCTGGCAAATCTAAAGTACAAGTTTGATGACGGGAGAAGGGAAGGGGAAGAGAGGCAGAAAAGGGTTCTCAAACCAGCCATTGCGCTACAAGAACATAAACTGAAAATGCCGCCAGCCTCTGTGAGGCCATCCACTTCTGAGAAAGAATTATGTAAAATTGCCGATTCTCTTTTTGGAACGGACACTGTTTTGGAGTCTCCTGATGACTTTTCCCAGCACGATCAAGATAAAAGTCCTTTGTCTGATAGTGGCTTTGAGACCAGGAGTGAGAAGACCCCTTCAGCTCCGCAGAGTGCAGAAAGCACGGGGCCAAAGCCCCTTTTCCATGAGGTGCCCCTCCCTCCTGTGATCACGGAGACCAGAACTGAAGTGGTGCACGTGATCCGTAGCTATGAACCCTCACCGGGGGGAGAGGCCTCTGAGCCTCACACAGAAGAGCCGCCCTCGCCCAAAGTGGTCAGCACCTTTATGGAGTTGGAGCCCCGGCCCAACGGGGGCTCCCTCAAGGGGAAGGTGAACACTTTTCAAGTGAAGGCCAGTAGCGAAGATGAGTGTGCCCTGACTAAAGGGGTGCGCGTGAAAGAAGAAACCCACATAAGTACCACTACCAGAATGGTTTACCACAAACCTCCATGCACTCAGAGCCCTTCAGAGAGAATCGAGGAAACCATGTCTGTTCATGACATCATGAAAGCTTTTCAGTCAGGACGGGACCCTTCCAAGGAGTTGGCAGGTCTGTTTGAGCATAAGTCTTCGGTCTCCCCAGAGGCTGGCAAATCCACTGAAATGTCACCCCAGCCTGCAGAGAAGGACTACAAAATGAAACCCAAACTGGAGCGTATAATAGAGGTCCATATTGAAAAAGGTAATCAGGCTGAGCCTACTGAAGTCATTATTAGAGAAACCAAAAAGCATCCAGAGAAAGAAATGTATGTATATCAGAAAGACTTGTCACAAGGGGATGTGGAAAAGCAGGAGGCCCTTCCTTGTTCGGATGAACAAGGTCAGCCTGAAGAAGAAGAACTGACAGCCGAAGAGTCCCTGCCTTCTTATTTGGAATCTTCTAGAGTAAACACTCCTGTCTCTCAGGAAGAAGACAGTCGCCCTAGTTCTGCCCAACTTATGTCTGATGACTCGTACAAAACCTTGAAGCTTTTGAGTCAACACTCAGTAGAGTACCATGATGATGAGTTGTCAGAACTAAGAGGGGAATCTTACAGGTTTGCTGAGAAAATGCTTCTCTCAGAAAAGCTAGATGTGTCTTACTCAGACACCGAGGAGTCAGTAACTGACCATGTCCCTCCCCTTAGCTCAGACTTTCAGGGGCCTGATAAACGATTCAGAGAGAAAATAGCCCCAGCACCCCCACAAGACATCCTCACCAAAATCTCTAAAGAGATATCAGAAAATGGTGTGGGTAAAATATCAAAAGATGATCCTTATGAGAAAGTGACAGTGTTGCATTATTCTGGAGATGTTAGTAGCCCAAAGCATGCTATGTGGATGCGTTTTGCCGAGAACAGATTAGACAGAGGTAGAGAAAAGTTGATGTATGAAGACAGGGTGGACAGGACAGTTAAGGAGGCTGAAGAAAAGCTTACCGAAGTATCGCAGTTCTTCCGAGACAAGACAGAAAAACTGAACGATGAGCTGCAATCACCGAAGAAGCAGCAGAAAAGGAATGGGAGAGAGGCCGGCGTGGGCCTTAGATCAGCAAGCAGCAGTCCAGAGAAGGTGACTGCTTCTGAGTCACGAAGCGACTGGGCAGGAGGAGGAAGAGTTTGTGCTCAGGATGGGAAGGGCTGGCCAAAACCCGAGGAGAGGAAGGCAGCCAGTTTGCCCAGCAGCCCAGAGAGGCAGATGCTCTCTCAGCCGAGCAAGGACTTGAAGGAACCCAAGGGAGCAGTTCAGAAGAGCAAGATCCCAGAGGCTCTGCCAACTGGGTTCCAGCTGAAGCAGTCCAAGCTCAGCTCCATTAGGCTAAAATTTGAACAGAGCCTGGGCTCCAAAAGTAAGGAGATGCTTCCAGAGGAGAAAAAGCTGGATGCGCCATCTAAAATCCCAGTGAAAAAGTTGCAGGACAGCAAGCTCCCAGTCTATCAGTTTTACTCCCGAGAAAAACAGGCCAAAGAGATAGATTTGGTAGATGGGAACTTAGCATTGCAGAAGGAACCTCCTGCTGTCTGCTTCCAAGATGGCCCCAGGGACAAAGGCAAAGTGATTGAGGATGCATCTCCTCTGAAGGTTCCCAAGGATGAAATACCAAGCAAGACCATTTCTGCCCTTGCAGAGCAAAAGGTGAAGGGCTTGGCCTATGGTGCCAGTGCGGTGCCTGTCCCAGCCAAGGGGCACTGGGATAAAAAGATTTATAGGACATGGGAAAGTCCAGGGACATCCTCCCCTAAAGCCCAGAGAGAAAAACTTTCCCATGTGCTTGTGCAAGATGTAGTCACAGAAAACCAGATTGACCCTCTTGAGACTAAAGATCTGGCCAAATCTGGTGAACTGATCACTGTAACTGAATATGAGCAGAAAGTGTCCACAAATGGATCAGGTTCTAAGGAGGTGAAGGAAGTGACTGTAAAGTCTCCGTCCAAAAAGGTGCTTTATAGAGAATACCTTGTCAGAGAAGGGGACTATCCCAGCGAAGTGAGGGATAGGATTTCAAAGAGAAAAGAACCATTGATGGCACCCCATATTCCAGAAAGAGATTCAGAAGAGAAAAGTATGTTGGCAGGTGGCGTTCTTGAAGGACAGTCCCCAACTGCACGTCACGAACTGCCAACTCGATTGCCCCACATCAGAATGGATAAGGACAAAGTAGAGGGACAGTTTGATGTGGCTGAACAAAAGAAAGGGATAGAATCTAGTCCAACCAGCACCAGTTGCTTCCAGTTAAGTCCTCCTCAGGAGGAGACAAAGCCAGCCCCCAGTAAGACTCCCAATTCCTTAGAGGTTAGCCCAGGAAAACTGTCTCCCGCAAAGAAATTTGACCTGATGAAACCATCCCCTTTAGCAACAGAGGAAGGAGCAAAGGAGATCAAAACACTGCCTGTTTATGTCAGTTTTGTTCAGGTAGGGAGGCAATATGAAAGAGAGGTACAGCAAGGAACTATCAAAAAAATTGTAAGTCAGGAAAGTAAGACAGTGCAAGAGACAAGAGGGGGATTTTATACCACCAGGCAGCAGAAGCAGCTCCCCTCCCCCCAAGGTAGCCCAGAGGATGACACCTTAGAACAGGTGTCCTTTATGGACAGTTCTGGGAAAAGCCCCCTCACCCCAGAGACGCCAAGCTCAGAGGAAGTGAGTTACGAGTTTACCTCCAAGACACCCGATTCACTCATTGCTTATATACCTGGCAAACCGAGCCCAATCCCTGAGGTGTCAGAGGAGTCGGAGGAGGAGGAGGCCGAAGCCAAATCCAACTCTGTAAAACACTCTCCCCCAACTGAGCAAGAGCTGCCCAATAACTTGGACAGGGAATCTAACAAAAGGCCGAAGGGAAACCGGGTGGCCTATATTGAATTTCCACCACCTCCTCCATTAGATGCTGATCATTCAGAATCAGAAAAGCCGCGTCCCTCCTCTGAGAGTGACATGGAGTTGACAGAAGTCAACCTTCAGGATGAACTTGAGAGGCGTCAGCTGGCTGAACCAGTCATCCGCGTTCAGCCCCCTTCTCCTGTGCCACCAGGAGAAGATCTAAGCGACTCCAGTGATGATGAGTCTTTGTATCAGCCCGTCCCAATTAAAAGATACATGTTTAAACTGAACGATATTGAAGATGTCTGGAAGGAGACCACCACACACAAATCCTCTGAAACGAAGGAGAGCAGAAAGCCCAATGAATTTGATTTGGCTCTTGAATCCCCCCAAAATGACGTGGCACCAAATGGGAACAATGACCAGTCAGTTACCGAGTGCTCGATAGCAACCACCGCAGAATTCTCCCACGATACCGATGCCACCGAAATTGACTCCCTCGATGGGTATGATCTGCAAGATGAGGATGATGGGCTGACCGAGAGCGATTCTAAGCAAGCATATCCAGCAGTAGAAACTAAAAAAGATCTCTGGGTTACTGAAGGCATTTTGAAACAGACTGATCGAAGTTTTAGCCAAAGTAAGCTGGAAATTATTGAGGAGGAGGAAAAAGTCAGCCCTGAGGAAAAGAAGAAACCCTTATCAAAATGTCCAGCAGCTGAAAAAAACGTTGATAAGGCTGAACAAAAGTCGGGGGCACAGTTCTTCACTTTGGAAGGACGACATCCTGACAGGACCGTGTTTCCTGACACCTATTTCAGTTACAAAGTAGATGAAGAGTTTGCCACCCCTTTTAAAACCATAGCCACCAAGAGCCTAGATTTTGACCCTTGGTCCAGTAACCGTGGAGATGATGAAGTCTTTGAATCCAAAAGCAGGGACGATGACTCCAAGCCTTTTGGCCTTGCGGTGGAAGACAGGTCTCCAGCCACCACCCCAGACACGACGCCAGCTAGGACGCCGACAGATGAAAGTACCCCAACTAGTGAGCCCAACCCCTTCCCGTTTCATGAAGGGAAGATGTTTGAGATGACTCGCAGTGGTGCAATTGACATGAGCAAGAGGGATTTTGTTGAAGAAAGACTCCAATTTTTTCAGATTGGTGAGCATACTTCTGAAGGGAAGTCAGGGGACAAGGGGGAAGGGGATAACAATAAAGTCACTGCCATCACACAGCCACAGTCAGGGGACAGAACGGTAGAGAAAACCGTAGAGAGAGAAGTAGAAACGCCAACAGTTGAACCTAAGCTCATCCTCCAGGCCAGTGGAGATGGCATGGAAGCAACACCTGGTTGTAGCTCACTGGAGAAACCGTCCATGGCGCTTCATGCTTCTAAAGTCGATCCCAAATTGCGCACGCCGATTAAAATGGGCATTTCGGCTTCCACCATGACGCTGAAGAAAGACATGTCTGGGGAAATGGCAGATAAGCTAGAGACGTTGACACCAGGGACTCAGGGGTTAGGCTGCCAAGCTGTAGAGGAGGTCGCAGACACAGCTGTGCTTAACCAGACCAGCAGTAGGGAAGCAGAGAAGTATGATTTTCCAAAAGATAATTTTAATAACAACAACAATTTGGACCCCTGCACCACACCTACCAATCACCTTACCTGTACAGTAGTGCCAAACGAACACTTTGAGTCTGAGGGTCCCACACAGAAAGCTAATCCAATGAAACACCTTTCAGGAAATGGTGCAACCCAAGGAGACAGTAAGCAGAAAAGACCCAGAGAGCAGCAGGCACCCTCCGAATCAGTCGGGAATCGAACACGCTCCCGGCTTCCCATAAAAGCCAAAGACACTGTGCTGCATAGTATTAGCCAGACCAGCAGGGGGAGTCATGTCAGGGAGGCCAGGAGAGGTGACCCAAGGAAGCCGTGCAGCTCTTCTCCACCCGTAGAGGGGAGGTCTAAGATTCCCATAAAAAGCACCCAGAGGCCTAACTTGGCCTTAGCTAGAAAAATGCCACCCGCTCAAAGCCAAGGGCAGGTAGAGAGAAGCAAGGCCAACTCTTTTCCTTCCAAATTACCATTAAAGGTAAGATCTACCACCACCGTCACTGCAGCAGCCACAACAACTGTTAAAGCAAAACAAAGTCAGCTTAGCGAGGTATGTAAACATTCTATTGAATATTTTAAGGGAATTAGCGGTGAGGCTTTAAAGCTTGTCGACCGACTATCCGATGAACAGAAAAAAATGCCACCAGGAGTATCTGAGGAGGTGGAGGAGGAGAAAGAAGAAGAAGAAGATAGTACCTCAAGAACCACATCCCTGTCCGAAGCCACTCAAGTTTTCCAGCCAGCCATTGCAACGAAGCCCGCTAGAGATATCAGAACAGAGGCAGCATCTTTAAAATCAAAGATTGAAAAGTCCGACAGTGACAGGAGGAGGAGGAGGAGGAGTAAGAGAAGGACTGGTGAGAATGGAGGGAGTCAGGTTTCTGGAGCTCTCCGGGCTCACCCTGTGGAAGCCAAGCCTAGTTTGTAAAACTTGTTGATCCTAGTGCATGAACTGTTGTGATTGCCTGTGTAGTGACTTCCTCTAGTTCTCATTCTGTCATTGTCATCTCTGTGTTTTGTCTTCTTTGCTCTTCTTTCTTCCTTTATGTAAAGTCTGTATAGTAGATAGCTAGGAGTGCATGCCTAAGACGTTCATGTCAGACCCCCAGGTGCTCCCGGGCAGTAAATCGTGCCCTTTGTAGAAAGAAAGAAAACTTTTTTCTCATTCTTTAATTCCTGGTGGGCTATTTTTTCCCCCTCCCCTCCACCAGTAATTAAATCATGTTATTCAGCTCATTAGATAGATTGTCAGCATGTTTGGTTCCATTTACACAATATTGACATCATGTAGATCAACACTACTAGCCTTTCAAAGGGGAAAATTCCAGGGCATTCCATTCTTTTTACTAATTGGATTAAAAGCACCTATTAAAATAACACAGTGTATTACAGTTATGTTAGTAAGTGCTGAGCACCCTTTCACATTACCCTTTTAATAGAAGAATTGTAAATCACAGGTCCACAGAGTCCATGCGAACGGACAGATATAAGGATGGCAATTGTGGCTGATCACCTGGGACTTAGCTGGACAGGTAAGGGCTTGAAATATTCTGATGCTCTAGAGCAGGGGTCTCCAACCTGGGCAACTTTAAGACTTGTGGACTTCAACTCCCAGAATTCCTCAGGCAGCAAAGCTGCCTGAGGAATTCTGGGAGTTGAAGTCCACAAGTCTTAAAGTTGCCCAGGTTGGAGACCCCTGCTCTAAAAACTAGCAACCCTGGAAGAGGCTCACCTTGTTGTGTCTCCCTGGATGTGTGTATCTGTGTGTTGATGGATGGGGGAGGGGAGGGCGAACTTACTCCTCCCAGGTCCATCCTGGCTCTGCTTTTCAGCTGGAGAGATTAAGAAAATGGGAAAGAGCAGAGTTCTTGGAGCTCCTGGTATTTCCAAAAATAAATATTAGAGCTGGTAAGAAAAGATGAAGGAAACCATCCTTCCCCACTATTATTGGAGTTAAAGATGGTCCTGTTGAGCTGATGCAGCCATGTCATTTTTGTGGGCAGCAGCACTACAGGATCAGAGATATTTGCTTTTTCCCTTTTTCTAAATAATATTTTGTCATCTCAGTCCTGGGATTGCCTGGAGCAAGGGTCTTGAAGCTTGGCAAGTTTAAGACTTGTGGACTTCAACTCCCAGAATTCCTAAGCTAACATGGCTGGAGGAGGAATTCTGGGAGTTGAAGTCCACAAGCCTTAAAAGCTGTCAAGTTTGGAGGCTTCCCTCCAAATGCTTCCCCAGGTTAAGGTCATCTGAGGCCACTTAAGGGCTGCTACAACTGAGATACCTGCTTGTAATCACGTGGAGTCTTCCCCTATGACAGGGCTGTCAAACTCACATGCTGGCCATGCCCACACCTGGTTTAGCAAAGGGGGAAAATGTCCCGATATGTCCTGTGACGACGTGAGTTTGACACCCCTGCCCTATGACTTTGGTATCTCTTCTCTTGCTTCAGAACCACCGGTGTAGTACATCATTACAACAGCCAAGCAAGCCACACAGCCAAATTCTTTTCGTTGCTTCCTACTGGGTGTTGGGAGGCTGCCCAGTTGACATCATCTCAGATATGGATGGCGAAGGTTGAGCATTGCACTTGTTATCCTGGGAGTGGGGTGGGGGGTGGAGTTATCCCAGATGAGTCCATTCATTTTTGCCCTCATTCTGGCCACAGCAGATGTCCTTCTAATTCTAGTCCTTCGATGCAGTGCTGGGACCAAATGGAGCTAGGTTTTGATGATGACAGGGGAGCTTCTGGTCTTGGCTTTGGAAACTTAGAATCCAAGCCATAATGTTGCATGTCTGGAGATTGTCAAGGGCTGTCCCACCCCTCTGCCTGGACCATTGTTTCTGTCCAGACTGAGACCAACAAAGTAAGAGACCCATAACTTTCTTAGCTTCTCTTCCTGAGTCTGCAACTCAAGGCTGTCTCTGAAAATGGCTCTCATTATTCTCTGTCTACACCCTTTGGCCTTTCAGGTATGTTGGGAAGTTTAGGCTGAATTTTTCTGAGAATAAAAACTGGTGGTATCGTTTGATGTCAGACATACGTTTGATTTTTTTAAAACGGGTTGTTCAAATAAAACACGAATTATTTTTCTTTTCTCTTTCCCACACTGCAGAACTGGCAAGAGAGCTGAATTTTTCTGTTGATGAAATTAATCAGATTCGAGTGGAAAACCCAAATTCTTTAATTGCTCAGAGCTTCATGTTGTTAAAGAAATGGGTTATAAGAGATGGAAAAAATGCTACAAGTAAGTTTAAAATTTGTGTAGAAGGATCTGGATCTCGAAGTTCCTACAAAAAGAATGCAGCTACCTGATAGGTGACGGGCTCAGGGGCATGTGTGAATGAACAGTCACAGACCCAAACCCTCTGTGTCCAGAGTGCTTATATATCCAACAGCCATGGTCATCTAACCTTCGTGCCTGTATAATATTGCAGAGGGACACAACGTCTTGGAGAATAAGTTGCCAATACACACTATTAAGTGTTTTTGATTTACGCAGCATTGTGCGTTCAGTGATCAAAAGACATGGCGGGATTGGATAAATAAGCAATTCAAAATGTACAGGGCACTGCAGCTCATGTGCTCCCATCTCTGATAATTTAGTTGATGCCTCCTCTTTTGTTTAGAGACCTCCACACTTCCTATGATGACAGGCCACCTAACCAAAGAATTAAAAGTTACAAGAATTTTAATGTGTTTTGTCCTTTCCCCCCCACAGCTGATGCCTTAACTTCTGTATTAACAAAAATCAATCGGATTGACATTGTAACTTTGTTGGAAGGACCAATATTTGACTATGGCAACATATCAGGCACCAGAAGTTTTGCAGATGAAAATAATGTTTTCCACGATACTGTTGATGGTAACTGAGTTTGTTTCGTTTTATGTAATTTCCCCCAAGTGAGTAACAAATATATATGTTTTGATGTAATAATGTGGGACTTTGAGATTTTTTTGTCCACTTAAAATACGTTCTTACTTATGATTTAGGGCAGGGGTCCTCAACCACCGGGCCGCGGACCGGTACCGGTCCGTGGAGCACTCTGTACCGGGCCGCAAAGAAATTTTTTTTTTAAAAAATGGCGGCTTTCTTCGCCTTCGGTGAATGCTGCTGGGATCGGGGATCAAGGACACAAATGAGAGAAGGGGAGGGAGGAAGCAACCGAAGCCTGTCCTGCTCTCTGGCTCAGCGGCTTCGGTTTCCTCCCGCCTCGTTCCTCTCTCAGTCGCTCTCTCGCTCCTCCACCAGCCCAGGAAGAAACTGCTTCAAAGAAGCCGGGGGGGGTGGTGGCTTTTCCTGTCGCCGCAGCTCCTCCAAAGCGCCCGTTTACCCTCACCCCGCCCGCCCGCGCGCGGTTCAATTCAGTGCTCCGTTCTGCCTGCCTGCCTGCCTGCCTTCTTTGTTTCGGAGCAGCTTCGGCTGAGAATAATAACTATTTGCCTCTTTTTATCAGCCGAAGCTGCTCCGAAACGAAGAAGGCAGGCAGGCAGGCAGGCAGAACGGAGCACTGTGGATTGAACCGCGCGCAGGTGGGCGGGGTGAGGGTAAACGGGCGCTTCGGAGGAGCTGCGGCGACAGGAAAAGCCACACACACACACACCCCGGCTTCTTTGAAGCAGTTTCTTCCTGGGCTGGTGGAGCAGTGAGAGAGCGACTGAGAGAGGAACGAGGCAGACACCTGAGGGAGGGAGGGAGGGAGACACCTGAGGGATGGGGCTGAGGGAGGCAGGGCCGAGGCGCTCCTGAACTTGGTGGTTTGCTGGCAGACGTTTATTACCCGACTAGGTAACAACATCAGATGTTACCTAGTCGGGTAATGAAACGTCTGCAAGCAAACCACCAAACTCGGATCCCCGGTCCTTGAAAAAGTGTTTGTGCTTGAAACTGGTCCCTGGTACAAAAAAGGTTGGGGACCACTGGTTTAGGGTATGACCGAACCAGCAAAGGTTCACTTGTTTTGAATTAACCGAGTTGCAAATTGCTTCTGTAGTCCTGAGGTGTGATGGCAAACTTTGCAGCTGCATTCTGAAACTCCCCTGATCAGGCAATGAAACTCCAACTTTCCCATTCAGCGCCCGGAGTTTCTCTGAGATTGTTAAGCAATGTTTTGCTTTCAAACATAGAGGTACAATCAAGAACAAGTTACAGCAATTACCTTTTGGCTTTTGACATGTTGCTAGGCTGCTTTTGGAATACTGTGCTGGCCTGAACATGCAAGATGAGTGTGTGTATGCATGTGTCGAGTTGCATATGCATACATCCAAGACTCCATGTTCTGGGGTGCTGCCTCCTGGGGGAAGCATTTCCTGGCTCAATGCGAGGCATCCAGCATTCCCTGTCTCTGAGCAGCAGGGTTGGCCCCTAAATCGCTGCAGTGCAGAAATACAAGTTCTGTGGACATTTTGAGAAATTTGCTCTTGAAATGTGGCTTGTGCTGTTCAATGGTGAGACAGGTCTCTTCCCTCTAAAAAGAATGTGCTTGTTTTGCATTCTGTCCTTCCTCTTCTTCAAGCATCTCTAAAGCTCCTTGTCCTCACCAAGACCAGACTTCATCTTAACTTTCTCTCAGTGGATTCAGAGAACAACCAACCAACCAACCCACCATTATAATTAATGCACGTCGTTTCCAGATGCCATATCTCAACGCTGAAACTTCCCCATTTTTGTCAGATGGGTTAGCCTAATACTTACCTGTGGGGTTATGCTGTACCATTCATTTGCCATTTCATTTCTGTGCTGAAACTAAATGCTAGGACAGGCATGGTCAATGCTCAGGCTCTTGCAATGTGTTCCATGCTCTGGCTGGTGTCCTGAATGCTGGGAATAATTTTCTGACAAGCACACAGTGCCACAGTCGATGGTCAGCTTGACATGAGTCATGGTGGTGCAGTGGTTAGAATGCAGTATTACAGGTTAACTCTGCCCCCTGCCAGGAGTTCGATTCGGACCGGCTCAAGGTTGACTCAGCCTTCCGTCCTTCTGAGGTCGATAAAATGAGGACCCAGATTGTTGGAGGCAATAGGCTGACTCTAACCTGCTTAGAGAGAGCTGAAAGCACTGTGAAACAGTATATAAATCAAAGTGCTATTGCTATTGCCATGCTTCCTTGTGGTAAATGTGAGGAGCACATTCATTGATCCCCTTAGAAGGATGTGGAACCTTCTCTAACCTTTAGAGAGCAGGGGGCTCCAAGCTTGGCAACTTTTAAGATTTGTGGACTTCAACTCCCAGAATTCCTCAGCCAGCATGAGAGACCCCGATTTCCACATTTTGGAATTCACTTGGATTAAAAATTTGACAAGGGTGGAACCTGCTGCCGTGGCCATTCCTGTCCTGGGGAAGAACGGTTCCTTTGTGTTCATGCTTCTCCTTTTCTTTTCTTTATTTGATCAGTGTTTCTGATTGTACCTGTGTCTCCAAGATCACCAAGGTCTCCTCACTCATCACAATACTCTCATCTCTAGAGTTGCACGGTTCCTGGAGTTGATCTATAGATTCTCTTCCCCCTCCTTCTCCCCCTTCCCCTCCCCATCCCGGTAGTTTGTCTTTTCCTGTCGTAGGTCAAGAACAATCTTTTTGTGTCCTACCTGAAATTTATTTCTATTTTCTACATGGAATCCATTCGCATAGGGCACTGACTAAATTGAAGAACGTAGCACAGTAATCATTATGCATGGTGTCGGTATTAAAAGGAGATGTCTATAATTAAAAACGAAGGCAGTTTTTAAAATGTTTGTAAAATATTTGCCTGGCTTGCAGGCAGCTCCTTTGTTTTTTTTCCCATTTAACCACTGTGAGCCATAATAAAAGCAGAAATGATTTGTTATGCTGCAAATCACCATTATTCATTCATATATATATATATATATATATATATATATATATATATATATATATATATATATATATACACACATACATACATACACATACATACGTATGTATGTATGTATATATATATATATATATATATATATATATATATATATATATATATATATATATATATATGTATATGTATATGTATATATATGTATATGTATATATATGATTATTGAACACAAAAATTGAGATTCTGTCCAGCTGATTGAGAAGAAAACAATTGTTTGATTGTGAAACCATCAAAGTAGCTGTGAATGGAGACACCACGGCTGGTGTGTTCTGTGCTGCCAGTTTTGCTGACTTCAGTTTTGTTGTGCTCTCTGAAGAATTCTTTGTCCCATTCCTAATTCAATTGTTCTTGCTGTTTCATGCAGTTCTCATGTTCTAAAGTACTCCGCCATTCTGAATGCTTGATTTCATGTTACTCCATTCTTCATGGCAATCAGTCCAAATGTACTGTCTTCCTTAGGTTACCCCACCTTTCCAATGGAACTGGAAACCCCCCCTGGGTTGTGCTTCGAGCCGCCCAGCCATTTCCATCAAGATGATTTGGCTAGCGATTTCTCTAGCATAGAATCACCCCTTAGAACTCCTAGTAGACTGAGTGATGTCTTAGCAACTTCACAGGGAAACCTAGAGGAGGCGGCCGCAGGACCTCCCGTGGTCGTTGAAGAAGACACCTCACTGGAAGATGGCAAACATGATCACTCGGTGCCTCTAGAAGGAGCCTCCAAAGACGCAGGCCCAAAGCCACTGGAAGAAATAACCCACCTTAAGGATTATCCTCGCTATCTCGGTAGCTATGCTGGAAGGCAGACGCCGAGCGAAGGGAGTAGTCAAACCTTAGCGAGGACTGAGCGCCACGAGAGAAATTGGTCTGGTACTGATGAGGAGCCGGCGGAGAAAAAGCTTAAGTCTCTGTTTGAAGATATTTGCCTTGAAGAAATAGCCGAATCTGAGGAAATGACAGAAGAGAAAGTCTTGTCTATACTTAACTATGTGCAGCAGGCCGAACAGGAAATGTCTTCAATTACAGGTTGGCAGAACGAGGCGCCCAGAGTCAAGGTGGAACCAACGCCTTCAGGACGCAGACTAAGCGGAGGGTTGCTCAATCGATTGGACGACAGGTATGGAATGATAAGGCTGACGCAGCCAAGTCTCAGACTGAACAATTCTTCTGCTTCTCTCATATTATGGAGGGATTAAAAAAATACCTAATTTGTTTCCTGCTAGATGGAAGCATGTAAACATTTGACACTTCAAAAGCAGGGACCAATAGCTTAAGTATTTAGTTAATGATATTTTATTGACCAACTGTGATGTTCTCAGGACATAGACATGCACCGATATTTAGGGCAGTGAAATGAAAACCACCATTGAAACATCCTCATTCAAAGCAGAGATAGAAAGAATTCTAGAAGCAGATTGAGGTCTCAGAGGATTTAAAAGAGCCCAAATGAGAGAGGAGGGAGAGAGGGAGGCAGGCAGGCAGACTCTAGGGAGGCCATTCCAAAGATCCAGAATGATCACCAAAGGTTCCTGCTCTTTGTGGATGTGCCTACAACATCTGGCAATTTGATCAGGATCTTGTTAGCTGTTCCCATCACCTGGGAATACAGAGAGAAAATTGCATACGCTGTAGGCTGTTCCCACAAGAATCCAGGATCAACCCAACTGTGTGTCAATATATCCATTGGGGGATATATATCCTTTCTTTGGGGCTTGCCTGCTTTTCAAAAGCATCTTGCCATTATGGAGCAGAGGAGCAAATCCTAGACCTCACTTTGCTCAAGTCCAGATTTATTAAGAGGATCACCACGATCCTTCAAGGCTCGTATTGGCTAGATAACATCCCATGGCACGTCTGGAATGATATTGACTTCCAGCGCCACAACTTGTAGATAATGACTTGCCTATAGCTGCAGTCATGGCTTTTTGTAAGTCATAAATGTCAGCCTGTTGCTGTGCAGAGGTGATTTAATGATACCATTACTTATTTCTTGGGTTTGGCTCTTCCTTTCTTGCAGCCCTGGTCAATGTAGAGATTCTATTACCTCATATTTCAAAGGGGAAGCAGGAAAACTGGAGACCAATGGGAGCTACTCAGAATCTACTACGTTAGAAGCAAAGGCCAAGACTTTTGTCCAGGACTCTGTGAACAGTCTAGGAAAACAGAGCGACAAGGAAACTGTGAAACCAAAAATGCAAAGCGTTCTCCGAACTGAGCAGCAAACAATCTCATTAACATCCCACCAGAAATCAAGCAAGCCAGCAGTTGATACACCTAAAACCTCTGTGCCTGTTAGCATGAAAAAGACAAGCTGGAATATTTCTGAAAGCAGCAAGCCAAGATCAAAAGCTCAGGAAGATGATGGAATAGCGGCTGCATCAGAACAAAAGGTATAAATGCCACAAACTTTGATTTTGCCCAGGGAGGAGGAGACAGGCTACCATTTGCCACCCAGTCTTGCTTCTTCTGCAGCTGCCCCTCCCTCCATCTCTCAGGGTTGGGAGACGAGCTGCTGCATGCCAGGGCCCCTGTGGTGGCCATGTGGGAATCAAATATGCAGAGCATCATGTTCTTAGTCTGTAGTTCCCCCTCCCCATTCATTCACCAAATTCCCCGAGAACCTTGATTAAAGCCAGGTTCTCAGTGTGAGTAGATACACACATAAACAAGATGCTCGTGTCCAATGCAAAACTGGGGTGAGACACATGAGGAAAAGTCCCACAAAGGGCAGGAAATATATGTATGATGCATCCACCTGCCAAATGCCATCAAATCCTAGCTTAGCCCATTCTGGGGTGGGAGAAATCCCTAGAAAGCGCTTCGGTTGAGTAGCAGGTTGACCTTACTTCCAGCTGGAGGGTGGATTCTCCATGCAAATAGCTCACTTTTCAGCTATTCTTTCCCATGACCGAATACACATAGTTGGCTGGGAAAATACACATAAAGCTGGATGGGGAAGCTAAAGCCTCGGTGGCATAATTCTAAGCATAACTCCAATTTGAAATGGCTTTTTTTGAAGTAGTGTTTGAAATCCTATTTAACAACAACGTGCCCCTAATCTAAGTTTGATCTAGAAAGAGGTGAGGGCGCTGGGCATATACCACTGTGAGAATAGCTTTGGTTTTGCAAAACATAAGAGCTGTTGCTGTATCATGAAAGGGTCTTCGAGGGTAGCAAGGAAGATGAGATGAGCATGTCTGCACTTGGGTCCCTTCTTGCTCATAAAAGGTTGACGGAGTTTACAGCTGTTGCCCACCAAGCCTGTGCAAATCTGTTTTTATGTTGTAAATGATATTAAGGCAACGTGGCTGTGTGCCCCACACTTAGAAGTGTGGTCCCCAGGAGCAAAATGGCACACATTCCCAGGACAGTAATTGGGGGAAGGTGAATCTAAATTTGCGGGGAAACCATTTTCTCCTATTCATTTTGATGTTTTAAATGAGCCAGTAAAAAAAAAAAATGTACTAAAACTGCATTTATCTGGAGTTGAGTGACAGTGACAGTGAATGTGAGATTCAGAGTGATTCAAGTTCAGGCGAAGAGCAGAGGATCGTTACGAGGGTTTATCGCCGGCGTTTCATTCTGAAGGTATTGTGCGATGGTGGGGGCCCTTGGCATGGAGTGGACTTGGACTGCGGTGCAGATAGTATGGCTCACTGTTAGACTCTCTCTTTGTATTGTCCCTTGCACAACCTACAGACCTGTTGGGAGGACCTTTTTGCTCCTAATCCCGTCCTGTGTTGCATGGCTGTATATGCATGACTCTAAGTGCACTGGAATGTAGTTGAATACCCTACATGTGTTCAAGAGCAGTGTAGTAACTGGGGGCTGCTACAGATGGAAAGATAAGTCGGGAAGGAGTCAAGATCCTTGGAAGGCCCTCAATTTGTCTTCTGCGTTGAGAATAGAATAGAATAGAATTCTTTATTGGCCAAGTGTGATTGGACACACAAGGTGCAAATGCTTTTGGTGTACTTAAAAGAAAAGGTACATTCGTCAAGAGTCAAGAATCATCAGGTACAACACTTAATAATAGTCATAGAGTACAATAAGCAATCAAATTGGGAGCCAACTCTTCCCACAACCAGGGTTGAAGAAGGATTCAACTATCAATCCTGCTCGTGTTTGTCCATGCATAGTTGAAGCCATCTTGCCTTTCAGCTTAAGAGGCAAAATGTCCTGAATCAACCCCCTAACTTAAGCAAATACACTCTCAAAAGAAATGTGTTAACTCAATTTCTCTTTCTGATAACATTCTTCTGGATGCCTTCCTCAAAGCCGCTTGTGTAAATAGAAGCACACACAATTACTGTGGTTCAGTTGAAGGGTAAAGAATACTTGTGCACATTAATGGTGGGTGGGAGATTATCACCACACCTCCATCCGGACATGTGATCTAGATCAGGGGTCTCCAACCTGGGCAACTTTAAGACTTGTGGACTTCAACTCCCAGAGGAATTCTGGGAGTTGAAGTCCACAAGTCTTAAAATTGCTCAGGTTGGAGACCCCTGATCTAGATAGTCCAAACCACAATGTAAACAGAGACATTGGACCTCTTCCAGTTTTAGGCCCTTGTGGACCTGTCTGGGCTTTGCTCCCTATCCAGTTTGACAGAATCCCGGGGACTTCCCAATTTTTGTAAGGCTCCTTGTGAAGGCAGTTCTGAGGAAGATGATCTGTTTGTTGTCAGTTGTGACACGGATCTGCTGATGCTGTCGGGATAACAGTGATGATGATTCAGTTTATATCCTGCCTGGTATGAACACTCCAAGCTTCTTCAGTTTTCCCCAGAGTTGTCAAGAGATGGGCAGGAGTATAAAACAAGGACACAGAAAAGTTTGTCTTCATTTTAGCA
Organism: Notechis scutatus; assembly: GCF_049901735.1. Lineage (NCBI taxonomy): Eukaryota > Metazoa > Chordata > Lepidosauria > Squamata > Elapidae > Notechis > Notechis scutatus. Next base: position 74,138,993 of record NC_142012.1, read on the forward strand.
GCATAAAGATAGACTTATCAACTGTCTTATCTTTCTCTGTAGTTAATTTAGTGGTGCCCAGTCATCCTGGTATTGTTTAAGGCTCTTAAAACTCTCATCACTGGGTGTTTCCCCTAATATGATGATGCTTCTCATACAATGAAACATCTTGCACAAGCGGTGGGTGTGCGCTCTAAATAATGACCAGTTGGAACTCCCTGAGATAAGTGGGAAGCCTTATCTGCCCAAAGTCATTGGGAATAAAACAGTTCTTTTTTACTCGTCTTTGGAGGGATAATTCTGATGAACTATTTTTCATGAAGAACTAATCTTAGATTAAGGCTTGTACTAGGACCAACACAACTAAGCATGGGCTTCTCCTGAATAAACTATTTTTCATGAAGAACTAATCTTAGATTAAGGCTTGTACTAGGACCAACACAACTAAGCATGGGCTTCTCCTGAATAAAAAAGATCCATAAAATTGTACAAGTAATAACTTGTCTTCAAAAAAAAAAGAGGATTATGGAGGATTGAGATTGCAGCAGGGAAGAATTATTTCAGAGGAACAGTTTCTCAGGGCCATCAGAATGAAGTAGTGATTGTGCCCTATAACTTCTTGGAGCCTTCTTCATGGGTTTATGCCTAAGTTTCCTAGACAAATTTCCTAGGTTTATATCACCAAATCCACAGCATAAATTGCTCTCCAGAGTGGAAAGGCTGGCCAATATTTCCTGAAAGCAGCAGCCACCCATAAATTTGACAACATGAGTATATGTTCAGCATGATCCACTGAGTCGAAATCATGTTTCATAAGACACTCTAGATGTTGGATTGTCTCTAACAAGAAAATCTTGCCTGGCCTGGCATGAGTTTATTGCTTGGACTGGTGTTGAAAAGCAGCCGATGGCCCCAAATGAGCAGGGCTAATCCTTTGACCTGTTCTCTACTAGGGCAAGGAAGCCAAAAACATTCCAGGTGAATCAGTCACGCGAGAGCAGTTCACTGACGAAGAAGGCAATACCGTCACCCGAAAAGTAATTCTCTTCTTCAGATTCGTTTTTCTCCTTCTTTCTTGAGTCCTAATTATGGATTCTTTGGCCATCAACTTTTGTTCTTCCAGACTTGGACAGAACACGTATCGATTTTTGTTTTTCCTATATTATTTCTCACAGGTTACCCGGAAAGTATTAAGACGCCTTGTTATCCCACGTGTGAAAAAACCTATCAGGGTAATGAAAGAGCTGAGCTGGGTGCAGTTGAGTGGCTGGTGGCTTGCCAATTAACCTCTGCGCCGCCCGTTGCCCCTCGAAGGCAAAATGCTTGTGCTTTTAGCAAGTGATGCATCTGGAAGGATAAACTGTCCTGTGCCTCTGTGTTTGGCCAGCAGCTGCTCTTTCGCCCTTTGGCTCCAAAGGATTGTCCCCCAGGCTGTTCTGGCTAGTTAAGCTCTACTAGCAAAACTTGTGAATAACACTATCTCAGGCTCTTCCCAGTGGGGTGCTTTGTTCTTCCCATCTTCTGACTCCTACTCAGTTTCATCTACCAAAGGAAGACAGGTGCTGAACATTTTCTTTGGTACTAAGAGGATTTGGGGTAAGTGAAGTGAGGGTGCAATTTTAGGCTAAACCTTCTAGAATGAGCCCCCCACCCCATAAATACTGCAGGATATGCACAAGGTCAACGTGGCAAGTGATCAAGAATCCCAGCATAAAACTCATTATGGGCCATCCAGTTGTTTACAACTCCTGGGAGCTATTTTCCCTAATGATCCATCCCATGACCTGGTTTTTCAAGTCCAAATGGATATCAGATCCGTATGTTGTCTTCCCTTCTCACAGAACGCCCTTACCCTTTCTCCCATTGGATCAGTCCTCACATTCAGATGGCAGCAGGGGTGGCATTCAAATTTCTTAACAACCAGTTCTGTGGGTGTGGCCTAATTTGAGGAGGTGGCTTGGTGGTCAAGTGATTGGATGGGTGTGGCTTGTATGTAAATATTGTAAATATTGATGTAAATAATTGATTTTTTTAATAAAAAAGAGCAACTTCTACCCAAAAGCAGGCAAAACAGGCAGGCAGATTGAGTTGCTCCCAGAATCACAGATTCACTCAGAGATCTACCATTCTGCAACCTGCTACCTGAGTCTGCACTGAAAAATAGAAGCTAGGAAGGTTCAGCTCTGCTTTTAGATTAGCTAGAAAGCAAGAAATCAAATGATTTTGTGCTTTCTAGCTAATCTAAATCTCCTGGCACAGCTGATAGTCAGAACAGCTGATGGTCGGGGGGGAAAAGGAAAAATAGTAACTTAGCAAGCAAGTTGGCGCACATGCCAGATAAGGAGTGATGGGGAGGGGAGGGGCCAGCCAATGGTATGATTTGCCAGTTCTCAGAACTACGCAGAATGGTAACAACTGGTTCTAATGAACTGGTGCGACCAGGCAAGAATCCCACCCCTGGGTGGCAGTCAAGTTTTCTATCAGCTGGGCAGAAATATTTTTTTTAAAAAAATGAAGACATTCAATCTTTCTAATCACCTGTCTTCTAAATTATTAGTAAGGTGTACATGACTTCACAAGGCCCAGGTTCTCACCTGGATGCTATTTTTGAGAAACTGGAGGAAGAGTGAGCCTAGGACTTAACACACAAAGGCCATTGCTCATCCTGAAAAGGAGACCCCACTGTTAGCACTTTCCTTCCCTCTTACAAGGACACACCAGGAAAAGTTCATCGGATCAAACGGCATTTGAGATTGGCTGCAGGCCTTGGCCTCTGGCACCAGCTGTGAGTTGGAAGAGATCCATGGACCATCAAAGCCGAAGAAAAGAGAAGGCAGATCCTAGGGATGCTCCATGGGTGTGGGTGAGGGCTTCCAATGCTCCTTGGGGAGATGCATACCTAACTCTGCATTCACTGGCTATAGCAGGGAAGTTGGTGGGCTTCAAAAATGCTAGCAAAAGGTTCTCTGACCAGTTGCTGGGTGGGCGTGGCCATGGTGGGTGTGGCTTAGTCGGCCTCCTGCACCACACCTGGAGGGGGGGGGCATTTTTGCCCTCCCCGGGCTCCGGAGGCTTTTCTCGAGCCTCCGGGAGGGCGAAAACAGCCTACCCGGGTTCCCGAGGCTCTCTGGAAGCTGGAAACAGGCCCATTCCCAGTCTTCCCAAACTTCCAGGAGGCCTGTTTTTTGCCCTCCCTGAGCCTTCGCGCGCACCCTGCGCTTACCTGCATCCAAAATGGCCCACGTGGGGACTCCTGGGAGGGGAGGGGCGGGCTCAGCCAGACCCCCGCTGGGATCTCCATCCTTCTTCTCCATCACCTTCTGTTCTTGAGAAGATGCTCCTCACACCTGGAATCTGGAAACTCTGGGGCAGAACAGGAAATGTCTTTTCCCCCAAGGCTACCAGGCCCAAAAGCCTCTTTGACATTTGCCCTGCTGACTTGTAAATCCAACGTTGAAACAACAATAATCATTAAAAGGGGTGCCTGTTTTAATTAGGGAGCAATGGGGGGGATGTGAGAAAAGGCCAGATGCATCAGGTTACCTGAGGTAAAGATTTGCAAGAAAACTAGCAATAGTTTTACCAAAGCAAACAAATCAGGGCAGGGCTTAAGAAATGAAGATTTTTCTTGGAACAGGAGAAGCGGCACTGAAATTTAGAGTCTGTCCCAGGTTTAAACTTCCTCTATCAGTCTGATCTGATTGTCCCGACTTCTCCAATGGCTTTAGGAACAATTGTCTCAGAATCCCAGTCCTGGTTCAGAAACCTCCATTTTTTAAAGCCCCCCCATGGGGTTCCCCATTTCCTGTTTCCTTCAAACCTTTCCCAGGGCCTCTCAAGGTTTGTTTGGACTTCAGGGCTAGCTGTAGAAGACCTAAATGTAAAAAGCTGGCCAGAAGCTACTCCAACAAGGTCCACCCTCAGAGCTACTACAGCTAGTCCTCAAGTAACGATCACAACTGAGCCAAAATTTATGTTGCTGAGTGAAACATTTGTTAAGTGACTTTTGCCCCGTTTTACAATCTTTCTTGCCACATGCGTTAAGTGAGTCACTGCGGTAGTTACATTAGTAACACGGTTGTTAAGTGAACCTGGCTTCCTCAGTGACTTCACTTGTTCAGAAGGTTGCAAAAGGACACTGCAACCGTCATAAATACGAGTCAGTTGTCAACATCTGAATTTATATGAGTGTGAAAAAAATGGTCATAAGTCACTTTTTTGGTGTCGTAACTTCAAATGGTCATTAAATGAATTGCTGTAAATCGAGGACGACCTGTAACCCTGGATCAGTTATCCATCTCCTATATTCCTTAGCAAAATGCAGCAAAACTTCAACTGAATGGACTATTGGGGCGGAGGAATTGGTATTTATAACCTTGATGTAATTGGTATCCTTTGTGCAACTACGTTGTCCGTGGTTTTCCCTGGTTTGTCTCCATTTGTGGCCTTCATTACTCCAATGGCATGAATGGAGACAAATGACGCAAAGGAACATCATGATGGAAGTGATGCACGTGATGTAAATTACATCAGTTGTCTGGAATGTTGTGGAAATAATGGATTTTCTCCACTATTTAGGGATGAAGTCCAAAATTTTAAAAAAACAAAAACAAAATGCCCATTGTATGTGCTGTCTGCTGGAGGTCTGAAGAATCAAGGTTTTGACTGTATTGCTAAGCTGTGAATTTTTCAAATGGGGAAAAATAATATTGGGGGACGACGACGGATTTTCAAGTATCTTTATTACAGATACGTTTCGCTTTGGCAAATATTCCCTTTTCCCACTTGCAACTTTCATGACTAATCTACTTAACTGAAAGCTTTGAACCTTCCTTAAATCAGCAGAATTTGGCTTGCAAAGGGTCTGCTAACTTGGAATCACCCAGCATGGGATATTTGTAAATATCCGGGGCGGAGAGCGGGGGAGTAATGAAATACTTGGAATTCTGTTTGATGTTCAAGAACTTATTTCAAGATGATGAGCCCGGAACGGCGCTGCATGTGTCTTCATCACACATGTCATCATCTTGTGTGGCTCCTGCCTACTCACCTTTCGGCATTCCCAGTGGTCTGTGTAGATTTTACAGTTCAGTACTGATTCCCTCTCTTGTATAATTGCACTTGATATGTGATGGCGTGTCCTCTTTTTTTAAAAGCAGGGAGAAAGGTGTAAAGTGAAAATGAAAAAAGAAGCCCAGCATGCAGAGAAGACAACCTACTCGTAACAGCCAAACAGTGAATGGTTAGTTGGATATATAACTCTTGTATTCTTCATATTTGGAGCAATTAAGGTATCTTTAGGAAGCAATATGAGTCATGGAGCTTATTTTCTTGGCTTGCACTCCTTTGGGGCTTAGCAATTTCTGCATTGCCCTTCCATTGTTGGGCTTGTTGGGTCTTCCATCATAGCACTAGCATTCGCAATAGCACTTAGACTTATATACCGCTTCAAAGTGCTTTCCAGCCCTCTCTAAGCAGTTTACAGAGTCAGCATATTTTCCCCAACAATCTGGGTCCTCATTTTACCCACCTCGGAAGGATGGAAGGCTGAGTCAACCTTGAGCCTGGTGGGATTCGAACTGCCAAATTGCAGGCAGCCGGCAGTCAGCAGAAGTAGCCTGCAGTACTGCACTCTAACCACTGCACCACTGCAACAGTTAGATGGGTTAGAAACAGTTAGAAACAGTGAAGTTGAAGGTCAGAGAAGTACCCTGCAAATCCACAGAGAAGCAAACAGAAAGAAGGGAAGGTTTTCTGGAGTTGTTACAGTGACAGTCACAATGGAGGCTGTTCTCTTAAATATTAATTTTGTGGATCTCTCAGCGTTCCAGGAAACCTCAACTCTAACCAATAACTCCGAGACAGACATCTTCTCAAATGTTCCTTTTATTAGAATAGTAAACTGGCACCTCTGAGAAATCCCGAATCTGAAAGTTCCGGGTTTCCTTGCAATAAGTAAAAATTTACAAATCCACCCCCTGCACCCATCATCGCATCACATGCCCCAATCACCATCCGTCCTAACCTGAGATGTCCTCTCCACCAGGTGCAGAAATAACATGACCTTGACTTAGAAGAAGAATGCTGTTACATCTAACCACATACACTCCAAGAAATCCCCCCCCCCGATTTTCCCAGGCTCAATGTGGCAGCTCCCACCCATTGGGGTGTCAAACTCAGGTAGTCATGGTGTTGTTGCATGACACATCATGACTCCCCCCCCCCTTCACTAATCCGAGTGTGGCCAGCATGTGATGCATCTGGCCTGTGGGCTGCGAGTTTGACACCCCTGGCCTATATGGACCTAGGATCTGAGAACTCTGGATTTTTTTGATTTCACTATTTTATCTTTATGCAAGGAAAACCACTTCTCTGATACTACCTTTGTTTTGTTTCACTCTGGGCAATACTTTCCATTGTGGTAAAACCATTGGATTTAATTTTTTTTTTTACATTGATGTATTTATTTTATTTTTTAGATAAAATAAATCTAAATTTATTTTGCATTTATTATTTATTTTTTAGATTGCCCAGCTCCCAAATTGTCTCTGGGCACAAAATTGAAAACAGAATAAAACTACTTAATTTTTTTTTTTTTTTTTAAAAAGCACAGTTGCCCCAAGGAAGCAATTAGAATCAACCCCCACATTCTAAAGAGACCCCGAAACCCTAACCCATGGCTGGAGGGAATTACCATGGATGGAGAGCTTGTTTGAAGATGGTTGAGTTGGGAGGGGGGCAGCCAAAGAAATGCACCAGAAAAGGCCCATTTTCTAGGTTGATCTTAATTGAGGGAACCTGAACAGAGCCGAAGCTGCCTCATCCTACAGGTATGATGGGGGACAGGCGAGTCCTTCAGAGTTTACTCATCTACTACCTGATCAGATAGGAGTTACATTTTGTAACCTACAAAACCAGATAACTTCCAGCTTGGAAAATTTTGTTCTAATCTCATTTGTTTACTTGAGCTCATTGAATTGGGAAACATTTTCCTGAACAGGTGCTTGAAAACCAAGCTTGTTTAACCAGCACAGGTCTTGAAAAAAACTGGATTTCTGTCTTGCTCTGGCTACACTTCCCTTTTGTTCTAATAGGGTAGCTGGGTGTGTGTGTGTGTTTGTAATCCTTGCACTTCACGTAGCAAATCTCTTGGCCCTGGCAGCTCATGTGCTATAACTCAGAGGCCTACGAGCAGCCAAAGATGTGGTCCAACATGGCCCAACCCGGACGAGATAGGTCAATGCAGTGGGAGGGTTGTATAGGGTGGGCCTTGTGTTTTTGTGGAAGAGATGCAGAATTATTATTTACGGTTGAAAGGCTCAGTGCTGTTCAAACAGACATTTCTAACACCGGTTTTCTCTCTTCTCTCTCTCTCTCTCTCTCTTCCCCGTCCTTTTCCACTTGACCCAAGACTGTGTGCTTTTACTGCCAGTATTCTAGAGAGGAACTCGAGGACGAACAAAATCAACAGGAATTAATCAAGTCATGGACAAAAGTTGTGTGTGTGTGCGCGCGCGCGTCTGTGTGTTTGCTGCTTCCACACATTAACCGCATGGTTTTCAACATGAAGAACACCAGAAAAACAAATTTTTAATTTAGCATGAGCCACTTCTACACGAGCATGGAAGCCCACTTTTATTCACACCATTAGAGAGGATGCAGTGAGAGAAGAAGTGACGGATGTCCAGGGTGCTCTTAGGCGACGGCTTCACAGAAGCAAACGCAAAGCCATTGCGAAAACCGAGGAATTCCTGTTGCGAGAGAGACTCAAACGACACTGGAGAATGGTTCAAACTACCGAAAGGCACTAAAAATTATTAAAATCCACAACAGCTCGCCTTATTTTTCTCAGACCCAAACTGTCAGGGTACTAAAATACACCTTTGGTTTTGTTTTGGGTTGTTTTGTTTTTTTTCATTTTTTAAAAAAAAAAAACAAAGAAAGACGACTAACATTGCTTGTTTCATTGTAAATAACACTGTAAATTCTAAAGAAGAAGAAGAAGTGGACCCAGGCTGATCTGGCCCTGCCTCCTAGCTCACAAACTGAATCCTGCGTTTGCATTGAACAGAAATCGGTGTCTCGGAGGGCCCCCCCCCCTCTACCTGCCGAGGTATTCTGGGTGTATCTTCACAGATTCTTGTATATTTAGCAATGATGTTTGTATATGCAAAAAAGGCTAGCTTGATTTTAAAAAAATCTTTAAAATCTGCTACAAATTTAATGATTCCTAAGATGGGGGAATCTACAGTTCTGTGAAACCAAGGATTCTCTCCGGAGTACTCATATTTTGATGCATGCGTTCTGCCTTATTTTGATGAACTCTTTTCCAGTTTTGCAAATATATTAGATTGCGACGCGACAGACGTGATCCCGGGGCGCAGTTCATCAAGCACAGCTGCTAAGGAAGGCCTCCTCCTCCTTTCTGCTTGCAGTGGGTGGAGGACCGAGGCCGCTTAGGCACGGCGGCTGTCGAGGGCAGGGCTGCTTGTGGAATCCTATCCTCAACCTCTAAACACAAAGTCCCCTATCTACTATTTGTTGCTCTTGCCAGTTTTTCTGCTGGAAACGATCTCAAACTTAACAGAAACCATAACATATACCATAGTTGCTTTTGCGGAGGGGTGGGTGCTACCCGTCCTTGCTTTCCACTGGGGGAAATGCTTGCAGCTTTTGGCAGTTTGGGGTGATGGTCTTGGGAGCGCCAGTAGGGAATATTTAAAAAAAAAAAAAAAAAAGGAGGGGGGAAAGGAAGGAAGAGAATTTCTTAGCTAACAGAGTGGCAGCACGCTGTAAAAATATTACTATATTGTGTACTGGCTCTAAGATGTAGAATCTTTCAGGAAGCCAATCGTGTAATCATCCTAGCAGATTAATATTAGGTTGTTAAGGCTGCTGTGTTTTAAAAGGGCATTTTTATTTGGGTTTTTTGGTGAAATACTTTTAATTTGTTAATTATCTTCATATGGAAACAGGATTCGTTGATAATAGCTCTAATTACATATGTATGAAAAAAAAAAAACACCCACCAACACTGGATGATCTAGTTGATAATTTAAGCATAAAATAAATTGTGTTAAAACACTTCAATGACATGGCGGTTGCAGAATGCTTTGTGCCTGGTGTTAATCCTCTGAGGAAGCTTTGCCTTCTCCTTTCTCCCCCTCAAGATTGTGAATTCCAGAAACGATAACAGTAAAAAAAAAAAAAAAGTTGGAAAAGGATCTTGGAGATCATCTAATCCAACCTCCTGCTCAGACAGGAGACCTACACTATTTCTGAGAAATGTCTATCCAATTTCCCCTTAAAAGCCTCCAGTGATGGAACACCCACAACTTCTAAAGGCAATTTGTTCCACTGTTTGATTGTTAAGAATTTTCTTAGTTCTAGGTTGTTTCTCTCCTTGATTAGTTCCCACCCAATGCTTCTTGTCTTACCTTTTGGGGGGTCCCACTGTGCCTTCAGTTTTTGCTCTCTTTGTTTCTCCCTCTTCTTCTGCCTTCTTTATTTCACCTGTCATCCAGGTCTGCCTTTTATCAAAAGCAGATTTTTCCCCCGACCTCAAATTCTCCTTTTCTTCCCCAGAACAGCTGCTATTTCTCCTCCTTTCCATGCCAGCTGATGATTGCCTCTTGAGATCTTCCATCTCAGGATGTTGGGTGGCTTGGAAGGGATGGAAATGGTCTATTTTTAGAGCCAAGGACCCTGAATTTCTCTACCCTCCCCTCCTCACATGTAGCCAAAATCTCATCTCCTTCCTGCTTCTGGATCCTGGATCCTAGGCCTTCCTCACAAAGCACAGACGTCTCCGTACTTCAAGAACCATTAAGGGTGTGTTGCGTTTGTTTTACTGATGCACAGCAGAAGGGTGGCTGGATCACCGATGGAAAACAAATATAATTCTGGAATTACAAATGAAATGAAAACAGAATCTTTCTGTTTCGGGGGATGGTAAGATAACTTACCAACCATTGTATCATTGAATAATCAGAGGGAATGCTACCTATTTTAAAGAAAATTCCTTCACTGAGTTGACTGGCGTACAGACCACCGAAGGGGCTAGGAATTGTATTTGGAGCCTCTTGAGACTTTTCCATTCTTTCAACAAGACAATGGGAGGTTGATGTATAAATTGTACTGCTTATCAATGTCAAAACTGCTGTTTCACTAAGGAGGGAATAGATTGACGTTGTAGCACTTTCTTAATCTTTTTGCAAACTGTTCTTTTGAGAAGTCTTCTTGATGACCTTGGATTCACACCTTTGTGTTATTTGTGTAATGCCCAAGGACTATCTGACTCTCATCAGATTTCTTTAGGTGAACACTAGACGAACAACTGGCTAATTTAACATTACTATTTCTCCCATTCTCATTTGCCTTCCTTCCACCCACCCCATTCCTTGGCCCAGTCTACCATCTCAAGTCTGGAACAAGATGTCAGAAGCATGGCCAATAGTCCTCTGGGCAACATTGAGTTAGATCAGGGGTCCCCAAACTTGGCAAGTTTAAGACTTGTGGACTTCAACTCCCAGAATGGCTGGAGAATTCTGGGAGTTGAAGCCCACAAGTCTTAAACTTGCCAAGTTTGGAGACCTCTGAGTTAGATGAAGCCTGCAGAAAATGAATAGCCTAGGAAAAAGATGACTCCTTTAACATTACTAAGCAGCGTGGTGGTGGTAAGGGGAGGAGGAGGGGTTGACCATTAAACCTCAGCTGTCCAGAGGTAGGGAAGTGATGAGACCCTTCCATGTGATATTAGCGATAGCACTTAGACTTACCGTATATACTGTTTCACAGCGCTTTCCAGCCCTCTCTAAGCGGTTTACAGAGTCAGCCTATTGCCCCCAACAATCTGGATCCTCATTTTACCCACCTTGGAAGGCTGGAAAGCTGAGTCAACTTGGAGCCAGTCAGAATTGAACTTCTGGCAGTAGGCAGAATTAGCCTGCAATACTGCATTCTAACCACTGTGCCACCATGGCTCCATTATGGCCAATGACCAGGTACGATGAGAGATTTTCTGCTCTGAAAGAAGGTAGTAAAAATGATGATGAATAAATACAGTCCAACAACATTTAAAAAAAAAATCCAGGGCTTCTCCATCTCTGATACAAATCAAAACATCAATATTTTTGAGACCACTTTTTATTTTCAATCTTTGAAGCTATCGAAACACTGAAAATGTGCATTCATCAAATAAACATAGACTGGAATGAGTGAATGGGAGAAGCACAAACTCTTCTGAGCCAGAGAGAAGAGTGAGGAATTTTGCAAGCTGATGAGTAGTGAAAATGATGTTAAATTTGGGGATTTGACCTGTGGAGTGGCACATCCGTCTCTTTGTTGAACAGTGATTGGGGGTTATGTGGGGTGGGGAGGCTGACAGCTGAAGCTGATTGATCAGGTAACCAGCTCAGTTTGCAGCAATTCTCTTTAGAAGAAGCAACTGGGAGAGTGGAGATTAGGAAAATTAGCAAGAATAGGGGAGTGCAAGGGAAAGCAAATGAGTCTCCTGTCGTGTTGAAAAGACAGGCACAAGGAAATGAATGGTTTACCAGATGTGCTGTGCTTGTCTTAACCAGAAAGGCAAGCTAATCTTACAAATGGAAACTTCTCTCCTAGCTGAAAGTGAAAGACTAGAGGCCAATGTTTTCTTCTTAAAGACCCATCAGAGATCTTGAAGGCCAGCAGTACACAACCTTTGGGGAGGATAGGACATCTGTTCAGCAGGAGGGGAGGCACGGGGATGGTTTCAAGGAGAAAGACAACATCCCAATGGGAATAAAGGACTTGGAGAAGAAAAAAAGGGGGGGCTAGTAAATATCCATATATTTTTTCCTTGCAAACAATTGATTTTTTTTCTCTAGAAGATGGGAGAACAAACAAGGGGGGTCAGCTATTCTGGATTAATCTCAGCTCTCAGATTGACCGACTGAAGACATCAGGAAGAAAATAACCATGTCACACTGGCATCCAAGCCACCTGAGTGAGGAGAATTTGAAGAAGCAGTTTATGTACTTTGGGCTTCAGGAAGCTGGATTTTAACAACCACAGGTGGAATCTAGATTTTAACCACCACAGGTGGAATCTAGATTTTAACCACCACAGGTGGAATCTAGATTTTAACAGCCACAGGTGGAAGTCGGGCAATGTTCCAGGCCTTCTAAAAAGGTCCTGAAAATGCAGGAAGAAATGAGTGTAATGACATGAGGAAAGCTTCAGAGAGACCTCCTGGACAAGCTAAAAAGCCAAAGGGAGATGAAAAGGCCACACCCACAGTGTGAACACATCAGGAAACTTAAAGATGAGCTGGCAAGGAAGGCACGGAAGAGGGTCTTTTCCACAGGGAAGTTATATGGGGAAGGCCTGCGCCCTGCCTGCCTTCTATCAGAAGAGGGAGAGGGCCGTGGCTAAAGAAGCCTGCAGAAGAGAAGGGAACCCAACTTCTGGGAGGAATAAAAGGACTCAAGGGGAATAGAGGCGTAGTAAGAAGCTAACGTAAACAAATTATGTTCCCATGCTCTGGAATGCCTCCTCTCAGGGTGTTGGCAGAAGTGCAGATTATATAACCTTAAAAAGCTCCAGAGGTGCCAGAAGATTAGCGAAGGGCAAAGGTAAGTCTCAGTATCCAAAAAAAATGGGGAGGAGGTGGTGTAGGCACCTACCTTGGGAGCACTTTGGCATACACCCAGAGGCAAGGGTGAATTTGTCAAGGACGTATCCAAGCACGACGATGGACATTGATGGAGAAACACTGTTCTGCAGCTTATTCAATAAGCTCCCTTCCCAGCTCATACAATCCGTGTATCTTTTTATTATGGTCTCCAGGTCTATTGGTTAGAAATATTTGGGAACTGAGGGTCACAGCATCAGGTTGAGAAAGTCTGATTTATACCAGGGGTCTCCAACCTTGGTAACATTAAACCTGGAGGACTTCAACTCCCAGAATTCCCCAGCCAGCAGAGCTGGCTGGGGAATTCTGGGAGTTGAAGTCCTCCAGGCTTAACGTTACCAAGGTTGGAGACCCCTGCAAGTTTATACCACAGTTAAATTCTGGGTTTGAATTAAATTCCTCTATCAGGAGACCACGAGGTAATATCTGGGTCAGGACGGGGGGAAGGGGTCCAGCAGATCTCCCCACAGACTCCCCCTCTGCTGCCAGCCCCCCTTGGGTTGCTCCAGCTTGTCTAATGGGAGAGGCTGCCCGGGGAGAGACGTGTGTGTTTGCGCGCGCGCGTGTGTGAGAGAGACCTTTGAATGGTGAGACCCGCCTCAGGAAGCAAGGAGAGCAAAGACGGTTCTCGGTGCCGGCAGTCCCGGGCCGCCCATGAGCTAGAAATCTGGAAAGACCCTCCCACCAGCTGCCGGACGCCAAGAAAGGCTGACCCCCCCCCCCGAAGAGAGGAAGGGGCAGGGCGGAGAAAGGGACGCCTTTGAGGCTGCGGAGGAGGAAGGAGGGTGCAGTGCCGGAGGGCGCCGGAGGGGCCGCTGTGGGCGCGGCGGGCGGCCTCGGAGGCGCTCCTCTTGGCGGGCGGGCGGGCGAGAGCGCGCGGGGCGGAAGGCGGCGCGGCAGGCGGAGCAGCAGCAGCAGCAGCAGCGAGCGAGAGAGCGAGAGAGGAGCAGCGGCGGCGGCGGCAGAAGCGAGAAGGGCGCCTGGCTCGGCCCGGCCTCCCTCCCCGCCTCCCTGGGCCAGCATGGCCGACAGCGCCAGCGAGAGCGACACGGACGGCGGCGGTGGCGGCGGCGGCGGGGCCGCGGAGGCGTCGTCGTCGGGGCCGGCCGGGGCTCCCCGTCGGCGGCAGCGGCGGGGCTCCCGGGGCGGCGGCGGCGGGAAGGCGGGCGGCATCGTGATCTCCCCGTTCCGCCTGGAGGAGCTGACCAACCGGCTGGCCTCGCTGCAGCAGGAGAACAAGGTGCTGAAGATCGAGCTGGAGACCTACAAGCTCAAGTGCAAAGCGCTGCAGGAGGAGAACCGCGACCTGCGCAAGGCCAGCGTCACCATCGTGAGTGGCCCCGCCCGGGACCCGCAGGCAGGCAGGGAGGCCCAGCCCCGCAGGCCGAGTCGGGGCCGGGGGCAGAATAGTGGGCGCGGCCCTCCCCCTCCCCAGGGACCCTCTGGCGGGGCCTCCGGGAAAGGTGGCTCTGCTAAGGGGGAGGGAGGGCAGCCCGGACAGGAGACCTTCCCCCTCCCCCCCTGCGGGTCGGCTGGGGGGATTCAGGCGGGGGCCGCCCCAGGTCACCCCGGGGGACTGGGACCCTCGTCCTCCGGCTCACCCTCTCTGGACGGGGCCGCCCTCCTCCCGCCCCACCTGCCCCCAAGGACCCTCGGGTGGGAAGGGGAGACCCTCGCCTCTGGCTCCCCAGCCCAGGGCCAACCGGGGTGGAGGTACCACCCCAGGATTCACGGGGTGCAGCTGCCCAATCCTCCTCTTCCTCCTCCCACCCACCCCGTTTCTCCCTCACCCAGCCTGGCTGCTTCCCCGGGGGAAGGACGGCCCCCCACCAGCTTGCCAGGCAATCCTCGGAGTGCTCTGGGAAGGCAAGCAAGCTCAGGGTGGGTGGGTGGATGGATGGAAGGCAGGCAGGTTTCTGCTGAGCTGTCTGTCTGTCTTCGCCTTTCGGGGTGTTTCTGGGGTTTTGTTCCACTTTAGGGCAGGTCTTCCTTGTGGCTTCTGGTGTTTTTTTTTGTGGTTGGGAAAAACCGCCTAGGTAGGAAGTCACCTTGGGAGACAAACCAGGAATATTGGCGTAAAGAAGCAGAGGGATGGGCAGGATGACCTTACGAAGATAAATATTGTACTTCTTGAACAATACATCTGTGGATAAGGGCTCCTCCTCCTTCCACCCAATTAGGAGAAACGATTTTTAAAATCTCTCTTTTAGGACAGAAATGCATGCCTCTTTTGTGAGTTAGGTTTCAAGGTGTAAAGGCAAGAACCCGAGGTGTGCACACTTCCTGCTTGTCTGCTAATTTGGTCGACTCTCTGTTATTGCTTGAAATGCTGCAGTGACCTGCAAAATCACTTTGACTTTCCAAAGTGGGTGTCCGTCCCAGGGGTGGGTTTCAAAGAGGTTTGCCAAAGGTTCGGTGGGCGTGGCTAGCTGGGCACGCTTTGCACACATGCCAAACACACACACAGGCGTTTCCTACTCACCTCCTGCAATCCCTGTAGCTTCAGCAGCTGACTCGCGGCACTGCTGTGCCACACAGAGCAGCTGAGCTTCAAAGGCAGGGAATAAAGGTCAATATGGGAGCCCAGGTGGACCCAACAGCAGCACATCAGAGAGAACCGGTTCGATCTCAGCTGATCTTCAGCACTAGCGGTAGGCCAGAACCAGGCCGAACCGGTAGAACAGCACCAATGATCTGTCCGTCTATCTGTGTGTGACAGGCAGTGATATAACTGCAAAGTTTTCAAAAAAAAAAAGGCTGAGAATAACCCAGCAAGCCCATTTCTGGACTAAGCTGGAAGAGGAGTTGATTGGAGAGTTGAGTTGCATGTGGAACTCCCCTCCTCGCTTTTAAATGTCTTCTGGAGTTAAAAATGGGCATGTTGAAGGATCTCTTTGGATGTGTCGTTCGTGGTCCTAATGTTTGAGTGGCTGTGGCTTTTGAAGATTGGATCTATTCTGGGGCGGGGGGGTCCAAAATAGTAAGCATTTGATGTATCTACTGAGTTATAGTGCCCACATCCAGCTCAATTACTGAGATTTCTTTTCAGCTCCTCTTTACGAAATCAGAAATTAATGAAATATGGCATTTCTAATCAGAAGTACTCTGACAGGTACTTTCACCTTGACACTGAAGAGACTTCTAATCATGTGAATGCACAATTACATACAAACGAGTTGCACTGAAAAACCTTGTAAAAAATGCTGAACCAGACCGGGAGAAGGTCTTCTATCTAGTTCACACAACTGTACATTTCTTCTAATAATTTGTATTTACTTAGGGAAACTTCTAATGAGAGATACCAAGCATACAAGTTAATAATCACATTGTTTTATTTATTGCATTAGTATTAACTATCTGCATTTCAAAGTTATCCCATTCAAAATCAGTTTATAATACAGCAGAATTCAAGCCTTAAAAATAATAATGTATATTATTAATCTCCGCAAGTTTAGAGTGGCAGAATGCTAGCCAATTAAAATTTACATATTAAAATAATGTAACTCCTTTCTTTATCATGATGGAACTGTTCACTTACAAATACAGTACTCAAGAGTCAGCACAAATAAATTCTTATGGACACCTTGCAAATTATGGCATTTCTCCTCAAATTACTGCTTCCTTTTATGGTGTTATAAAAACATACTTAAATGCTGAAAATTTAATAACCATTTATCTGCGTGTAAATTCATAAGGGTCACTTTATTATTACAGAACTATAATTTGCGAGTTTGCTCCGTTTGTTGAACACTGTGTTGCAAGATGTGGGCCTGATCATCCAGCCATCCAGCCTTAAACATTCAGAGATTGCCCTTAATAGTTATGAGGCATGAATGTAAAGCGGTGTTCAGAATCAGAAGGATCAAAGCACAAAAAATACGTGATAATGGTTTGAATGATTCTTGTGTGAAAGATGTTTGTCTTTGCCATCATTTTCAGTTTAAAAATGGACAGCTTAGTCATTTGAAAAGTTCAAATGTGAACATCATCGCTAAAAATATACTCACTAATAATAATTAGATTTTGAAGGATAAACTGCATGGAGATGAAATGAAGCATTATACCAGTCTTCTGGATTGCTAAGAAGGAGGTCCTATTTTCCCTTTAATAATTTAAAAAAGAAGCTGTCATAATCACCCCCACACCTCAGTCTGAGGACTAGAAGGAAAAGAAAGAACATGAAACAATGTAATCAAATGTTTTTTCTCTCTCCATAATTCACTTCCAGTATTTTCTTAACCAACACCATTGCCATATAATCAACATACCCAGGCAATTCACAAGGCGCTCACAATCCCTGTAATAAGGGAAAATCAGAAAAAGACAGTGAACAAAATCCATGGAAATGAAGATAAATAATTTTGAGAAGATGCTTTAAAAGGAGCATTGCCGGGTACACACTCTCACACAGGCTCACATTATGCGGTCTCCCTGAAACCATCTCTTAGTGCTGTCATTTTACACCAAGGATGCTCAAACTTGGCAAGTTTAAGACTTGTGGACTTCAACTCCCAGAATTCCTGAGCTAACATGACTGGAGGAGGAATTCTGGGAGTTGAAGTCCACAAGCCTTAAAACTGTCAAGTTTGAAGACTCCTGTCTTACACAGTAAGAATTCAGCCTAAACATTTCTGTATATTCAGAATTTTGGGAGATGAATTGTCAGATATGATGGAAAGATGAGGAAACATATGGACATGGTACAGCAGTTCTCTAGCTAGCAACCTGTTGGCATCCCCCTTTCATATCGCTGAATATCTTTGTAAAAGGAGCATTTAAAATATTTAATATCTTGGTTACAAAACCTGTTGAGGTTTTGAAAAATCCAGTGAAACGGTAACATGAAGAGAGGTGCTGATAGAATCACTTGAAGCAGATGGACAGACCATAGCCACAGGGACAGTACTGTTGCATTGTACAGTATTGTTGCCATAAGTCTTGAACTTTTGCTATTGTCACGGCACTATCCTCTTTTTTCAGTGGTCAAAATTTCAGTTCATGTTTTAAATACAAATGGGAATCTATATATTTAAATGTATCTATATAATTCAGGCATTTCTCCTGATGAATTTAAGATGAAGAGAATTGAACTAGCATTAATGAAAGGTCAGAAAAATAATGTTTATAAGATGGTTCTGCAATCTTTGGGAGATAGTGGACCAATTTGGAAACTGGAAAACACGCTCCCCAAACACAACACCCCTGTTTCCCAGGAGAGAATCTGGAGAGGAACTGCTTTGCTGCCACCAATCCTTCAGTTTCTGAGAGGTTCTAAGATCCTTGAATTTCTTTGGTCTGTTTCTGCAGCCCCATCTTTCTTTCTTTTTTTTAATTTTTGGGGAAAGATTATGAGACCTGCATCCTGCGGATGAAGGCAATCTGTTTTGATCCTAAAATCAAAAGGGAGCAGAGTGTATGGTCTGTATCGCTGGAGGGATGAACGTCTGTTGGAATCAGCCAGTTTCTGACAGCAGATGCCTGCCTTCTTCTGAAAGAGAAAGAAAAATGGGGACAGCCTTCAGTTGGAGGCCCTCAAACAAACTACTTGGCTACCTAAGAGGATTGGTTGCCAGAGGAGCTTTTCTCCAAAGGCTGAGATTATTTGGAGTAAGCCCTTTCTGAGCGGAAGTCAGAGGTAATTGCTTTTGATTCAGAAATGTGGAACAATTATCTGGCTGCAGGCTGAATGGAGGAGTTACACTGAGATGCACAGGGACCTCACCTCCTCCACAAATACTTTTGAGTCGGATGTTTCCTGACGCTCCTCTCCGTGTTTTCTCTTTGCATGCTGGCTCTACCCACAGAGACGCTGGACAGGCTTTCTCTCCATCTTAGTTTACTTCAAGCAAAAGATTATTTTCCCAAGCATTGTCCTACTGTGTGCCTGACCCGAAGGGCTCTTGTGTCGTTTCTAATGGTGGCTGATCAGCAGGCCATGGCCGAGCACTTCAACACAAGGAGAGAAGCTAATTGAAGTTTCGCATTCTTGTTGAGACACAATGCTGGGGAAAAGGCCTGAGGTTCTGGTGGTGAAGGTGCAGGACAGGGGATGGGTGGCCGAGGTGGTAGTCCTCTCCCTGAGTCAACGGGGGGCTGAATTAAGAGCAGAGAGAGGTCCAGGTTCTTTCCTTGTCCAATGAAGGAATCTGAACTGGAAGCTTACGGCAAATAGATGAAAATGGAGCCTGTGTGCAGTAGAGTTTCTGTCAGGATTCCTGCAGTTACTCCAATTAAATCACAAGTCTTGAGCCAAACTTCCAAAACTTCAAAAGGATTTATTGGGAATTAATATGTCCGGCACTACCTGGGTGTAGCCGACTCTGAGACACATCATTCATTGTCACCCTTTACCCTGGTTTTCCTCCACCCCCTGGGTGTATCATAATTCATATTCTCCAATGAGACACCTCCATAGCCAAGAGTCATCAATCATGCTCTCCAGTTAGAATTTTGCGGGGCAGAAACTTCAGTCACCCAATTACTATCTGTGAAAAACTATGTATGGAATGCACTGCTGCCACACTGCACTTTCAAACCCCTTTCCTCCCCTCCCTTTCTGTTGGCAACTCTAAAACGACCATAGATATATTTTATGAGTTGACAGTTTCCTTTTTCCTTGTTAGCTCTTGGTAGAAGAGAGGTGGGGTACAAAAGAGATTGTCCTACTCTTGGTTAACAAAATGGCCCATCCTTTCCCCCCCTTTCCATATGAACGGCTGCCTCTGGGTGTGTGCGCATGGGCCTGGGCCTGAACTTGGATGACCGGAGATGATCGCGGGACTGCCCAGTCCTATTGGTCCTTTCCCTGCTCTTGGAAAGGAAACCTCAAAGAGATCTCGGGGCTCATCAGAAGTCAAACTTAGCTCAGAACAACTAGACACCAGAACAGTTTTTCCCCGAACGCCATCACTCTGCTAAACAAATAATTTCCTCAACACTGTTCAACTATTACAAAGTCTGCACTACTATTACTATTAATCTTCTCATCACTCCTTACCGCCCATCCCCTCCTACTTGTGACTGTAGGACTGTAACTTTATCGCTTGTATCCTAATGATTTATATTGACTGTTTCCTAGTATGATTTGATTGCTTATTTGTGCCCTATGACTCTTATTAAGTGTTGTACCTGATGATTCTAGACTCTTGACGAATGTATCTTTTCTTTTATGTACACTGAGAGTATTTGCACCAACGACAAATTCCTTGTGTGCCCAATCACACTCGGCCAATAAAAGAATTCTATTCTATTCTATTGAGAAGAAACAGGGAATTTAGGCCAGAGTGTGGAGGTTCTCTGAGCTGCTCAGTTGTGTTAAAGACTGCTGCCAGTTGACTTGAGGGAAGATGGTCAAAGTGCAGAGCAGCTCACCCAGGATCCTTTGGTTGTCTTCTGCTTCATTGCAAGAAGAGAGACCCCTCCCCTTAGAGCAGGAACAGCCCTCTTTCAGATGCAACTCCCATAACTGGGGGGGGGGAGGCTTTGAGGGGCTGCAGCCCAAAGCCTGTTGGGGCTTAAGCAGCTGCTGCTCTTTTTTCTTCTCTCTTTTTATTTTTTTACTCCGTCCAATTCATCCTGTGGGTTCTTCCGAATGCACAGCGCATGGCATGACCTTATTTGAATAATGGCACATTCCCCCTCATAAGAGAAAGTCCAAAGGAAATTTCAGGGAGAAGACCAAAACGGAAAGCTGCAAAGGGATTTGATAGCACGGTGGAGCACAGTGGAAATTGGATGTGCTCTTTTGTCTCCCCTCCACGTGTCCTATAAAAAGCCACCAACAACTGAACTCTGCAGTTTACAGGGCAGAAATGCTAAACATTGTGGCAGGTAAGCCTTTTTCAAGTTTCCAGGAATAATAATACTTCCTGCCAGCCTTTTGACACACCAGCACTGTGTCTTCCACCACATTCTGTTATTCTAGTTGCTTCCTGCGAAGAGAGACAACTGCAAGAAAACAACTTGTGAAATAATAGCTTTCTTAAGTTACTAACATGCTCTCCTGTTAGGGAGTCTACCTGACATTGAACCATTGTCAGTGGGCCTTTGCCAAGGGTCTCTCACTGCCAAGGGGAGCCTAAGTTAGGTTTGGGATCTGAGGACTTCCCACCTGCAAAAGAGAAGCAGAGTAGAGATCTGGAGGGAAAAGTAGAATTAGTCCTGGACTTATAATCATTTAACAACAATTCGAAGTTAGGACAGCCTGGGGGGGGGACAACTTGCAACCTGTTCTTAGTGTTCTAATCACTCTTGTTTCCCACTCCATCTTTGAAG
Organism: Notechis scutatus; assembly: GCF_049901735.1. NCBI lineage: Eukaryota > Metazoa > Chordata > Lepidosauria > Squamata > Elapidae > Notechis > Notechis scutatus. The sequence goes on from NC_142012.1 coordinate 74,159,919, forward strand.
TTAAATGATTATATGTTGGGGAAACTAAACACCGTTGCCTGAAACTTTCTTCTCTGAATAGTTTTCTAAAGCTTAACTTTTTTTAAAAAAAAGTTCCTCTGACTTTATAGGAAAAGGTGGCCTTTCTAAAAAGCTCTTGAGGAGGAGAAATTCTTGAATACTTTGCCGTTCTTCCAGGGGAACCCAAGATGGTCCTTGTGAATTTTCACTCTCTAGCACTGATAGGTGTGAAGACCGTGGCTCGTATATTTTATTCCTTCTTAAAAGTCAAATGAGATTTGTTCTATTTCAGGAATATATTTTAATTTGCATGAAATTACGGATTCATTTATCATTGACACCGCTTAATCCTTTTGACTTACTTTTCACATCTTATTGATGACTCTGGCTGCTGCTTCTGTCCAAACCCACACACACATCCTGGCTAAACTCAGTTCTTGCTGGGAGCAATGTGATTAATTGATAGCCTAATGCTGGAGCTTGGTTTCCATATGTGGAGATGTTTCGGGTCAAAAAGATATGAAAAGCCTAATCTGTTGCAAATTAAAGGAAAAGATACTCTGTGAGGCGGGTACCCTTTAGTGGGGCTTTATATACATTTCAAAATAGAATTTGGAATTCAAGTAACAGCACCTTGGCTCAATAAAGATGCAAATTCACTGTCTTCCTTTAACATGGGTGATAGAAAGAACAGTGGGGAGGCTCATCTGTGATTCTAATATCATGAACATACCCTGAGGTCAATCTCAGCATCTGTAGTCATAATTAACTTCCAATTCCAGGCGTTTAACGAAATGAGGAAGTTAAGATGGAGACCAAGGGGTTGCCAGCCAGCAAATCAGTTTGATTCCATTTCTTTTGTTCTCTCTTTCCATGCCTCATTTCCTTCTCAGGATTATCAAGCCGAAATTCCTTTGCGGTAGTTTTTGAAGTGTCCCCTTTCCCCCATTTCCTTGATGCCCCGTCTTACCACACCCAATCAGGAGGAAGTTGGGAGGACCTCACAGAAGGCAAGAGTGTTCCTTAGCCCTTTTTTACCCTCTGGGTTCCTGCCTGTGTGGCTGTGTCCGTCTCTGAGAGAGAAGGGGGAGAGAGAGAGAGAGAGAGAGAGAGAGAGAGAGAGAAACTAGTGCAAAGATTGAATTTCCCCACAGAGCTCTCACAAGATGCCTGATGAACTCCGAGACTAATGAAAGTTTAAGCCTCTGGAGATCCACTCCAGCTCTGTAAATACAAAATAATCCTCCCTTCCCCTTGATCTTAGGATGCCTTCTCACTATGAAAGCAAGAAATACAGTTTCAGGCTGTGGTTCATGGTGGGTTTTTTAAAGGCCCACATGCCCTGCCTAAGCTGTGCAATGTCTGGACCTTTTTTTGCTAGGCAGAGGTGTCTTTCCAGACTCCAGAGGGAGGTAGAGGATCTTTCAGGATCCCAGATCCTGCTCAGAATCCTCTGGAGTAAGAGGTCTCCAACCTTGGCCACTTTAAGACTTGTGGACTTCAACTCCCAGAATTCCTGGGCTGACATGACTGGAGGAGGAGGAGTTCTGGGAGTTGGAGTCCACAAGTCTTAAAGTGGCCAAGATTGGAGACCCCTGATCTGGAGGTGGCCTGGCTTTTGAGGAGAGAGGAGGTTCTTCCTCGGGGGCTCGGCTTGGAGCAGCCACTCAGTCGTAGCGCGTTGAAGTCTCAGTCACGGTCCCATAGAATATTCCTTCTTTTTTTCTTCTTTCCTTTCTTTGCCCTTCATTTTAGCCCTGCTTGAAAAAGTTTTGGCAAATCCTTCTTCTTGTTCTTCTTTATAAGCCTTTCCGCCTCAGCTTTACGTCCTCCCATTTCACACACACACCCTGAAGGTTTTGCCTCTGCCAGGGCTCATTAAGTGAACCTCGGCCCACTTGGGAGCAGCCCTTGAAATGATGCCCTGGAGCCTTTTCGGCTTCCTCTAGAGCTGCTGGCAAGGAGTTGCCTGGGGCTGATGGTCTCTGCTGCTCCTGGGTGGTGCCTGAGCTGTCCCCAGAAGGACATTCCCGAGGCTTCGGCTATGCTGCTGCCTTGTGCCCTGGAGAAATCGCTGGATCAAAGATTGCCTTACCTAACTCTCTCCTCTGGCAATCCAGAGTCTTTTTCTGTGCCACCTTTCCGTTGCCAGACTCACTGAGCCAGACTGTCAAGTTTTTCCTGCCTCTTTGAGGTCTGAGGCTGCGTTTTGGAAAGTAGAGATTCGCAGTAAACATCCTTTGAGATCCTTGGTTCTTTGGCCCAGGATTTAAAATTCTCCACCTCCTTCTCAGCTCAAATGTCTTTGCCTGATTTTGGGAGAGGACTTGAAGCCACCCCCCAATTTTCTTGATGCCAGGCCTCCCCACCAGCCTTTCTTCTCTTGCAGGATTCACCGCTGGGCCTCGCAGAATAAACCTCACCCCCACTCCAAGTCAGCCAGCATTCTTAAATCCTTACGTTTTGTTACTCAGTAAGAGTGGCTCTCTTTTTAAAATAAGGCTTCCTGGGTGCCACAAGCCACTGATGGAAAAGCCTGATGCTCCCTGATGTCTTCCAGAATGTCATGCCCCTGTCGGAATTCGATTCGGAGGGGTAGGCCGAGCAGCTGACAGGGAGTGGGAGTGTGGCTCCGGTGGCTGTGGAAGAAACTGGGGAAGGTTAAAGACCGGCTGGGCAGAGCAGGGGAGAGATAGTACAAGGGAGAGGGAATTCAGAGGAAGACCCAGGCCCATCCTCTCTTCATCCTAGGGCACACAGGGAGGAACGGAGAAGGGAGCAACGTGAGTTGCGTGGCTTACGGGGGAGGAAAGGGCCCTGATTCCCTTCATTAGCTGCAGCTGGGAACACAGTGTTTAAAAAGGGAAGCTGTGCACAGTAAAGTTGTTGGCAGCAAGTCGTGAATTATGTGGTCAAGGCTTATCTGGGTTCCTGGCGTCTTCCCAACTGTGTGTGCTTTGTTGGCCTTTCAAGTCTGAAATTCCTTCTCCTGCCCTGTCCAGTCAATTGTTCCAGCGTGGTTTGTGTGGATTTTTATTTCCAGTTTGTATGTACTTTGTTTTCAGACTGAATTTCCTCCACTTAAAGGCTGTTCTTAGGAGAGTTTTTTCTCCAGCCGAAGGTAACCTGGACATTGGGGGCAAAGTTGGAGGTACTAAAGGGACTTTTCTTACTTATGTGACTGTGTTGCCTTTGTGCCACGCCCCTTTGGGTCATCACACAGAATTTCATAAGTATTGATCTCCTATGATTGCATGCACCAAATGTGGCACTTCTGCTTCCAGAACGGTCCTCCTGCCCCATCTGGGTAAAGAAGGCTGGCTTAGTAACAATCCAATCTCTGCAATAAAATGTCTTTCTATGAGATACCAACACAGCTTCTGTAAAGAAGTGAAACGTGTGAAAATTTGCAAGAACAACCGTCAAGGAGATTGCGATGGGCTGTGGATAGTGGCAGCCCGAATCCCTGCACGAGATTTGATGTCAGGGGCCGCCTCCTTGGAGCTCTGATAGCTTTCCAGCGCTGCTTCTCCTGAGGTGTGTTTTTCTGCATGGATGATTAATGGTACTTATGCCACTTCTCCACCCATAAGAAGGAATTAAAAAAAGATGGCAGATGCATAATTGCAATCAAATGCTGAGTTCTGTTCTCTGTACTGCTGCATGTAGTGCTAGCCAAGGATTTTAAAGTTATGGTTTGTGGAAAATGTCAGAATGACCTTCTCTGCAGCTGACAGCAAATCATAATATGAATTGTACATGTCTTACAAAGCTTAAGAGAAATGTTGGCTTTGTGTGAATCAGAGTTTACTTCCAGCAAGGGGTGCAGAGTGTCCAATCCCCTCCTCCTCCTCCACACACACACACACACACACACACACACACACACAGCTGTTCTGAAATTGCTCTCCTACTTTTCTAAAACTAAATCTTCCAGACCAGGGTATTCCAGACTTGAAGATCTTGGATGTGAGTTCCAAAGAGAAGATTAAATAAAAAACTAACAACGGAGTCAGCTGTGGTCTGGTTCCAGTTAACCATTTCCTGAAGCAACGGGTCATAATGGTTCAGCAGAGGAACCAACTTTTCCAGCATTCTCTAAAGCAGGGGTCTTCAAACTTGACAGCTTTAAGACATGTAGACTTCAACTCCCAGAATTCTTCCTCCAATCATGTTAGCTCAGGAATTCTGGGAGTTGAAGTCCACAAGTCTTAAACTTGCCAAGTTTGAAGACTTTTGTTCTAAAGGTTTTTCACATACTAGGTTCTAGTTTAGTTTAGGGGACTGGAGGCATATGAGGAACAGTTGCAGGAACTGGGCCTGGCTAGTCTAGTGAAGAGAAAGACCAGGGGAGACATGGTAGCAGTCTTCCAATATTTGAGGGGCTGCCCCAGAGAGGAGGAGAGGGTCAAGCTATTCTCCAAAGCACCTGAAGGCCAGACAAGGAATAATGGGTGGAAACTGAGCAAGGAGAGATTCATCCTGGAAATAAGACATTTCCTGACAGTGAGAACAACCAACCCATGGAACAGAAGTTGCCTTTGGACATTGTGGGAGCTTCATCACTGGAGGCTTTCAAGAAGAGATTGGACTGCCCTCTGTCAGAGGTGGTGTAGGGTCTCCCGCTTGGCCGGAGGGGTGGGGAGGGGCTGGTATAGAATGTAGATGACCTATAACAAGGGTGTCAAACTCAAAGCCTGCAGGCTGGATAGAGCCCACAGTGTGGTCAGATCCGGCCCAAAAGTCCTGGTCTACCCAACGCGAAGGCGAAAGATCAGATCAGCATAGCTTCGGCCCGGTCTTTCCATAGGGAAGAGGAAACATACCAGCATTTTGGGGAGTGGCATCAAGCTGGCCCCGCCCACCCAGTTGACCATGTCCCCCTGCCCCCCTCCTCCAAGGTCAACCACAGCTCTAATGTGGCCCTCAATGAAGTTGAGTTTGACACCCCCGACCTTCCAACTCAGTTAATCTGTTACCTTAGTTTTTCTTGCACTGTGTGTCTGTCCGTCCATCCATCATCTGTCCTTTCCCATCATGTACCTCTCCCCACCCTTGCATGCACCCCCTCACCAGAGCTCTTCTCAACCTCGTGGGGCCTGTGCTTTTGAACGTGCTTCAACAGGGTAATCATTAATATGTGAGGGGTAATCATACGTTAATCCGCTGTCATCGTAATAGCGCTTTAAATCCAGTCCTGTCAACTTGGCCTCCATCCCTTTCTCTTGATCCTAATCTTTTGCCTGCTCTTCCTTCTCAAGTTCAAGGCAAGGCTGTAGGGCATCGATCTCTTTTTCCCAGCTGCTGGCAACACGCAGAGATCATTTGCAGGCATTCTGTGAGATCCAGGGAAGGTGGAGAGTTCTCACGTTATATTCGACATTTCCCTTTCTAGCCAGTTGGGTTGCTTTGTCTCTAATCAACAGTTAGGCTGAGTTGAGTGACCCTTGTGCTTCTACGCTCCTTGTTCCATCCGTTTTGCAATTGCCTGGCGAAACCAGATTGGCAGGTTGAATGGTTGCACCAATAAGATTCACTTCAGTCCAGGAAAGTCGTAAACTCCAAAGGATACTGGTGGAGCGGTTTTGCATGGAAGCCACGGCTTGGCTCCCTTGTTCCATGCTTCGAAGTTTGCTTTGAACTTTATTCTCAGGACTGTGAGGTCTGTGGTCCTGTAAGAGTAGAGGAAAGAGAAAAGAAAACTCTTTGGGTTGCTCTGTGTTTTCATCCTGCCCAGGATGGGTGGATGGCTTCTTGTTCACCAAGAGTAGGTTGTTCTCTTTTTCATCCCCTTCATCCCTCCCACCTCCCTCTCAGGGGTGCTTACACTAAAGCCAAGCACGATGGGCAGTTGGGAATGACTTTATTCCAAGTGACTGGCTCTGAGACTGTTCTGATCTGCAGTTGAGGAATAGGAGGGTCGGCATCAGCGATGGCTAAAATTATTTGCAGTCTGTCCCAGGAAGCTCAGTGCAGTGACAGGAACAAATCTCTGCCCACGAACGCCTTGAAGCTGAAAAATGGGCTGTTTGTGTCAAGAGTATTACAGAAAACACCTCCCGCCCCCCACAATATCCTTTTCACAGTCACATCCATCCTGGCTTGTGTTGGTTGGTGTGGCTTCATTTCTGGAGTCAAGCACTCTGACTGCAAGAGAGCATTTCTGGCACTGGGGTCCCTACCTTTCCTCCGTGGCAGCCTAGAGCAGTGGTCGCCAACCAGTAGGCTGGGGACCACTGGTGGTCCACAAGAAAATTTTGGTGGTCCCCAGAAAAATGTCATCCTCAAAGCACCCTCCCAAAGCAATTAATCCAGGCTGTGTGGGAACACAAGACTGTGCCGCCAACATGGCCTGCAGGAACACAAGGCTTGCATCGCTTGCATTGCAAACAACATGAGGTAGTGAGGGGGCGGGGAGTGAAGGGGGCCAACTTGCCCCACTCACCCTAGCACCTTGCCTGGCCACCAGGCTGCTTCTTTCTTCTGCTGCTTTTGACTGCACGCAAGGAAAGCAGCCAAAGTCTTTCTTTCTCTCCTCCAAACTCCACCAGAAATGAGTCTTTGGGACCCTGCAAGGCCTCCTGCTCCAAGAGCCTGCGCCGGTGTGATAAGTCTCAAAAGACTCATTTCTGGTGGAGTTTGGGAGAGAGAAAGAAAGACTTCTGCTGCTTTCCTTGCATGAAGCCAAAAGTTTCTCTCTCTCTCCCTGAGAACGGAGCTGGAGACGGTATCCTGCAATCCCAAATAAAGAATGATCGATCAGTAGGAAAACGGGGTGGGGAATTTTCCTGCAGACTTTTTTTGGGAATTTTCCCAGGGTCTCTGGTCTGCAGGATTTAAAATTATGAGTTTGGTGGTCCCTGAGGTCCAAAAGGTTGGCGACCCCTGCTCTAGAGCAGAGACCCAGACCTAGACCCTCCATGGACAGGATGAGGTCCAATGCTGGTGGCAGCAAAGAGATCAGGCTTGGATTTTCAGGGCAGATCTCTTGGTGTCCCCCCGTTCTTTCCCCCCTCCATCCCCGGTCTTGTTTAGTTGAGTGGCAGCAGAGCATCAGCCGAGGAAGTTACAGGGTGGCCTTCCAGACCAGTTGCCTGGCTCTCAGCTTGTGGTTTCTCTTCCAGCAAGCCCGAGCCGAGCAAGAAGAGGAATTCATCAGCAACACCTTGTTTAAGAAGATTCAAGCTTTGCAGAAGGAGAAGGAGACGTTGGCCGTGAATTATGAAAAGGAGGAGGAATTTCTCACCAACGAACTCTCGAGGAAGCTGATGCAGGTATGTCTTCTTTGATTACCCCCCACACCTGGGTCCCAAAATAAGAACTGCTCGGGCCATTCTTCTTGTTAGATAGGAAGTGCCTTTGTTATCACTGGAACCATCGTTTCAGGCCCTTAAGCAACAGGTGTTAGAATGAAACAGGGATTCTGCAGAGCTGAAGAAGCGAAACGTCTTCGAAGAAAAAGAGGAAAGTCCAGTTGCCTCCTGAAAAAGCACCTTTGGGAAGTCAAAGGAAAAATGGCTTAACCGCCATTATCGGCTAAACATTCCAAACAGGGGAGTGAACAAACCAAAGGAAGAAAGAGGGTTGCAAAAAAAGAATATTTCTCCATTAAAAACAAAAAACAAAACCAGAGGCCAGGGGAAACCAAGCTGCCAGGCTTTAAAAGTCCATTTTCAAAAATTAATCGATAAAGGCCTTTTCAAAATCCTGTGCTAAAATTATTAATAGGCGAGTTGTGATGTGTGAATCACGCCAAGATGCCGTTCAGTGGAACAAGCGATCTCAACTCTGCGGTGTTTCCTCCTGTGCAGAGGTTCCCCCTCCCCCAGACACCCCAATGCCTCTAATGCAATGTTGGGTACCTGTGAGATGTGTGGACGTCAAGTCCCAGGGTTGCCCTGCCCTCCTTGGGTTAGGGGTGGGAAAATCTGGGCACCCCAAAAGTGCCAAGTTTGAAAAAAAAGGCGTCAAGTGGCTCTGATTCAGCGCACGGATTGAGCTGATTCATCACCCAAAGGGGTGTTTGGATAGCTTTGGAATTTGCCTTGGATCAACTCTTTGTGTGTCCCTTCGCACTTCGGCTCCTGCAGAACATTGTGTGTGTGTGTGTGTGTGTGTCTTGATTTCCAAGGCTGCCAAGGGAAACAGCTACAGTGTTTATATTTCACCTTTGCTCTCTTGATCTATATTTTTTTCCTTCCAGGATCCACTAGGAATGCCCTCCATTTAAATAATGTTGTATATCCAAGTACCAAGGTTCAGATGATACTATCCAGAACCTAAAAAGGCAAAGTATACCTCCTCCTCCTCCTCCTCCTCCTCTTCTGCATTGCAATGCTGCTGATGCAGAGTTGCTGAATTTACCACTCTTGGATTGAGGCCTTTTATAATTTTTTGAAAGAGTTTTATTAGAACCTGTTGCTGCTAGATGCACGTGCCTTGGTTCATCACAAAGAGGTGCACTGCAGAGAGCAAAACGATGTAGATTCTGGAATTTTCTGTGGAGGATGAGCTGGGCTCCTAGATTGCCTAGAGAACCCTGGATTTTCTTTGAAGATCCTGCAGGGGATGGTGTTGCATTAGCTGTTCATGTCTCTGTTTTGCCTGCTTCTGGTGAATGCACTTCCTGGAAATGAATAGCCCTCAAGAGGGAAGGGGAGAGGGAGAGGAGAGAATAGCATCTTTTTATGGAGATATTTTGTTAAGCAAATCTGAATTTTACTGCCTTCTGATCTCTTACTCTGTTTTAATTGGCTTATTTCCCACTTTGCAAGTTAGCCACCTTTGGGTTTCAGCCAACCTAGAGGTAGAAATGTTTTTTTTGTTTTTTTTTTGCAACTGTATTAGACTTGAGGTTTTCTTTTCAACTGAATTGATATTGTTGCAACTGTTCCAGAGTTTGTTTATTAAATGCATAATATTAGTTACTATGTTTTTCAAAACTCTCTGTTCTTCCTGAATCATTCAAAAAGTACTTCTGGTACTTTGAGATCTGGCAACTTTTTATTGTTTGAGCAGGTACAGTCAGCAGGATCTGTTTTTGAGATATAAAGTGCAGATCTGGTGGCTGAAAGAGAGAATCTTTTCCAAGGATTCTCCTGGTTTTGCAGAACTTTCTTTGCTAAAGAGCTTCAGAGAAGTCAGAAGTGTGTATGTCCTTTGTAACATTTGGACTGGGTTTTGTAAAGGGATTAGGCAGCGGTCAATCTGAGGTACTGTTTATTTCTTAAAGCACAATGTTTCCAAATGTTTATATGTTGGAAGAAAGGAATATATATAGCTTAATTTGTCCTTGTCTGTTCACTGGCTAAGTCTCTGGGGATTGTCCACCTGTGTTTGCCCTGCCATTTCTTTCTTTTGAAGTTTTTAGTGCTGCTCGGTCCAGGGGTGTACATAAACTAATGGAAAAAATGTGCTTGAGTCTATAAAACTGTCTGCCATGGCTTTCAGACTTCCTTAAGCTAGTTAGTATAATAATAATAAAGAGAACTTTATTAGATAAACAGAGTTAAAATATAGAAGTAAGGGAACTAATTTTTCTCCTCCCCCAGCCCCCAATAAGTGTCAAAACTTTGTGTTGCTCTGTGTGTAAGTGTGGCATCTGGTGTATATTGTCCTTGGAAGATTCGTTCTTTTAGCTCTCTGTAGCAGCCTCATTGGTTCCATAATGTTCTGCAAAGATAACATTTGAGTCCCTGTTAGAAGGCATTTAGGAAGGGAAGACCCTTACTATAGAATAAAACATTCATGGAATTGGAGCCACGAGATATTCTGGGTATAAGAACAGACTGTCTCCCTTGTGACCCTCAACTGTTTGCATTCTGACATCTATTTGACATTTCCAACCTCTGTATTTATTATAAACCTGTTGGATTTGCACCAGGCACCAGTTCCTTTAGTGTTTTAAGTGACTTGGTTGGAACCCTCCTAAGAAAAGTTATCTCTTGATTTGGTATCCAGCTGCTACTTATTACTTTGAAAAAAAAAATCCCCCCCCCCTTAGGTTTATAGAATTACGGTTTACTCTGCACCCCTCTCAGAGAATTTGAGAAATTGATTTCACAAAACAGAAAAGGGGCCACTGGATTTCCAACCCTACACAATAAGGCACACTGGGTCCTTGGATATTCTCCCTCGAGCCGCTCGGAGCATCCAGAGACTGGGATGTGCTTCTGAGTCCTCTTCTTGCAGGCTGAGCTTTAGATGAGGAAACGCTCCGCCCCCTCACGTGGTATTGCGCAGCGTCTCCCCAGTCTTTTGCTCAGCCTCGAAGAGTCAGGCTGTGTTTTCAGAGAGCTCCTTGGCTGATCGTACATTTCTTGCCTATTTCTTGCCTATTCCAACTTCGTCTTCATAAGGTTTGCCTTTCCTTCCTCCTCCTGCGCAAAGGGTCTGGACTTAAGGGAAAAATTTCCCCGTCCCTGGGGCGAAGCTGTGGGCTCGCAGCGCGATAGCGCGACCCCCCCCCCACCCTTATCAGATCGCGTTGCTGCCTCCACGTTGCCTTATGGCACGCATTTCTTTTATTGCTGGATTCCCCCCCACCCTAAACGCCGATCGGGAGGGTCATCGCCCCTAGGGCCCTAGGAGCTGAGCTGACCAGCAAGCCCTCCTTTTCCGTCCCGAAGGCGTCCCGACGGTTCAGCTTGCGGCCGCCATTTTGGCTCCGCATCGTGGTCGGGCGCCATTTTCAAATACTTAGCTGCGGTGAATTGGAGCTCCAGGCCTTGGGTTAAAGCTTAGCTGCCCATCTCTTCCACCTGGCCCGCTCTTTTATTACTTGTTGGCCTCCCGCAGCCCGTTTCGGGGCGAAGTTGCAGCCCCCCCCCTCCGGTTTTCTTTTTCTTGTCTGGAGGCCTGCTGCCAGAGGCCCTCTCTTCAACTCTAGGCCTCAGGCGTTTATTTGACTGATTGGCCTGTACTGAGATACAGTTCTCCCTGTTACGGTTACTGTTTATATAGATTTCAAAAACAAAAAACAAAAAACACCAAGAGTTCAATTCCTGATAGAGGGTTTTAATCCCATTGAAAAATCTGTGGCTACAATGCATATTATCCTTGATTTGCAGCAGCTTGTTTAGTGACTGTTCAAAGTTACAATGACATTGAAAAAAAAAAAAAATATGATATTTTTAAAACCAGGGGCTGTATAGCTCCTGAAGCTAATGTATTGCATATTGTCACCTAATGTGAAATACAAATACAAAAAGAAAAAAAAAAAAAATTCCTTTTGTACATCAATATTTCTCATAGATATATAGAGGTATACGGAGAACCTGTATATTCACCTGGTATAAAACATAAAAATAAATAAAGGGAGAAGAAAAATTACAAATTAGAGTATATATATTTCTGTTATCTCTGTACATAACAAATTCCAAAAGGGGGAGCGGGCCAGCTTCATCGTCACCCGGCCTCATCCAGGCCTGATCTGGGCGAGCCAACCGCCCTTGCTAGTATTTATTATCTAACATGGCAGACGACAATCCCTCTAAACGTCCTTCCTTGAAGGCTAAGGCAAAGTCCCACTACTTGCGCAGGCAGGACAAGGAACCTAAGGGCTCTAGACAGGACAAGGAACCTTCCAAGGCCTCCCAACGTGACGCCTCAAGGCACCACAAAGCGTTGGAAAAAGAGTCTGACAGGCGTTCAGGGAGTCTCGCCCGGAGCCGTCAATACTTCCTCCTCCAACCACTTTTACACCCACTGCTGCTGGTCTGCGCCAGGACGAACCCTCTACCTCCGAGGTTCCGCCTCACATCAGGGCTTGGATGGAATCAGCCATCCGCCAGAGCATTGCAGAGGGACTACAACACATGACCAGATCAGGCTTCTCTCCATGAGCCTCCGAGCACGACTCTTTATCCATCAGATCCCTTCCACAACCGGGCCCCCCGGTTGATCAGGTACTCTCTCAGAGGGACAGCCCTCCTCCGGTTGGGGCCCAGGTGGAGGAGGAAGGGGACTTTGGGGATTTCAGGGAAGAGGAAGAGGACTCCCAGATGGGATCCTCCCGCTACAGTGAAACCCTCTTAGAGGCTGACATCATGGAGGGGGAGATGTCGGAGGACGAGGGCACTTCCCCCGACCAACCCACTTTTGGGGGGCTGTTCAAGCCGCACATGTTCAAGTCCCTCCTCCTTAAGGCCAAGTATGTCTCTGGCCTTCTTCCCCAGTCCCCTGCAAACCTTCCCCCGTCCCAGAGGGCCCGGAGGACTCCATTTTCACCCAACCAGTGGTGGAAGCTGAGGTCATCCCTTCCCCTTCCATCTTCGTGGATCTGGTAGCGAAGCAACTCACCTCCACAGGGACCCCTCCTACACCCTCTAGCCAAGACAAGAGATTCTTTAATCTCGATTCGGCACTATCTAGCCTTCTGAACATTCCGGAAGTTGATGACCCCATTGTGGGTCTGGTTTTCTCCTCTACCCCTTGTGAGGCCCTAGAGGCCTCGAAACCTGATGACATGCGGGCCGAGTTGGCGCTGCGCAGGGCCCACCTATATGACGCCTGGGCCATTAAATCAGCTATGGCCGCTTCCCTTTTCACAAGGTCCTCTATCCGGTGGCTACGTCAGCTCAAGGAACACGTCCCGCTTCCAATCTCAGAGCACACCAGGACATAGCGAAGTTAGTGGCTGCAGCCGAGTTCTCGGCTGACGCCACTTACCAGTCGGTAAAATTCTCTTCCAGGGCCATCACATCGCACGTCACGGCTCGCCGCATGCTGGCTCAAACACTGGCAGACGGACGTAAAGAATAAGGTCAAGCTGGCCACTGCTCCCATTAAGGGAGATAAACTGTTTGGCCCAGCTTGGAACCACTGTTGGTCGAGGGCCGCAGTAAGAGAAAGTATCTACCCCCCTTCCCGCCCAGATACCCTAGACCCCCTTCCTTCCGATCCCAGGACCGCACGGTCCCGGGCGACAGGACCAGACGCGGTGGCAGCTACAAGAGACCCTTTCGGGGATCGGGAGGAAGGCCCTACCGCAGAAGGTGGAGCCTCTTCCTCCCTCCCCATTGGCGGCCGCCTCAGCCACTTCGCTGCCCAATGGGACATATCCACATCCGATGCATGGGTTAGGGACACAATCAGGTTTGGTCTCGCCCTGGAGTTCAGGTCCGCCCCCCCCTGATTATTTCATCCCATCCCCCCTCCTCAAGGGATCCCTCCAAACGTGCACCAATGGATGCAGCCATCCATCATCTTCTTGACATTCAGGCCATTCAACCTGTCCCTCCGAATCAGAGAGAAAAGGGCTTTTACTCCCATCTCTTTGGGGTGCCCAAACCCTCTGGGAGTTGGAGAGTCATCCTGGACTTGAAACGGCTCAACCGTCACCTTATCCAGCGTAGGTTCAATATGCACTCCTTGCAATCAATTCTTTTAGGCACCAGGCGGGGAGACTGGTTATCTTCCATAGATCTTTCGGAGTCATTCCTCCATATTCCAATCAGGCCCTCCCATTACAAATTCCTCAGGTTCTGTCATAATAGCCTTCATTATCAATACGTGGTCCTTCCCTTTGGACTGGCCTCGGCCCCCCGGACCTTCACCAAGGTCCCGGCGGCCCTGGCGGCTTATCTCAGGAGCGTTCCCGTCCGCCTCCACTGCTACTTGGACGTTATCCTTATTCTATCCCCGTCCAAATCCCAGGCAGTCAGGGATACCAGGGTCACCCTCTCCGCCTTACGGGCACACGGGTTTCTAGTCAATTGGCAAAGAGCCAACTTACCCCTTCCACCCGAATCAACCTCTTGGGTGCCATAATTTATTCTGTTTCTCAAAGAGTTTTCCTCTCTCCGGAGAGGTTCCTTAGCATTCAAGCCCTGGTCAAACAGAGCAGGCGTTCAAGGAGGGTGGCCTTGCTGGACCTCTCTGAATTGTTGGGCAAAATGGTGTCACCCATCTCTATTATTCCCTGGACCCGTCTACACAGTAGATCCCTCCAGTGGTTCCTGCTCCCGTTCCAACGATCCGGAAGAAGCTACTCGAAGGCCAGAATCAGGGTCCCTCCAAGGGTCCTCACGTTTCTTCTCTGGTGGACCAATCCCACCATCAACAGAGGCCACCTCTTCGCGGAACCTCAATGACTCTCCGTCACTACGGACGCAAGCCTGTCCGGTTGGGGCGCTCATCTCGACTCGCTCTCGGCACAGGGCAAATGGTCGCCGACCGAGCAGAGGTGCAGCATCAATTGGCTAGAGCTTCACGCTGTCCATCTGGCCCTGTGCAGTTTTTCCTCAGATCCGCAAACATCACGTTCTCGTTCTCACGGACAACGTCACGGCCAAGGCCCATATCAACAGGCAAGGGGGCACCCAGTCCATCCAGCTAATGAGGGAAGCCGAGCGCCTTTGCCGCTGGGCAGAATCCAACCTCCTATCTCTAAAAGCCGAACACATCTCCGGAGTAGACAATACTCAGGCGGACTGGCTGAGCAGGGCCACGGTGGACCAGGCAGAATGGCGTCTCCATCCATCCCTATTCGAGGAAGCGTCCAGAATATTCGGCCTTCCGGTGGTGGACCCTTTCGCCTCCCCGTCCAACACTCAGCTTCCACGGTTCTTCTCCCGGTATCCGTCTCACCGGTCGGAGAATCACAACGCCATGCGTTGCCCATGGCCCCCAGGGCTCCTATATGCCTTCCCTCCGTTCCCGTTAGTTCCCAGAGTCATACAGAAACTCATACAGGAGAGAGCAGACCTTCTCCTGGTGGCTCCCTATTGGCCCAGGCAACCGTGGTTTGCGGACCTCCGCTTTTTGTCGGTAACGCCCCCATGGAGGATCCCCCCGGACTGGGTCTCCCTCTCTCAGGGGCCCCTTCTGCATCCGGAGCCTCAATGGCTCCAGTTAGCCGTCTGGAGGTTGAGCGGATCCGCCTGACTAGTGAGAAGCCCTCAGTCAAGTCATCGACACTATTTTGGCCGCCAGGCGACCTTCCACTACACGAATTTATGATGCCACTTGGAAGGGGTTCTGCAAGTGGTGTAGCGGGTCTCAGATTGATCCCCTCTCTCCCTCTGTGGCTCAGATCCTAGAATTCTTCAGGAAGGCCTTCGCAAGGGGCTCGCACCTAACACCCTGAGACTACAATTTTCTGCCCTCTCAACCGTGGTCTCCTGTGATAACTACGGTTCCCTTTCTCATCACCCCGAATTAGATCTTTCCTTAGGGCGCCACCAACCTGTGCCCTCCCACTGTTCACAGGTTCCCACATGGGACCTCAACAGGGTCCTCGTTTCTCTTACTCGTTCCCCGTTCGAGTCTTTGAGGGATTAATCCCTTCAGTTTCTCACCTTTAAGGTAGTTTTTCTAGTAGCTATTACTTCTGCTCGTCGAGTTTCGGAATTAGCAGCTCTGTCAGTCAGGAGCGATCTATGCGCGTTCCATGCAGACCGAGTGGTCCTTCGTCCCGACCCCACCTTCCTACCCAAAGTCAACTCTCCCTTCCATAGGTCACAGGAACTGGTTCTACCAAATTTTTGGCCTAGGCCCTCCAGGGGCAGGGGCGTCCTCTGGCACTCCCTAGATGTTAGAAGGGCCTTGCGTATATATATTAACCGCACTCAATCCATGAGAAAGTCGGAATCCCTCTTCCTATCCTTTCAACCCAGGTCACTGGGGCTTAAGGTTTCTCCTTCCACCATCAGTCGCTGGATCAGGGCCACCATTGCGAGGTGCTACCTTTCCCATTCCCTGCCCGCTCCGGGTGGAATAACCGCCCATTCCACCAGAAGTGCAGCCACCTCGGCGGCCTGGGCCACGCAAGCCCCCATCGCTGACATTTGTCGGGCAGCCACCTGGACCTCTCCGTCCCCGTTTATCAGACATTATAAAATAGATACGTACGCCTCAGCGGAGGCCTCTTTTGGCCGACGGGTCTTACAGAGGGTCATCAGTGATCCGGAGGGGCCTTCGGGCCAGACGGAGTCCCACCCGTAGGACAGCCCAGCTTTGGTATGTCCCAGTCTCTGGATGCTCCGAGCGGCTCGAGGGAGAATGGGCGTTGGTTCTTACCTGATACGCCCCTTCTCGGCGAGCCGCGAGGAGCATCCAGCCCCACCCTAATTTTCTCCGTCTGGTGGGGACTCTTGCTTCAGCCAAGGAGCCAATAGTAGATCAGAAAGAATTAATAACCTCTCTTCTCGTTATCGCAAAAAACTGGGGAGACGCTGCGCAATACCACGTGAGGGGGCGGAGCGTTTCCTCATCTAAAGCTCAGCCTGCAAGAAGAGGACTCAGAAGCACATCCCAGTCTCTGGATGCTCCTCGCGGCTCGCCGAGAAGGGGCGTATCAGGTAAGAACCAGCGCCCATTTGCTTCCCTCGCTCAGAAATATTCAGTCTTTGTCTGAACTTGTTCAGACTTCTGCACACATGGAGGAAGTCAGCTCTGACAAGCAGGGAGGGCTTGTTTGATCTCTGCCAGTTCTGAGTTGGTGTATTTATCAAGGAAATATAGTCCTGCTTAAGCGTGAGACCCTATACCAGTGGTGGCTAACCTTTTTGGGCTCCTGTGCCAAAAATGGTGTTCGTGCGCGTGTGCCAGCACCTAGAAGGCAATGCGTGCGGCCCCCCATGCCCCCTGCGCATGCACGCACAATCCCCCCCACCTGCACTGTGCCTCCCAGCTGATTTTCAGCCCGTTTGAGGCCTTTTTTTGGCCTCCCAGAGGCTCGAGGGAAGCCTCTGCAGCCTTTGGAAGCCAAAAAATGGGCCCGTTTTGTCATTTACGGTGTTTCCGGAAATTCAAGAAGTGATGAAACGGGCCTTTTTTTCGGCCTGCAAAGGTTGCAGAGGCTTCCCTCAAGCCTCTGGTAGGCTGAAAAAGGCCTCAAACGGGCTGAAAATCAGCTGGGAGGCACACCCATGTGCAGTGAGGTAAGTTTGCCTGGGGCTCGTGTGCCCGCACAAATGTCTCTGCTATAGGTTTGCCGTCACAGCCCTATACTATTTCAGACCAGGGGCTGTCCAGTCTTTTCTTTAAAACCTCCTTGAGTCTCATCCCCTCATGAAACGTCTAGAAATCCAATTTGCTCTAGATCGCTATATTTTGTCCCTATCTGTAGAAAACATACCTGTTCCTGAGTGAGAGAGAAAACACAACAGAAACGGCCTACTGTACTGAAGTTGCCCCTTCAAAAGCCACAAAGGCCTTTTCTGGGTGGAATTGCTTCATACGTTACGCGCCCTTCATGTTTCCCGTTAATACTGTGTTTCACTTCCAATCTGGGTTTGACCAGGGCCAGATTTTATGCCCTTATGTACAATGAAAGTTGGCTGGCTTGCTTACTTGCTGCCCAAGACTGACCCCTCTGCGCTTGGACTTCTCTCCTGGTCTCAGCTGCAGCATGAGAAGGCAGAGCTGGAGCAGCACCTGGAGCAGGAGCAAGAGTTCCAGGTCAACAAGTTGATGAAGAAAATTAAGAAACTGGAAAATGACACCATTTCAAAACAGCTCACCTTGGAACAGGTAAGTCCCAGAGGCTGGGGGGGGACATCGGCAGTGCTTGCATGGTGTGTGTGTGTGTGTGTGTGTGTGTGTGTGTGTGTCTGGTGGCCAGCACAGTTTGCAGCCCAGCTTTTAGGGGAGAGGAAATATTCCTTTTTGGGGGGGGTTGATCCCCCACCTGGGAAGAGACGGGACGGGAAGGTTGAAGGAAAGGTGCTGGGTCTGTGGAGGGAGGTTCAGTGGAGGACCAGGGAAAAGTCCAGAGGGAAAGCAGCCCCTGAGGATCCACTAAGACAGTGGCCCCCAACCTTTTTTGTGCCACGGCCCGGTACCGGCATCACAAAATGATCCACGGCCCGGTACCGGCATCAGCACGCATGACAAGGCAAGGCGAGCCGAGCGACCGGCCAGCCAGCCGTCCCCCGCTTCTCCCCGCCACCTTCAACTCCTCTGTACCTTTTTTGTGCTTTTTTGTGCTTTCTTAATCTCCTCCGCCATCGGGACGGCTCTTCGTTTGAAGCCGCCCACCCCCCTCAATGAAACTAAGGTGCGAGGATTCCTTCAGGACCCAAACGCCACTTTCCAACCAGAAAAAGCTCACCCGGAAGCACTTTCTCGTCGAAACAAGATGGCGGCACCCAGCAAACCGGCAGCCCGGTAGAAAATGATCCACGGACCGGTACCGGTCCGGGGCCCGGTGGTTGGGGACCCCTGCACTAAGAGACAAGGAAGCCTTAACCACATCTTATAAGGAAAATCTGTTCAAGATGTTTTATAGATGGCTTCTCCCACCCACCAGATTAGCTAAAATGTATAGCTCCCAATCTCCAATATGTTGGAAATGCTTGAAAGAATGCAGCACTTATTACCATATGTGGTGGAAGTGCAAGAAAATGCAAGAATTTTGGCGCAAAATTTGGCAATGGTTAGAGGAATTGCTAAACCTAAAAATAAATTATACACCAGAAATGTTTATATAAGGAATAACAAATGAGAATCTGAAAAAAGCAGATATATGTCTTAATTATTCATATTATCACAGCCGCAAGATTATCAATTGCCCAAACCTGGAAATTAAAAGAAATACCTAACGATGATGTAATAATACAAAAATTTTTATACTGCGCCGAGTTAGATAGCTTAACGTTGGAACTGAAGGAGCGAGATACTGCAGAATTCTATGAAATATGGGGGGGGGGGGAAATCTATAATTGGAGGAATATGAAAGGAAGTTAAAAATAGTGAAATAGAAACTAAAGAGTTTATACCGCAACAAAATGTCTAAGATAGAAACGGATACAAAGATTTATAATGTAAATATGTATACAGATGCGTGTGTGTGTGT
The DNA here is from genome assembly GCF_049901735.1 of Notechis scutatus. Classification (NCBI taxonomy): domain Eukaryota; kingdom Metazoa; phylum Chordata; class Lepidosauria; order Squamata; family Elapidae; genus Notechis; species Notechis scutatus. The sequence goes on from NC_142012.1 coordinate 74,178,718, forward strand.
GTGTGTTAATATTGTTTGATGACATTCTGCTATTATAACAATGTAAAATGTTGATATATGTCAAAAGATCACCACGTTCAAATGTTTTTAAAATCTAATTTTCAATAAAAATTTAATAATAAAAAAAAGAGACAAGGAAGGGAGGGGAGATGGGCTTCTTTGCAGCCCTCTGGCAACTTATTACTGACTTCAGTGTAGGGCTGAGGTGATAGCTTTCCCTGTTCCCTAGTAATAAAATAGGAGGACAGATTTGGCCTGCGCCTTGTTGAGGTAATTCCCCGTTAGGAGAATGAGCGCATACAGGGAGACGTATTTGAGAGTAGTGTTTGAATAATACACACAGAGCACACAGATACACTGTACAGTAAATGTAGGTTTTTACTTCCAGAAAGGTTTAAGCAAAGTCCAAAATAAGCAGTCCAAAAGTCATTCACAGGTAAAATCAGTCAGTTTTCATCCAGGGATAATCCAAATATCAAAGTCCAGTGTCAAAAACAGTTCAGTATCAGACTTACATTAAATCCAGTAATATCAGTCAATTAGAAGAAATGGAGCAACGGCAATACTTTCCAACAGAAGGAAACAGAAATACTCACTCAGGCACACTCTCTTCTGAGACTAAGACTAAACAACCCAGGTTTCTGGCTCCATCTTATGGCCGTTTGAGAAACCACACCCAATTGCATGCTCTTGTATTCCCTTAAAGATATAGTACTAAAATGTTTATCCTGGTTTATATATTTCTAACCCAAATACCTGTTAGGTGACTTATATTCCTAACACGCCTCCTTAAATATGCTAACTGGTGACATGCACTTGAAATTTAAAAACCGTGTTTCCTTCTCTTCTATGGTGACAGTTCTGCCACTTTATTTTGCCTTCCTTTATTTGTTAAATTTATTTGCCCCCTATCTAGCCAGGAGGCTCCTCTGGGGGCTTACAGCAATAAAAAGGAAGAAAGGAAAAGAGTGTGATCAGCGCAGGAGTAGGGTAATAAAGCAATGAAATAAACAATGAAGAAGAGCAGAAGGGGCAATGCAGCTATATGATTGTCATAAAAGAAGGGTGGGCGGGCAGAGGGCAAAGTGGGCGGGAATCTGCCATCAATCCAGCAGCCAAATATAACTTTATATTCAAGGTCAAACCTTGTGTTGTTGATTGTTGATGGTTTTGTGAGGTGTTGCAATGGTACGTGAGAGAGGATGAAAAACTGTTGTCTAGGGCAGGGGTCTCCAACCTTGTCCACTTTAAGACTTGTGGACTTCAACAAGCAAAGCTGGCTGATGAATTCTGGGAGTTGAAGTCCACAAGTCTTAAAGTGGACAAGGTTGGAGACCCTTGCCCTAGGGTACAGTTAGATCAAAGAGGGCATAGCCTGCAGCTGCATAACAGAAGGAGAAAGAGAACCTCCCAAGCTTTTCAGGCTGTAAGGGAGAGGGCAGGAGATTGGTATTTTCAGACCTGCAAGGTTCTGTCCACGTAGCTTTACCATAATACAGAGTTAGCTCCACCTGGTCATGTTTCCTTTCTGGTCTACCTACCAAGGGTGACACCTGTTTTCTGAATTTTATGCAGATAGATACTTGGCATTAAGAATAAGCAAGCTAGCCAAAGAACTTCCTGATTAAAAAAAATGGATTTTGCGGTTAAGCCTTTTGCAATAGAAAGAAAAGGATCTCAAGGAGGCCCTTGCCACTTCTTCACATTGCAAGAGACTTGCAGTATTTTATTCACCATCTTGCTAGAGTTTTCCCTCATTCCTCTTGCTTTTATATTCTAAGAGCCCTTTATAGCCTCATTATTAAAATTACTAGTGGATTCTTTGGTCTTAATGTTTGATTCCTGCATTTGATTCCACTATCAGTTTCTAAAGTAATGGTATTTGGTGGAAAGGGGGGTGGGGGGGTTTGACTGGATTCTTCTCTTAAAAACAAAAAAAAAATCTGCTGTAAGATACTCTCTGCTCTATCTTCGTGCTAAAAGGAAGTGTGTGCACAGAGAAGACTCCTCGGCAGCCCTGCCCGTGCTGGGTTATGCTGCCTTCGGCTCCTGATTAAACCAGAAATATTCCCTGTGGTTATGCTGGGTGGGTGGCTTTTGTTCAGCTGAGAACTCCCTCGGCCAGCGCGTTCCATGGGAGCAGAAAGGGATTGTGGTTACTCTGGACTCCAAACAGCGGTTGTGTTCCTCAGTCCTGAGAATTAGAAGTTACCTTCTGCTGCTTCCCAGCCTTTGTGGAAAGGTTACTTGTGTCCCTGAATTCAGCACCAGATATTATTATAAGCCCTTGAGCAAAGGGCTTCCTTTGATTGCCACATCCTTACTAGGAAATAAATCTCTTCCCTCCAGCTCTGCTTCAGTAGCTGATCTAACCCATTTAGAATTGGTTGTTTAGGTTTTTTTTTTTTTTTTTTTTGAGTTGCACTGCAGCTGCTGGGGACGTTCTGGGCACGTTGTGAATTTCTCATTGAAATTGAAAGTGTCCTGTTCACTCCTTTGTGTGGCTATTTAGTTGGTTCAGTTTTCTTAACAAGAGCGCAACTCAGAGAGGTTAACAATCGTGCTCCCAGGTGCTCATCCCATTTCTTTCTGACAGAAATGCTCCTTTCCCCTCCAAGGAGCCCTTCCTCTGCCTCGTGGCAGAGAGTGGTTGGTTGGCTGGTGGGGCAGTTGGCTCAGTTCCTCTGCAGTGGGGACAAGAGGAAGAGCAAGCCCAGTTTCACCTGGAGTGCAATTTGAACCAAGAATCAAGGGTTGGTAATTTGAGGGCACCCCTTTCCCCAGATTGATAGCAGGCCTGTTTGCTTCTCTATATACCAATCATTCTGTGCCCCTTCCATGCCAAGAGGCCAGGCTGTTCTCCCAAGATGTGCTGCTGCTGCTGCTCCCCTTCCCCAGGTGACCTTCTGCCTCTTCTCGCCATCTTGGCTGGTGACCAGTGCCCCCTCCTTTCCATTAATCCCCCATGAGCAGTGGGTGCCGTTAGAGGAAGAGAAGCACCCAGGCCAGCCCTGAAGAACAGCTCCAGCCAGCCTGCCAGTGGAATGGGAATTGCTCCAAGCTGGAATAGGACCTTCTGCTCTTCCAGCAGGACATTGGGATGCCTCTTAGCTCACCTTCCTTCTTAGGATTTTCACAGAGATTAAAAAGATAGGGTCATGCCCCTGTTGAAGTGACTCCAAGGGAGAGGAGGAACAGCTGACAGGGAGTGGGAGTGGGAATGTGGCTCCGGAGGTTGTGGAGGAAACTGGGGAAGGGCACAGGCCGGCTGGGCATTCAGAGGAGAGGATAAGGGAGGAGTGAATGGCGTGGTCTACGGGGGAGGAAAGGGCCCTGATCCCCTTCATGGGCTGCAGTTGTCAGGACTGTTTAAAAGGACAAACTGCGCATGGCCCAGTGCTGGAAGCAAAGCATGAAATAATTCTAGTCTTTCAGTTCCGAGTTCTGGCGTCCTTCCCAGTGTGTGTATTTCGATATCTGTGGACGCCTTCAAGCCCTTATCCTGCCTTGTCTCAGTAATTGCTTCAGTGTGGTTTGTGTTGTTTTTTCCTGTTTATAATTTATATGTATTTTGAGTTTGAACAGCACTTCTTCCTTTTCGCAACTGTTTGTGGGGGAGTTTTTTCCCCAGTCAATGATAATTGGGCCTTTGAAGCCAAGTTGAAGGGATTAAAGGGACTTCCCCTGTTTTTGTGACTTTGTTGCTTTTGTATCCCACACTGGGTCATCACACCTCTACAATATGTGCCATTATGTGAAAAGCTGGAAGAACAGTTGGACAGGTGCCAGGAGACTGTAAGAGAAGAAGGATGGGTGGTGGGAATAGATGAGGGAGGTCATTCTCTGGCCAACACTTGGAACAGCGACCATTGGAGGGCAGTGCCCACTCGTCAACCCCAAAAGATTAATCTCTCCCCCCTCCCAGGGTCACCTGAGATAATCCAGAAGCCACTAATCTGGATGTTTGAGCGGGCATTTTTCAGATCTTTTGCTTCAGTAGCCTCTCCCAGAACCCACAAGCTGCAACTGAGTTTGGGGACCCAGTCAAGTTTATTATTTTGATTAGTAAACCAAGTGAGACTTAAATTGCCATGAAAAGGGAATTTGGCGCAAAGGGATGCACGAAGCATCGCTCTCTTTCCAAAATCGCCACTGCCCAGAATGAGAACGGCCTGATTTGGTGACATCAAGCGCTGTGTTGTTGTTACAGAGTCAGGCTGGGACCCTCTAAATTCCGTGTTCAGGATCCCTCCCCGCTTGGTGGTGGAACTGTCTGGGTGACTTGAAGCTGGTTGCTTTCTCTTAGCACACCTTCCCTCCTAAGAGAATCAAAAGAGGGCTGGCCTTGCCTTGAACTCCTCAAAGCAAGAATAATCGGAGAACAAGACAGAGGAAGCCTGGTTGGCTGGCAGCGGTCAGGTTGACCTTGGCTGAGCTGGGGGACTAATCAGGATCGGAGCTGATTAAGAACTGAGTGGGAGATGAGCAGGAGATCTCAGGCTGCAGGCCAGACTGGGAATCCCAAATTGCCCCACCCCATCTGGGAGAGGAGCAGCCATGCCAGTTCCATACTCTTGCTAAGTGACCTCTGGGGCACGACCTTGGCCTCTCTGGCCATCGAACCTGGCAGGAAAGTAACTTTCTTTTTACCTGGACAAACGAATTAGAAAGAAACCAGGAGGTGCGCTTATTTTCCTCTTAAATCAGTGGTCGCCAACCGTTGGGTGGTGGTCCATGAGAAAATTTTGGTGATCCTCAGAGAAATGTCACCCCCAAAGCAATTAATCCAGGCTGCGCAGGAACATAAGGCCGCCCACATGGCCCGCGGGAACACAAGGGTTGCGTCACTTGCATTGTGAACAACACGAGGTAGTGAGGGAAGGGGGGAAAGGGCAGAGGGGGGGAACTTGCCCCATGCGCCTCATCTGGCCACCGGGCTGCTTCTTTCTGCTTCTTTCTTCTTCTGCTTTTGGCTGCACACAAGGAAAGCAGCAAAAGTCTTTCTTTCTCTCCCTGAAACTCCGCCAGAAATGAGTCTTTGGGACCCTGCAAGGCCTCCTGCTCCTGTGCCATTCTGGCGGAGTTTGGGGGAAAGAAAGAAAGAGTTCTGCTGCTTCTGCTGCTTTCCTTGCATGAAGCCAAAAGTCTCTCCCCCCCCCCCACTCCCCCCAGAATGGAGCTGGAGATGGTATAAAGAATGATCGAATGGTAGGAAAACGGGGTGGGGAATTTTCCTGTAGACTTTTTGTGGGGATTTTCCCAGGGTCTCTGGTCCGCGGGATTTAAAATTATGACTTTGGTGGTCCCTCAGGTCCAAAAGGTTGGCGACCCTTGCTCTAAATAAACGGAAAGAAAAGCAATATTTCATTAAACAGGTTTTTTTTCCTGTTTCCAAGTTTCTGGATCAACAGAATTTTATTTCAGCTTGTGCAAGCAAAAGATATTTTTTTGTAAGAAAGGATGGCAATGTGAATGCAGCTTTTGAGTGTCCTTGAATTGGTGCCGAGTTAAGCTGTGGTCTAGCTCAAACTTAGGAAAAGGGGACGCCCGTTAACCAACCCCGCTTTGCCTCCTAGCTAAGACGTGAGAAGATTGACCTGGAAAACACACTTGAACAGGAGCAGGAAGCCCTCGTGAACCGTCTCTGGAAGAGGATGGACAAACTTGAAGCCGAAAAAAGGTGGTTTTCTCCTTTGCTCCTCCCAACCATTCACTCCATTTCGGGAGAGGGGGAGGGGCAGATTTGACAGCTTCTCCCTGAAATGCAGCTATTTCAAGGGGCAATAAAAGAAACAGGCAAGAAGAGAACAGCCAACTATGTCATGTTGCAAGGCCAGAGAGTAATATAACATGGCATTTAAGACTGGTTCACTAGAAAGGATCTTTTCTGTCCTGTTAATAGACTTTGCTTTATGCATTAACTCAGAGGTCTCCAAACTTGGCAACTTTAAGATTTGTGGACTTCAGCTCCCAGCAATTCTGGGAGTTGAAGTCCACAAGTCTTAAAGTTGCCAAGTTTGGGGATCCCTACGTTAAATATTAGCTACTGCTATTTGTACATCTCTGTGCCGAATCCCGATTTTTGTCAGAAACAACCTTTCACGGCCTTCAGAAAACTTCACAGAAGCAGCAGAACTTGAAGGACCCACAAACACATGGATGTGGGTGCTAGGTAATGAAAAGATAGACCTCACTGGGATCCTTTGTTCTCCCAACCATTTTTTTTTTAATTTTCTAAACATGTAAAAAAATTAAAGTGGTGCCATGAATCTTCCTTCCGAGACGGAGGGCGATCTTGTTCAAAGAGAGAAGGGAGCAAAAATGGACCTCACACTTGGGGAACTCTGGGTGGGAATCCTTGCCTCCTTCCCTCCCTGGACGTGGAGTAAGATGACCACTTGCCCGGCCTGTTAATCAGAAATCTGGAGCCAGCAGGCTTGACCTCAGCCCTGACTCTTCCCACCCTCTTCATGGGGGTTTGTTGACCCCCAGGCATGTGAACAAGGGGTTGCCCACATTCCAGAGGTGTGGCAGATAATTGCTTTCTCCACAATTCCTACTTTGATTTCTTCGGCACAATTCACGCTCTTTATCCAAAAGAGAAAATTTCCCATTTCAGATCACCTTGATTTCTGTTCATACGTTCCGAAGAAACCAAGCCAAAAGTGCCCATATAAACTTCTTCTTCTTCTTCTTCTTTTTTTTTTAATTTCAGAATTCTCCAGGAGAAACTGGACCAGCCCGTGTCTGCTCCTCCATCGCCAAGGGACATATCCATGGAAATAGACTCTCCAGAAAATATGATGCGGCATATCAGGTTTCTGAAGAACGAGGTAGAGAGGTTAAAGAAACAGCTCCGAGCAGCACAGCTACAACGTAAGTCCCAGTTTCTTATCTGGCTGCGCTGCCTCCTGCGTCATGTAAAACTATTCCTGATCCAGAAGGGGGGATTTCCAGGCCAAGTTCAGAAGCAGAATGCTGGGTTTTTTTAGGTAGCAGACAGTCGCTACTGCAGCCTACGTGTTCCTAGGTGCTCTCTGAGTTTGTTTGTTTTCTTGCAGGCATTTCATCACCCAAACTCAGTAACTTTATCAGTGCTGATGTTATCTAGTGTAGGTAATGAAATGTGTGCAAGGAAACAACAAGGAGTTTCCAACTAAGAGAGCACCAAGGACTCCAGCCTTGAGCTATAAAAATTCCCCTTTATTATTGGTACTACATTTTCCCCTCAACTAGGATAAATACAAGTTTCAGGTCATTGATCTTACTTTAGTTCACCATAAAATGATTAGGTGTGGTTTTACAAAACTTTAGTCTGCTTAAATATACACTTTGGGGCAGGAGAAGAACATGGACTATGTTTAGCTCAATTGGAATTGCCGACTCTTTGGACGAGGCCTTTTCAAAAGATGTGAAAATGCCGTAGTCTGTGTTTTGTATATTATTATTTTTTTCGGAAAGCAACATTGGTGGCTCTAGAGAGAAGACTTCAGCTGTGAATGCCCTGATATTATCTAAGAGCATTATGCCATCCTCTGGACACACAGAGTGTATGGTCCTTTTGCACTCAGCAGCTTGTTGTGAGCCAAGACGTGCAACGACATTGACAAGGAAGGCCACAAAGCAAGCACAAAATAGGAGGAGGGAGGGGTTTTCTCCAAGGAACAACAACCGAGGCATAAAATGCCGGAGAAGGCTCTGTAGTGAGAAAGTAAAGAAATTTTATCCCAAAGTTTATCCTCTTTTCCTACTTATCTCCAAGCTTGGAAGCAGTGGTGAGGTTTGAACTGTCCAAAAGGGCCCTGAACATCTAGAGGATATCCAGATGGGCTGCTGGTGGGATCACCTTCCCATCTTGGGAATCTGTCATTTTTGGCATAGAAAAGCAGGTCTTAAATGCTCAGAATTCGATCAAGTCGTGATCCGAACGAAGTTCTCTAATGCAGTGGTCCCCAACCTTTTTTGTACCAGGGACCGGTTTCAAGCAGAAAATTTTTGCAAGGACCGGGGGGTGGGGAGCGGGGGGGGGAGAAGGGAGAAGAGAAGGAGGCTTCGCTCTCTCGCTGCTCCACCATCCAAGGAAGAAACTGCTTCAAAGAAGCGGGGGGGGGGCTTTTCCTGTCGCCGCAGCTATTCCGAAGCGCCCGTTTCACCCCCACTCCCACCCCGCCCGCCCGCGCGCGCGCGCTTCAATCCACAGTGTCCCGTTCTGCCTGCCTGCCTGCCTGCCTTAGTTTCTGGTTGTTTGGGAGCAGCTTCGGCTGAGAATAATAACTATTCGCCTCTTTTACTCAGCCGAAGCTGTTCCGATTCAACCATTAACGAAGGCAGGCAGGCAGGCAGAACGGAGCACTGGGTTGAACCGCGGACGGGGTGGCGGTGGGGGAGAAACGGGCGCTTCGGAGGCACTGCGGTGACAGGAAAAGCCCCCGCTTCTTTGAAGCAGTTTCTTCCTGGGCTGGTGGAGGAGCGAGAGAGCGACTGAGAGAGCTGACCCAGAGAGAAGGACAGGCTTCGGTTGCTTCCTCCCTCCCCTTCTTTCATTTGTGTCCTTGATCCCCGATCCCAGCAGCATCCACCGAAGGCGAAGAAAGCCGCCATTTTTTTAAATTTTATTTTCTTTGCGGCCCGGTAGAGAGTGCTCCACGGCCCGGTACCGGTCCGCGGCCCGGTGGTTGAGGACCCCTGCTCTAATGCCTCCTTCAAATCCGAGATGTTTACATTCAGTCTGAATAAAAGCCAGCAGCTTTTTAGACAATTACAGTGTGTTAATTGGTGAACATCTCTTCAGAGGGATCTTGTGCTGTGAGGGCCTTTGTCTCCCCGGAGACAGGAGTGTAAGGGAGTAAGGGTAGGATCCTGAAGTCTGTGCTTAAGACGGGTCAATAAATGGGGGAAGAGTCTGTGAAGAGGCCCTGAATTTCAGATTCAACATGAAAGAGCAAAGAGAGGAACCATCTTGTTTGACTGTATTTCTTCCAGCCTTTGAACGTAAAAAGTTAGTTTCTTCCCCCCGCATTTGAATATTTGTGGATCACTTGCCTTCCGCCTTTTTCCTGGACATAAATTAAAGGCAATATTTCAACTTCGCTTTCTGAGACAGAGCATTTAGTGGCAATCAACGTCCTTTGAGGACGGGAAATGAAGAAGACGTGTTTTTAGGCGGAGTCCTTGTTGGCAAGGTGTGCAAAGTTAGTGCTGTCACTTCAAAGGAGGTCAAGGCTGTAATCTTTGCGTCCTTGCCTGTCCCTTGGAAGTGAGCGCGACAGACGTCTGGGAATCAGGACGGCCGATGTGCAAATGTTAGCCCTGAGCATTAGAATTCAAAAGCCTCTCGTGGCCCTCTCCCCTTATCTTCTGTCTGCCCCCACAGTGGTCCTTGAAGGCCTGGAGCTTTCTGGGCCTCCATCAAGCTGTAGCACTCTGGGTTATCTCTGATCTCTGTCCCCAGTTCTCTGTTTAGGCCAAAACTCTCGGGGAAGGATCAGCAACTTTGGAAACTTTACTGAGCTGTGGACTTCAACGCCCAGAATTCCTGAGCCTTCTTCTGCTCCCCATACTTTGGAAAGTTTTTGGACATTTATGTCGTCATTTCTGCCATCACGACAGAGACAGTTGTTCCAGTGGGGGATGTTCTCCCCATGTCAAGGGTTGGTGCTGGTAGCTTGGTAAATTGTGGTGGTTCCTCCTTCGGGACGAGAAGTGTTTATTGTGGGTTGAGATTTTCGGAGATAATATTGATGCTTTTGAGCAGGGAGTCTCCAACATTCAGCAACTTGCGGGTTTGTGGACTTCAACTCCCATGGGAGTGGAAGTCCACAAGTCTGCAAGTTGCCAGGTTTGGAGACTCCTGCTTTTGAGGATGGCTGGCCAGCCTGTCCGAACCAGGCACCGACACTCTCACTTTTACCCAACCAACAACTTTCTGACAGGTATGAATTAACCTTGGGGAACCCTGGATGGTTCCCATTGTAGCCAATTCAATGCCAATTAAGGTTAAACTGTGATTTGCTCAGCTCTCCGTGTTCACCTTCTTGGATTCAGCGGAATTGAGGGTTGAGTTGTGCAACGTTTGCCAAGATCTGTGGTCCTTCTAAACTAAGCACAGCCGTGGGTTTAATAACCAGCCATCTTGAACCCTCAGATTCAGAGAAGATGGCCCAGTACCTGGAGGAAGAACGTCACATGCGAGAGGAGAACCTGAGGCTCCAGCGGAAACTGCAGAGGGAGATGGAGCGGAGGGAAGCCTTGTGCCGGCAGCTGTCTGAAAGTGAATCCAGTCTGGAAATGGACGATGAAAGGTTTGGGCTTGCCTTATCCTGGCTTTCAGAGTTCAGGGCTCTGGGGCTGCAACTGGAAACAGACTTTTCCAGGTCTGACGCTTTCTCTTCTGCAATTGACAGCACACCTGGCCTTGAGCCTAATGTCATGCCCCTGTCAGAGGGGGAGGCCAAGCAGCTGAAAAGGAGTGGGAGTGTGGCTCCATTGACTGTGGAAGAAACTGGGGAAGGGCAAAGGCCGGCTGGGCAGAGCAGGGGAGAGGGAATTCGGAGGAAGATACAGACCCACCCCCTCTTCATCCTAGGGCACACAGGGAGGAACAGAGAAGGGAGCAACGTGAGTTGTGTGGCTTACGGGGAAGGAAAGGGCCCTGATTCCCTTCATTAGCTGAAGCTGGGAACACAGTGTTTAAAAAGGGAGATTGCACACAGCAAAGTTGTTGGGAGTAAATCGTGAGTTTATCTGGTATTGTCGAGGCTTATCTGGGTTCCTGGCATCTTCCCAACTGTGTGTGTTTTGCTGGCCTTTCAAGTCTGCAATTCCTTCTCCTGCCCTGTCCAGTCAATTGCTGCAGCGTGGTTTGCGTGGATTTTTAGTTACAGTTTGTATGTATTTTGTTTTCGGACTGAATTTTCTCCACTTAAAAACTGTTCTTGGGAGAGTTTTTTCTCCAGCCGAAGGTAACCTGGACATTGGGGGCAAAGTTGGAGGCACTAAAGGGACTTTTCTTACTTATGTGACTGTGTTGCCTTTGTGCCATGCCCTAGGCCATCACACCTAAGCTAAGGGTCACTCCAGGCCTCTGCAGGGACAGGCCAGCAACAGCAACTGCAGAAGTAGGGGATGATGTTGGGCAGGCCAGGGCCCTGACGCGGCCTGGAGGCCCATCTCTGGCTTTCTCATAACGCAGAGGTATGTCTAGGGGAAACAACAGATCAGTCCTTTTGCCCAGATGGCAAGGTCTGCTGTGTTGATGGGGATTCTCCTGCTGCTTCATCTAACATTCTCTTGTTAATTTTGAGGAGTCCTTCTGGTATCTGGAGTCTGCCAGCTTTGCCAGTTTGAAGGGATGAAATGCCAGCAGCTCAGTTACTTTGAAGTTAGCCTTACCGTGCACTTAAGCCTGGCAGGGCCAGCCTGTGAGTTTGAGTGGATACCTCAGTGAAATCTGCAGAGAATTCCTCCGAAGAGCGGACAGTTCTCTTCGAAGAAGGTGGGATGAGTTGCGTTTGGCAGCACCAGGGGAGAATTCTGTGCTTTTGGCACTGAAGCATTTTGGAAGTGAGCTTTGTTGCCCGTATTCCTTACGCATTTGTGTAAAAGTGTAACGCAGTATTTATGATTGTCATGTACAATACTTAATATGCCTAAAAATCCTGACAATCTGCTGTATTAGAAAATACCCTCGTGAATGATGAAAAAATGTTCTTATTTAGTCAGTCGTATGAAGTTTATCATGAAGTTCCTCTAGTATCTTAGAAAAGCATCCAGAAAAACTAGAAGAAAGCCTAAAGTAAGGAAATTGATTTGTGGCAAATTAAAATGAATTGATCTCTATCTCTTAGATACTTTAATGAAATGTCTGCGCAAGGATTAAGACCTCGCACTGTGTCAAGCCCAATTCCATACACACCGTCTCCAAGTTCTAGCAGGCCCATCTCACCAGGTAAGAAATATGGAAAATTCAGTGTTTTTGCCTTTGGCACACGCGCGTCTTGCTTGGCCATGTAGTTAATCTTCCACTAGGACCAGTCAGTGGAGGCTCTGCAGTCTTAAAGCAGACAGATTATATTGAAATCTGGGCATGTAATTAGTCAACAAACAGAGCTTAGGCATTTTTATGCCATGGATTTGTTGAAAACCACAAACACTTGTTAACATTTGCGTAACTCAGAAAGAGATTTTATAGTTTTTCGACATGTTTCCTTTTATATCTTAGTCTCAGTTTTTTTTTTTAAGGTTAATTTTATTCAGATTTTACCACCCAGCCACTCCTAGCATTAACTCTCCAATTCAGACAATTTTATTTCCTGCTTTGAAACTTCTAGGTTGGGGCAAGCTATATATTTATGCACTTAAATGGCCTCACCTCTTTTGGCCTGACCAGGAGGCACCAGTAGCTTGTCAACAGAATTGCAGACCTCTTACCTACCTTTCCTTCTTCCTCTTGGACGGGGAAGTAGTTGCCTCTCCCTCCATCCGCCGTGATGCCTTCTCTCGCTTTCTGGTTGCAGGTCTCTCGTATGCAAGTCACACCGTTGGCTTCACTCCCCCAACTTCACTCACCAGAGCTGGCATGTCTTATTATAACTCTCCTGGCCTTCACGTGCAGCATATGGGGCCCTCCCACAGCATTGCGGTGAGTATCTATGGCAGGGCTCTCCAACCTTGGCAACATTAAGACCCGTGGACTTCAACTCCCAGAATTCCCAGAACGGCTGAGGAAATCTGGGAGTTGGAGTCCATAAGTCTTAAAGTTGCCAAGGTTGGAGACCCCTGATCTACCGTTCCTTAACACCACACACACACACACACACACACACACACCCCTCAGTTTTTCTGTTTCCTGGTTTCTTTCAGACTGGGATGCTACCAAGCCCATGTTTCTCTTTTTAAACTAGAGCAATATTTCTCAAAGATGGCAACTTTACGTTGGGTGGAATTCAGCTCGTAATGGCTGGGGAATTATGGGAGTTGGAATCTGCACATCTTAAAGTCGATGAAGTTGAGAAACGCTGCACTGGATTGATTGATTTCCCTTCAATTAGGAACTAGATTATGTGTGTGTGTGTGTGTGTGCTCTGCAGCTCTTCCTTTTCTTTGTGCTACGCATTTGTGTGTCCCATTTAGTTGCTGCTTCTCCCTAGCACTCTCTCCAGAACAAAAGGTCAAAGAATCTCCTGATCACGAAGCCTTTTTTAAACATCTACAAGCCCATAAAACCCCCAAACCATAAAGAACAAAACAATGGCAGAGTTGATTTTTTTTCCTTGCCTCCCATCCTTGGCAAATGAATTGTCCCAGGCTAATTCAGGTTCAGGGCCAACCATCAGTTTATCACCATAAATGCTATCTCGAGTTTTTCTTCTTCTTTTCTTTTGTTAGTTTATTAAGCTTTCACTGCCCAGTTTTCTAAAATCACAAAAAGGCATCAGGACTACTTTTTTTTGCTGCTGCAACGGATGAGGGTTTTCTACCTGGCAAATAATTTTGAACTGGGGCAACGTGTTGAGTTCAAGAAGGAACTGAAGGCTTTGCCTCAATGATCTATCCTATTAACTAACCTCTTCCTCCTCCATGCGTGATCAACCCCAGCGCTCTTGCCTCCAGCTCCCCATCTTCCTTTGCCTCCAGCCCTTCAAGAACGGAAGCCCATCTTCTCTCGAGGCCACGGAGGGGGGGGGACATTGGGGTGGGGGCACAGAGGAGGAGATCAGTGTAGAAGGACCCTCCACCCCTGTTCTCCCGAGGCCAGGTTTTAAGGAGTGCTCCGGCCCAATTTTGGTTGCAGAGAACGTGGCGGGAAGTCATAGATTGGGACGAGGGGCCGGGAGGTGTCACGGGTACCGATGGAAAACGTTTGCATGGCCCCCTTCAGAAAGCAGCAAGATTGGCCTTGCCGTGTTCACGCTTGGCGGGAAGCATCTCCTTGCCCCTTGCCCCTTGCTCAGTCTGCTGGGATGGAGCCTCAGAGTAGGGCAGCCCTGCCAGGGGTCCCGGTTGGGCTTCGCTCTCCCAGTTGTGAGGGCATCTCTCCGATTCTGGCCCTGGCTGTCATTCTCCCATTCTCCCTTGTTTGTTTCCTCCTGCAGAGGCCTTTGCCGCGAAGAAGCAACAGCCCGGACAAGTTCAAGCGCCCCACGCCTCCTCCTTCTCCGAACACGCAGACCCCGCTGCCGTCGGCACCCCCGCCTCCCCCTCCCCCTCCTCAGCCGGCTCCTTTCCAGCCCTCCCCTCAGCCCTAGTGCCCCGGCCAGCGATCCTGCCTTCAGAGTTGGACTCTCATCCCCCGGAGCAGTTTACTACAAGCCAAAGGCTTACCACGGTCAATGTAGAGTTGACTGACTTGCACTGAAGTTGTCGAGGCTTCCACCGTTTCGTTGTCTTGTACCAGTTTGCCCAAGGACCTCCTCCGGCGTTAGCGCGTTGAACCCGCATCCGAGGCGCTTCCTTCCGGGGAAGGAGGTGGGCGGCAGCGGCGGCTGAGCACCGCCCACCTCCCTGGGGGGAGGTCCCTCCCCGTCTGCGTGAGAAGCGCCTCTCTCTCTGTTTCTCCAAAACGCAGCCATCGGGGTTGAGATCTGCCACCTCCGCGTGAAGCAAGCCAACCCAAACCCATCAGTGTTGATACGGGAACATCCATCTACGCGCCTGCCGCGGCTGGCACACCAGCGCCTGCGTTGGGTATTGCGGCCTCCCCCGTACAGCCTCTCCTTTAAACCCCCTCCCTCCCTCCCTCCCTCCCTGCCCTCCCCCGCTTCCTCCTTTCTGAGACTGAAACGGGGTGGTTCTCTCGGGTTCTTCACAACATCTGGCCTTCTGCGACGGGAGGCATATGGGCTGTGCACTGCAGGCTCCCAGGTATTGGCGGTGTGTTTCCAGCGTATGCGGCAAATCAGCCCTACATTTCAGTACAGCTTTTAGTGCGAAAGTGAAAGCCCGACACCTCACCTCTCGAATTGTGTCCCTTAATTTCCAGGCTCAAGTAAAGCATACATGCGCAACCCCCCACCCCCACCCCCCATTTATCCAGTGTATTGGTACTGTCTGAAATGCCAGACCCTGTAAGACGTATGGATCTGCCTCCCTCCCTCCCTTCTTCCTCTTCTTCCCATTTCCTCCCTCCCTTCTTCCTTCCTTTCCTCCCTCCCTCCTCTTCTTTCCTCCCTCCCTCCTCTTCTTTCCTTTCCTCCCTCCCTCCTCTTCTTTCCTTTCCTCCCTCCCTTCTTCCTCTTCTTCCCATTTCCTCCCTTCTTCCTTTTCTCCCTCCTCTACCTTCCCTCCCTCCCTTCTTCTTCTTCCCATTTCCTCCCTCCCTTCTTCCTTCCTTTCCTCCCTCCCTCTTCTTTCCTTTCTTCCCTCCCTCCCTCCTCTTCTTTCCTTTCCTCCCTCCCTTCTTCCTCTTCTTCCCATTTCCTCCCTTCTTCCTTCCTTTTCTCCCTCCTCTTCCTTCCCTCCCTCCCCTCCTCCTCCTCCTCCTCCTCCTCCTCCTCCTTCTTCTTCTTCTTCCCATTTCCTCCCTCCCTTCTTCCTTCCTTTCCTCCCTCCCCCTCCTCTTTCTTCCTTTCCTCCCTCCCTCCCTCCTCTTCTTTCCTTTCCTCCCTCCCTTCTTCCTCTTCTTCCCATTTCCTCCCTTCTTCCTTTTCTCCCTCCCTTCTTCTTCTTCCCATTTCCTCCCTCCCTTCTTCCTTCCTTTCCTCCTCCCTCCCTCCTCTTCCTTCCTTTCCTCCCTCCCTTCTTCTTCCCATTTCCTCTCTCCCTTCCTTCCTTCCCTCCCTCCCTCCCTCCTTCCCTTGTAAAGCCCATCCTGCTGCTTCATTATAATGCTTGGGGCCGTCTACAGCTGTTCTCTGATTTTCTGCTGTAGGGAAGCAGTTTTTATGAAAAGCAAAAACGAAAACAAACAAACAAACAACAACAACAACAACAACAACAAAAGGCTGATTTCCCCCTTGTTTGAAATATTTTTACGGTGTGGCCCTTCCTCTCCAAAAGTTTAAACCGCGATGTTTAGCCTTTTGGAAGAAGAAGAAAAAGAAAAAGAAAAAAGCAGATGGGAGGTGCTCATTTATAGCAGCATATGGTTAAACAGCCAAAAGTGTCGTATTGCTTGGTAGAAAAAGGATCAAGAGAAAAGTTAGGTGACAATAGCAAATGCGTATTTAGCAGCATAAGCCGGTACAATGTATAAAGAAATGTATTCTGGAATACATTCTTTCAATTCATTTAGCACAAATAAATGGTTTGTTTCACTTTGCAGTGGAAGGGAGTCTCTTTTTTTCTCCCCCGCTCCCCCTTTTCTTGCTAACTTTCCTACTTGCTAACTTTTAAACGTCCCTTACTCAGGTGCTTAACCGAGTAGGAAGCAGGAGACCGTCCTGTACTTTTGTCGTCCCTATAAATATACTATTGAAGCCCAGGCTTCAAAAAATGGGCTTGCAACGTTTGTACACAGTTTCATGTTTTTCTTTATGAAATGGAAACTAGAGGCATGGGAGCCATAATCCCTTTGAATTCGTTGAGCCCTTCTGCTGCGTCTTAATTTTTGTTTGAGAGTCTTAAGCACAGGTTGAAACTACTTTTCCCCTGCCTGGTCGTGACCCACTCTAAGGGGAGGTGCTTCATCCCCAATTCTCAGCCGACGGAGCCTTGCGTCGTCTGAGAGATGCTTCTGTCATCCTGTGGCCAGCGTGAAGCTGTTACCTTGGTACCTATTTATCTACTCGCGCCTGCATGCTTTCAAGAGGCTAGAATGGCGGGAGCTGGGGTGAGTAACAGGGTGACCTCACCCCGTCAGGACTCGAATCAGGGCTGTTGACTTTCCAGCGGACAAGCCCAACATCTTAACCAATTTGCAATGCTTCAACATTTCTGTTTTTTTTGGCTTTTAGAAGCAGATACTTGCATTAAAGGTATTTTGGGGGTCACTTTAAGGAGCCAGACTGGGGTTAATTTGCACAGTGTTTGAAATAGTTATCAAATATATTGGCGCTCAGCTCAGATCCCGTTTTTAAACTTACTTGCCTTTCCTGGGAAAATATATATACCTTAAAATTAGTCTTTAATACCTGAAAAATCAGTGCACGGCTCTCTCCCCCCTCCCAATACAGTAAGATAAAAAAATATAAAAGGCTTAGCATGTGTTCCAAAATCAGTTTCGTGTGGTTAATCATATATGAATCCAGGACCAAGGTGGGTGGGGAGGCAATGCCAAAAATGCAACCTTCCCCTCTCTATTTCCCCAACTTTAAGCGTGGCTTCTGAAAGTCAAAAAGAGGTTGTCCGTCACTGCAATGGAAGGATCAGAGGGAGTCAGTGTGCGGTGTGTAAATGTGAGAGCAGAGAGCCAGGCATCTTGGCTCAGAGGTAAGGCTAGACTTCAGCTTTGGTTGGCTGGTTGGTTATTTTAGCTGCTTTGGCTGGCGGGGAGAATTAGGGGCCTGCTGGTGGGGCTGGCAGATGAGCCCTTGGACACAGGTGAGCCTGGCTTAGTCCTCCCGGGTTTCTGCATGGCCACCTGCAAAGAGAAAGAAGATCCTGGCAGGCTGGAGATATCGTGGTCCAATCGAACAGTTTTCCCCCATGCGGGGTTAAGGTTTGGACAAGAGACGTCCATTCATTGGGCTGCCGAAATAAGAAAACAGACTGAAGGGAATGCTTGTCTCCAGTGCCACAGGAATGTCAAGAAAAGGTGTAAGGTAACATTATTACATAAGGTAACATTACATAAGGTAGCAAGGTAACATTAAAGTTCCTCTTTAAAGCTGCAGTCACAAACCATTGCCTTTTTAACCTGGTCACCAATCTGCCCCAAGCATGCGATTCCTGCTACTGTATAATGAAAACCATCAGAGTATCTTGCATGCTTTTTTTTTTTTACAGGAGAATTAGATTGCATGGAAAAAACATTTGGAGAAAATTCATTGGAGGTGTATATTGTGTGCAGAGGATCATTCTGTGGTTTAAAATCTTGGGCAAAGTCCATAACTATCTTAGACAGATAACCATTAGCGTTTGTGCCTTTTCTGTTTCACTCTGTCATCCTCTCCAAGACTTCCCTGCTCTCAACATTTGGGGAAAAAAACCACACACACACACACACACACACACAGGGGTGGGGTTCAAAAATTTTAGCAAAGGGTTCTCTGCCTAGTTGCTGGGTGGGCTGTCCATGGTGGGTGTGGCCTAGTTGGCCTCCTGAACCATAGGAGGTTTTTTTTTTTTTGCCCTCCCCGGACTCCCGAGGCTTTTTTCGAGCCTCTGGGAGGGAGAAAACGCCCTCCCCAGGCTCCGGAGGCTCTCTGAAAGCCGGAAACAGGCCCATTTCCAGCCTTCCCAAACTTCGGGGAGGCCCGTTTTTTGCCCTCCCTGATCCTCCGTGCGCACCCTGCACATAACATACCTGCATCCCAAACAGGCCTCGTGGGGACTCCTGGGAGGGGTGGGGTGGGCGGGGCCAGCCAGGAGTGGGATTTGGGGGTTCTCCAAACTGCACAGACTCTTAGCTCGGGGCCCTCCCGAACCCCTGCGAACGCCCAGCTGCACACACCTTTTTTTGGAGTCCCAGAGCTTTGCCTTCAAGCAAAGCTAGTGAACCTGCATCCGTGGAGTTATCCTGCGCCCATCAGCGCCTCAGTTGTGGTGCTGGAAGGTCTCCGTCCGTGGAGAGGGGCCGGGGCTGTTTCAGTCATGCAACTGAAGACCCAAAGCCTTCATTTAAACATCACCCAAAGAGGTTGATCTTGGGACAGGAGGGATGAGCCATTCCTTCCTTGGGTGCTGCATCTCGGTGCTTTCCAAGAAGCTGCAAGGCTTGGCTTGGTTGCCTTTTGTTTGGCCAAACCAGATTTGGAAGCTTCCCTCCTGTAAAATAACCCAGCTATGATTTTTTTTTCTATGATTTTTTTGTTAAAGACATCTTTCCTAACCCCCCACCCAATTGGGTTTACTTGAGTGCTTTCATGGAGAAAATGCCTAGAGCGGCTCTATCAGCTCCTCGGACATAGTTCTAATTTCCTAGGTGTCGTTCAAAAGCCTCTGTTCTCTTGGGCTAAACTGGCACTGCCTGTTTTCAAGCTGGTGAGGTAGAAAAAGAGTTGTTTATCTTGGCTTGCGGAGGGAAAGGCAATTGGCACCAAAAGCGGCAGAAAGACATAATTACTTTTGCGTAATGGTCATCGAAACCCCATAACCTTCTTCTGAACTGCTCAGACAGTGGTCCCTTTTGTTCTCCTATTGCCTCTCAACTTCAGAACTTTTAAGCCACAAAATGCCATTTAAGTGGCGCATTGTTTGAAGAAGCCTAGCTTAAAGAAGCCAACATCGGATTGTGTCCTACTAAATCAGAGGGCCTCAAACTTGGCAACTTTAAGGCTTGTGGACTTCAACTCCCCGAATTCTGTGCTGGCTGGAGAATTCTGGGAGTTGAAGTCCACAAGTCTTAAAGTTGCCAAGGTTGGAGACCCCAGGCCTAAACCACTTCTCAATCTCAGCAAGTTTAAGATGGGTGGACATCAACTCACCCAGTTGCCATGTTTGAAGAACCAACAGGTTATGCTGGCTGGAGAATTCTGGGAGTTGAAGTCCACAAGTCTTAAAAGTTGCCAAGTTTGAAGACCCCTGGCCTAAATCATGCTTTCCTTACTTTTCCTGAGAGTTTGGAAAGAAGTCTACTAGAACTGCGGTCCCCAACCTGGTCCCCAACCTTTCTGATTCGGTGGACTGGCAGAGGTAGTGGCAGGGGAGGAGGGACAGGATGGTTTCAGACGCAGAACCTAATCCCGTGTGTGTGCAAATGGTGCTTCACACACTCGACTGCCACTTGCGCTTCCTGGTTCCCAACCGGCTGCAGACTGGTACTGGTCTGCAGATTGGGGGATGAGGACCTCTGTAGTAGAGAGTTAATTAGCTCACTTTTAATACTTAAGTAATTAGTATCCTGGCATGAAATACAAACCAGGATCAGTCTGCTGATAATAAGACCATCATTGACTGGGTAACTTCCTTCGTCAGGTATGAGAATCCCATAATCTTAATATAGTTTGACGTTAAGAAAGCGCCTGATAAAGTATCTCACAATTATTCTGATGAGCAATTTAAGATTATGTGGATTGCAAGTCCTGACAATTACAGTAAGCGGATGCATAAAAGGCTCCAGAAAACACTCAAAGTGTTCATTGATGCACCCTTGGAGAAAGATATTGGGGGTGTTTTCCCGAGGATCCGTCTCATATCCTTTATTCATCCATATTTCCTCTCAATAAGGCCTGGGGAAGAAACTTGCCAGATTTACAGGTAACACTATAAACCAGGTAGAATGGCTGATACTCCCTCAGGTAAATGGAATTTGAACTGATTGTGTTAAAGAAGTGAATGTACATAATTGATTTTTTTAAGTCAAAACACTTGAAAAGTTATTTAGCCGGAATGCCAAAATTATATGCACAGGTGTAGGACAGCAAATAACCTAATTTAGCAACAGTCAACAGCCCTTGTGAAAAAGGTCTTGCAGTGGGACATGATGGCAAAGTGTCAGCCGGCTTGGTGGTGTGGTTGCAGAAAAACACATGCAGTTGTAGGCTCTGGGATTTGAAGTGCAATTTCCAAAACACAAGAAGCCATCACTGCATTTTATCCTGTGTTAGTCAAGCCCGCCCGCCCCCTACCCCCCTCCATCTCCAATTCTAGAGAGGATGGTTTAAGGAGAGTCAGCCAAACTGGAACAGGTTCAGGGAGGCGTTGGCGGTGAAGCCTTACGAAGAGCGATGGATACAGCTGAGCAGAAGTCAGGCTGAGCGCAGGCCTTGCCTGCCAGGAGAAGGCCCAGATGGGTGGTTCTCTTTGAGTGCAGGACACAGAAAAAACAAAAGAATCCAGGTACGGCAAAGCAGGCTCCAGCCAGACCCCATGGGGAATGGTACCAACAGTTGGAGGGTGGAACCAGCGACCCTGAGAAGATGTACAAGCAGAAGCTATGTTTTTGGGGGGAGTCCTGCCAGCCTCCCCAGTAGACCGGACAGGAAACACAACAAGGTGAGCTAATTCTACTTTATTGTAAAGCTACATTAATTAGCAGAATCTTGCCAAGTCTGAAGGTACAAATCTCCCAATGTCTCATTTGCAGTCTGATCCATTAGGGTGGGCCCTTTCTAAATGTCTTTCTCTGCCTCTGATTCAGTTGTGGGCTCCTCCTTTACCACCATTCCTCCCCCTCAAGGTTTTTTTTATTTTATTTTTTTGAGATCGTTAAGGGTGGGGTGCAAACCTGGCTTCCCCCCTCAGTTCTTGCTTAAGACATCACGGAATTAGCAAACCAGGAGCTGCATTTGCATTCATTGCAGCTTCTTCAAGAGCAACCCCCGTGCTGTGATATTTACATTTGGGTTTCTTCTCCCAAAAGAGCTGTATGACTTTGTCTCCTCCAAACATTTAAGAGGATGCATCTCTTGTTTATACTGAGACTGTTACGCTGATTGTCATGCAACTTTATTGAAATCAAATGCATTTCGCTTGGGTTCTTTTCCAAGTGCCTGTTTCGGAAATGACACTCTTTTAAAATGTCAGCTCGCTTAAAAAGCCTACAGTGCTAAAAGTTCCCACGCCCTGTTAGGTTATTACCTAGAACTGAGGGTTTGTTTTTGGTTAACTGTGGCCTAACTTAATCCTTAATTCTTGTAGTGTAATTAAGGGACTTCCCAATTAAGCTCAAGAAAGCTTTCCTGTATGCAATGTTTATTAAAAAGAGTTAGTCAAGTATCTTTTTGACGGTCCTTTGCAAATGTGAGTCGAGGGTGGATTTTCATTTGGAAAAGGTGACCCAGAGTGTCTCACCAGACAAAATTGGAGACGGGGTGAGGAGCTGCTTCAGAGCGACTGAACTGAATCTCCAAAGGTGCTAAAAAGCAGCATGTGAACCAATACTGAGGAAAATCAAAAGTTCACCTGAAGTGGGATGACTTGGTTCTCCCTTTTTCTGATTGTTTTACTCTCTTCCTTGTCCTAGGGTCCTTGGAAAGAAAGAATATGGAAGAAGGCAGATCAGGGGTCTCCAAACCTGACAGCTTTAAGACTTGTGGACTTCCAACTCCCAGCATTCCTCCTCCGGTCATGTTAGCTCAGGAATTCTGGGAGTTGAAGTCCACAAATCTTAAACTGAGCCTTGGCCGGTAGATCCTTGGTGCCAGTTGGCTACTTAGAATCTTTCTCAGAAAAATGAACCAGAGGGATTTCGCTGCGGGGAGAGAAACCAGCAAAGACAAAAACCCGCTTCAAAAATGGGGCCAGTGTGGCTGGGGCTGTAGCAGGAGGCATTCAAAATCCCACCCCATTCCGACTGGCGGAGGGCAGCCGGTCAGAACTGCCTATCAACTGGACCTTATAAAGACCCCCTTCTGGGCAGACAGCCCAGGAAGGACTCACAGCCGGGGGGATAGTCCTGCCCCGCTGTTCCCCCTTGATACACCCTGCATGTGGGTTGAAGAGATTCCACCAGGAGATGCAAATGCTGCCACTGCCTCTTGTTGGAGTGGCCTCTGGATCCCTTGCAGGCTCCGGCTCAACTCAGCTGACCTCCGTCCCAGATGATCCATCTTAAAAACAAAACAAAAAACAAGGGAGGGTGTGTGTGTGTGTGAGAGAGAGAGACTGTCTGCATTTGTATTTCCGTCTCTTGTGTGTCTGGAAAGCAGCCAAACACCAGCATGAAGCCGCTTGCAGATTTCTCTGGCTTGACATTCTGCACCTCCAGATCCTCAGTGGTGTTTATCAACAGGAAGAGGAGGAAGTGAGGGAAGACACTCAGCTGTGCTGGCCAGCCGAGTTTTGCTGACAGGGATAGGTGGGTGGAGATGTTCAACCTAAAGAAGAAGACCCAACACAAGCCAGCTGTTGGGAGGAATAGCAGGTGGCTCCCATTTGCTGCTTACAAACCCTCCCTGTGAGTGTGGAAAGGACCAAGCACCTCACCCCAACAGAACAATAGCCTGCTTTCTATACCCCCTGCGTCCAAAAGAGAGCTTGAACTCAGCCCTGTTGCCTGCAGCTGTTCTGGTTGACTCCATCCAAGCCAGGGGTCTCCAACCTTGGCAACTTTAAGCCTGGAGGACTTCAACTCTCAGAATTCTGGGAGTTGAAGTCCTCCAGGCTTAAAGTTGCCAAGGTTGGAGACCCCTGATCTAAGCAACTAAAACCCTTTTTGTTTTTTTTTTTGTTTTGGTTTGCTTTCAACTCAGCCAGGCCTGTGGACCATCCGGTTTTTTAGAGGGCTGTGGCAGATGTTTTCAGGGGGCTCAAGACACGGGGGGGGGGTTCTGTTCCAGCAGCTCCCCTAATTTCAGAAGTGACAGATCCATCCTCCAGGCCTCCTTGCCATGGGTTCCCTTTAGAGATCAGCTGGACAGCCCCTAACTCACCCTGTAATTGTGGCAAGTGTTTTTTTTTTTTTTTTTGTTTTGATAACCCTGACATTGTGGGGGTGGACTGCATAGATACATAGATACATAGATACATACATACATACATACATACATACATACATACATACATACATACATACATACATACACTTAGATAAACACACACACACACATACACACACAGAGTCCACCATATATATATATATGGTCTTTTGGATAACCCTGACATTGTGGGGTGGACTGTATACATACACACATACATACATACACACAGAGAGAGAGACAGAGAGTCCACCCTACAATGTCAGGGTTATCCAAAGCGTATGTGTGTGTGTGTGTGTGTGTGTTTGTTTATTTTTCTGGTGAGAAAAACAAACCCAGAGATGCTTTCTTACAGCCACGGGCAGAGGACAAAGGACATTGCTGGACTGATTTTTGAGAATCCAGGGAAAGAATGAAAGGTATTTTGAAAGAGGATGTTTAATTAGGATTAAGAGATTTTTCCCCCCTGCCTAACACACACAGTCAAGGGGATACTAACTCTGTTCTCCTGCTGGAGCTAGAAATCCAGCTTCCTACACAGACCCTAATTCAAGAAAGGTAAATTTTGGGGCACAGAATCCAAAATGCCACTAAATTTAAATTGGGCCACATTCTCTTAAAACCGCGGTCTTCAAACTTGACAGCTTTTAAGACTTGTGGACTTCAACTCCCAGAATTCCTCCTCCAGTCATGCTAGCTCAGGGATTCTGGGAGTTGAAGTCCACAAGTTCGAAAGTTGCCAAGTTTGAAGAGCCTTGGTCTTAAGGGTGAAAAATGGTCATAAGTCACTTTTTTTCAGTAACTTTGGTCATTAAATGAACTGTTGCAAGTTGAGGACTACATGTCTTCTAGTTCACAGGTCTCCAACCTTGGCAACTTTAAGACTTGTAGGATTTAAACTCCCAGAATTCCTCAGCCTGAAGTCCACAGGTCTTCAAGTTGCCAAGGTTGGAGACCCCTGTTCTCGTTTATAGATATGAAAAGCTTCTCTTTGGAAACCTTTCCGCTTATCGCTCAGGGAGACCACCGGGAGTGAGCCTGCTCTTTCCCCAGGCCAGGTGTGTCTCTCTCCCTCCCTCCCTGCTGCCTCTCCCTTGGGCAGGACTTTCTGTGCCTTGAGAGCCAGTGAGGATGGTCAGCCTGGTTGCTGGGAGTCATTTTGGAGCCCCTTTTATTGGCTTGTTGCTCATTTATGTTTTGCGTCACTTGGCATCCCACAGGTGCTTTTGCAAAAGGCAAGTGGGCTTCCTTTGGTTTGGCTTGAAGACGTTTCGCTTCTCATCCAAGAAGGTTCTTTAGTTCCTCGGTTCTTCTCAGAACTGAAGAAGCATCTTGGATGAGAAGCAAAATGCCTTCAAGCCAAAACAAAGGAAGTCCAGTTGCCTTTTGTCAAAGCACCTTTGGGACACCTGTGACCTGGATGCCTGAGAATCCCCCATAGACATAAATGGACATCTTAGAAAGACATTTAGCAGATGCTGAAGGACACCAACTTTGGATTTCCCTAGGACACACCAGCATTATAAAACTATTTCATCTTATTTTAAGATAGATTCATTTAACCTGAATTAAACTTCCCATATTTTTAAAATCTTTCCTTAAAGGAAACAGCTGGTCATCTGAGAAGTCAATGAACTTCCTTTGACTCCATCGCTGCTGCTTCTTTACTTCCTCTTTTACTGCTGCTTGTAAAGGTGTTGAAGGATCCTTCCTCCACCATTCCTGAGGACCAGAGTCCCTATTTATTTACTCATCATATGTAATCCAAGCCCCAAGAGACAAACAGCCCAAGAAAGAAGGAAATAATTGAAAAAGAGAAGGGGGAGGGGGAAGAGAAAGGAGATTTATGAGGCAGAGAGGCAAGGAGGGAGAACATAACTCTTAAGAGTTCTTTACAGGTCTCTTGAGCTTTTGTACTCCTCCTTGACTCTGTTTTCTGCTTCCTGTTCCTTCTCCATATTCGTCTCAGTTTCTTGAGCAGCTGCAGTTATCAGACCTGGTCTCCATAAAACCCGATGACCACCAAAGGGGAGCTGAAGAGATACAGAAAACTCTTCGGTGTCTCCTCATGGTCATTGGGATCTAGCTCAGGTCCGTCTTCTTGCCAAACATTGTTTTCAGACAGAACTCTTGAATGGAGCATCCTAGAAGCCCGAATAATGCCCGGTCTCTGAGTCCAACCTCACCTTAGCGGTAAGGTCTCCAGGTAAGAAGAAGGGATGGGGAAAAGAAGGAACTAGAGGCAGGGAAGGGAAGGTGGAGCGGAAGGGAAGAATTCTGCTTCCCAGAAAGCCATTTCTGAAGATTTTGCCGAATCTCTGTCCACCTAGAGAAGGCTTTGAAGAGGGGCCAGCAGTTGGGATCGCTCCCTTGCTCAGCCCGGGGGAAACTCAAGGGCGAGAGGGTCGCTCCTTACAGCCGGGCCTTCTCAATCTCCCCAAGGGGCTCATCTCATAGGATTCCCCCACCCCAACTCAAAAGGAGGGAGCGGGTCGGGCAACTGGGCTTGGCCCGCCAAGCCAAAGGAGCTGCCGGGCGCGAAGGATGGCGCCAGGGATGCGCGGCCAGGCCCCGGAGCTCTCCAGCGCGCAGGCTACAGCGCAAGGCGGATCCCGGCGAGGCAGGCGGGCGAAGGATCCGGCCCTGGGCCGGGCGAAACCCCTTCCTGGAGGACGGCGAGCGGGCGAGCGGGCGGGCGGAGCAGCGCAGCTCGAGCCTCCGCGATGCCGCCGCCTTCCTCTCCCGAAAGCGCCTCGCCGCCCTGTCGTCGGTTCCAACCGGTTTGGACCGGCTGCCTGCCTGCCTGCCTGCCGCCGGCCGGCCGGCGGCTCCTCGGCTGCAGCGAAGCGGCAGGAAGGGAGCCCCGCGGACAGTGGCCAGCCAGGCTCCCCAAGGCCGGAGGGCTGGGCCAGGCAGGGCGCACCAGGCAGGTCGGGCGCCCGGCGAGCGCGGCCAGGCAGGTAAAGGGAAGGAGGGAGAGAAGCGGAGCGAAGGGGAGGGGAGGGGAGGGGAGGGAGGGGAGGGGGCGAGCTAACCCCGCTTCCCCGTCTCTGCCGCCGGGAGCCCCGAGAAGCCGAGGCAGCCGGAGGGGGATGGAGAGCGAGGCGCAGCTTTCCCGCGGACCTTGGGAGTTGCCAAGAGACCCGGCCTGCTGCAAAGGGCAAAGGGCTCGCCGTTGAGGGAGGCGGGCGCGTTCCCGGCTTGAGACGTGCGGACCGTGGCCGCCGGGCAGGGGAGTGTGAGCTTTGTAGTCCGAGGCATTGGCCCAGGAGGCGGGAAGACGGACTTGACAGCTGCTGCTGCTGCTGGGCTCCAGGGAGGCTCGGTTCTGGGTAAACATGCTTCAGGTTGGGGTCCTGCCGTGTGTGTGCGTGCGTGTGCGTGCGTGTGTAAGCCTGAAGCTTGCTCTGCGGGCCGTCCCAAACTCTGGAGAAGACGCTTCTTCTCGTCCTTCTTCGAAGCTCCTTTTTCTACCCGCGCTGGCTGCCTCAGCCCATCACACACACACACACACACACACCACACACACCACACACACACACACACACACACACACACACACACACACACCCTCTCCCCGGCAAGAGAAGGGGCTCCCCCTCCGGCTCCTGGAGGGCGAAGGGGGGAGACCTTACCGGCCTCACCTATCCTCGGTGCTTCTGCTTAACCGGCGGCCGGGCGGAGAGTTCGCGCTCCAAGAAAGACGCCAAACCCCACATCTTGTTTGCTAGTGTGGAGCTCGGCATGTGACGCGAATCAGTCCTTGTGGTTTGGGGCAGCCTGTTTTGTGGTTTCACACTCAAGGGGGAACTTCAACAGGGCCCGTCACGAGGGAGCCTTCGCCTCTGGTCCTGGCAGCCTGCGGTTCGGGGCAGAGATCCCCGAACAAGGCAATAATCCCCAAGCAGGTTTTTTGGGGGTGGGGGGTGGGGGGAATGGATGGGAGGGGGGTCTATCGTGTTTAAGGTGTATCCTTTCTCCTTCCCAGTTTAGGTGCTGGGATACTTTCAGTAGAAACACCCCCAGCCCCCCCAGGACTAAAGCAACAAGCAAAAGGATGGAAGCCAATTAATTGGTCTTAGCATAAGGGGAGGCTGGTGAAAATCAGCTCAAGAGCAAACCTCACTGGAGCCAGCCTTGGCATGGATTGCATTCAAGGTCCCTGCCTTGAAAAGTGGGGAACCCCGAACCCTGGTGGCTCATGTCTGGGGGGGCAGGGGGGGCAAGCAGCGTCCTCTTCCACAGGGCAAACACCCCCAGAAACACCCAAGCTTCTCCCAGTTTCCAAGCTCCTTAGAGACTCAAAGCATCTTGTTTGAGTCTTTAAGAAGCTTGGAAAGTGACAAACTGACATGCAAACTGACAAAAGTTTGTAAGTTTGAAGTATAGAATTACCTATGGCAAAACAGTGACATTCTTACGGTTACCAAAAGCCTGAAGGAGACCATACTTATCAGGCGCAGGGTGCTCTTTTATCTTGACAGCAGTCTTGGGTGGAGAAGAAAGAAAAGAAAAAAAGAGAAGAAGAAAAGAAAGAGGAAAGAAAAAAAGAAGAAGAGAGAGACAAGGAAAGCCTTAGGATGCAACCATTGTGTTGAAGAAATGTTGGATGAGAAGGAAGTCCACTGATGTGTTGAACATAAGCCTGACTGAGAGCTTGAGTAGATAATTAGGCAGGAAGCATCGGGTGGGGTGCCCAGTCATGTTCACCCAGAGGAGGGAGGGGTTGCAGTGATGCTATCCTGAAAACAAATTCTTTGCTCTTATCAATGCACAAACAAAATGTTCCCTTGGTCAACAAGGAAGCATTGGTCAACTTGAGGGCATGGGGAAGCGGAGGGCTCAGAGCCTTAAATCTGCAATATAAACTTTTATGAAGGGTGTTATCTAACCTGGCAACAAAACATCTGCAGGAAATAAAAAAAAGCTTGAACGACCCCAAAAGCACAGCAGTTCAACTCTGAGTCACAACTACTACTCTCTATAATACCAGGGGTCTCCAACCTTGGCAACTTTAAGACTTGTGGACTTCAACTCCCAGAATTCCTCAGCCAGCAAAGCTGGCTGAGGAATTCTGGGAGTTGAAGTCCACAAGTCTTAAAGTTGCCAAGGTTGGAGACCCCTGCTCTATATGACAGGAGATGGAAACAAGATTGTTTGGGGCTCAAGGCAGCTGTTGCGTTCATCTGTGAGATGAAGTAGACTCAAGGTGGCTTGAGGCAATTGTCACAGGGAGGGCTTGGTGAGCAGACTGTCCTTCACCCAAATGCCTCTTCTTGGTTGTGCGGCTCCAAAAGATGTTGAGACTTTGGGAAAAGTTCAGAGAAGATCAACTAACACGATCAAAGGCCAAGGAAGACTAAACCATATGAAGAACGGCTGCAGGATTTGAGTTTGGGTAGTCTAAAAAAAAAAAAAGAATTAGGGGTGACATGATTAGCAGTCTTCCAGTATTTGAGGGGCTGCCACAAAAAAAGAGGGGGTCAAATTATTCTCCAAAGCACCAGAAAGCAGGACAAGAAGAAGAGAGAGAAGCAACCTGGAATTAAGGAGAAACTTCCTCACAGTGAGGACAATTCACCAGTGGAACTGCTTGCCACTAGAAGTTGTGGATGCTCCATCCCTGGAGGAAGAAACTGGACAGTCACTTGTCTGAGATGGTATGGGTTCTCCTGCTTGATCGGGGGTTGGACTAGAAGACCCGCTCTATTTTACTCAAATGCATTCCAGGGCAACATGCAGGGTGGCCAGTTCTTAAGCCAAACCTGTCGTCTTTGGGATCCCACTGCAGCTGCAGAGGCAGCCACACCACCCTGGGAACAGCTGCAGGTGGACCCCCAAGGCTGTTTTGGGTCTTCCGAAGAACCGTCTCAGCCCTCCTGATGTTCCTCAGGAATCTTTTAGGATTCATTTGTGCACTTCTGGGCCAAGATGTTTCAGTGGAACAAGTCAAGGAGAAAGCAGGTCCGAATATAGGGTGGTGAGGCTATCTCTTGTGTTCTGGGTCCTTTCCCCCATGTGTGGATGGAAGGAGAAAAACATTCTGACTTGTTGATATGTCCTAGCGCAGGGATCTCCAACCTTGGTAACTTTAAAACCGTTGCAAGTTGAGGACTATGCGTCTTCTAGTTCAGGGGACTCCAACCTTGGCCACTTTAAGGCTTGTGGACTTCAACTCCCAGAATTCCTGAGCTAACATGACTGGAGGAGGAATTCTGGGAGTTGAAGTCCACAAGCCTTAAAGTTGCCCAGGTTGAAGACCTCGGCCTAGCATGTTGACTGCTCCTCTGTGCTTTGGCTAATTGGAGCAAAATAATATTTCAGGAAATAAAAGGTCAGCTTTTAAGCATTTTTACTTTCTTCATGCTTGATGTTATACATGTTCAAGAAGAGCTCCTTTTCCTTCCCATTGCGGTCTAGATATCACAGTATATAATGCACAGCTGCAGTACTGGGAAAGAAATTTTGCCCCAGGGCTGAGGAGGTATAGGCGAACAGCCTTATCAACTTGTATCACTTCTCTGGGAAGAAGCACTCAGGAAAGACAGGTTATTGGGCCACAGAGGAGAATTTGGAAGGAACCTGCTTTGGATTGCTTAAAATTAGAGAGTTGAGCTTTTTGATGGGGACGTTAATGCTTGCTATAAGGGCAGGAGGGGGCAGGACAATTCATTTCTACCTTGCAGCCAGCTTATCTTCCTTTTAAGTTAATGTAAGCAGTAATCCAAAGTCCTTCTCCAGGAATGTTATTTGGTTCACCAAATGGGACAGGGCACCCAGCTCCCTTTAAGGAAGAGAAGCTCAGACTTTTTAACATTAACGTTTCAAGAATTTGCATCGTCCCCTGGAAAGTCTGTTAATTTCTAGTCGGCTGCTTTGTGAAGGCCCAGATCTGGGAGTGCGGAAGGGCAACAAGACTGTGGGGTCAGAAGGGTAAAGGCCGCTTGGATGTGACCCATCTCAGTGCCAACACACATCCCCGAATCAAAATTAGCTGCAGAAATATTCAAGAGCTTCATGTCTTTTCTAGTGCGCAGCATTTCACAAAGAAGTAGATAGGATCCTCTCCTTGGGTTAAGGAGTGGATAAGGAGTAGATGGTGGCAAGCATGACTTTTGCCCTGGCCCAGGGATGCTGCTCCAAAGGGCCACTTTTCTCCTGCAAACGAAAGGCCCTACCTGCAAGAAGCATCGCTGGTGGTCCTTCTAGAGCAGGGCTCTTCAAACTCGACAGCTTGAAGACTTGTGGACCAATTAGCCAAAGCACACAGGAGCAGTCAATACGCCAGGGCAAGGGTCTTCAAACTTGGCAACTTTAAGACTTGTGGACTTCAACTCCCAGAATTCCTCCTCCAGTCATGTTAGCTCAGGAATTCTGGGAGTAGAAGTCCACAAGTCTTAAACTTGCCAAGTTTGGAGACCCTTGGTCTAGAATAGATGTTCAAACCTTCACACTGGCAACCAAGGAAGGGAGCTGTCCAGGCCCCAAAGCCTGCTCAGCAATCTGTATGGAAGCTGCCAAGGCCAGGTGGCCCCACAGCTTCGAGTTCATTCAGGATGAGAGGGACAGGAAGAGGCAGCTTTTGTGGCATCACCTTTAGGGATGTTCCACTTGGCTGACAAAGTCGTAGCTTGGGCAGACCATAGTGTAGCCCAGCGAAGGCGAACCTTTTTGGCAACAAGGGCCAATACAGGAGTGTGTGCGTGTGTGCCGGAAACCAAAAGAGTAGCTCCCTGGCGCACCGCAGAGGAGTGCTGGAAACTGGAAGCTCACCTTCCTGGCACACACATCTGTGCCAGCCACCCGGTCTTCTGATTTCTAACACGCATGGTGTCTAAAGCAGAGGGGGTATTCAGCAGATTCTGACCAGTTTTGGAGAACCGGTAGCGGAAATTTTGAGTAGTTTAGAGAACCGGCAAATCCCACCACTGACTGGCCCCGCCCCCATCTATTCCCTGCCTCCCGAGTCCCAGCTGATAGGCTGGGTCTTCTTTTTTTTTAAAAAAAAAAACAAGTTTTATTAATTTTTAAAACACACAAATTGTCATTATTCATTACATGTTTAAACCTTTTTTCATTGTCAATTTAACAAGTCAGATAAATTATAATTCTGTTTTAAACCATTTCCATACAACATACCAAAACCTCTTATTCAATTTCTCTTTACTTCTCTTTACTCTTATTCAATATCATTATTATTATTTCATCTGTTTCTTTCTGACTTAGTTACCATTATTCTCAATCTATATTTCTACAATTTTTAACTAATTCTCCCCCAAAAAGACATATACACACAACACACAAAACATAAAAAAATCTTTTGGAAAGTAACTTGGACCCAGGTGTCTCTCTCTTCATGGACTTCAATTATATTCATGCTCATCTTACATATCATTACTTATTTTATTTACCATTCTAAGCCTTCTATATTAACTTCCCCACATATTTCACACTTCTTACTTCTATCTTAATTAATCATCTTAATTTGAATCATTATATATATATCTTTTGTCCATTTTTTATCATCCCTTTGTCTCATTCCTTATAAAAAAAAGAAAATAAGTTTCTCCTGAAATCATTAATCAGAGTATGATGCCTTTCTATCTCCCCCCCTAAGTTAATCAAATTAATCTTTAAAATAATATCTAATACCCAATCCGATTTTGCTTGGTACATTCTATCTAACTAATACATCCAACATAATTAAGTACATAATTAGACAATAAATCCAAATATTAAAAAAAGATACTATAATAAAAATTTTATAATAACATCAATACCATAGTCTTATTAAACTCTTTAATTAAAACAATATTCTAAACCTCCCCTATTATTAAGTTTTAAAGCCAATCATTTTTAAACATTTTAACATTTTAATCTCTTATCAACTCTTAAATCATTACAATACTACCATCTCATCTTATGTACCTTGCAAAATCTTTTTTTTTAAAAAAATTATACTTTATCCATTATCCAAAAAAATTTCTTTTTTTCATTTAATTTCAAAACATTGTAGCTTTTCTCCACCTTTTCCCTTTCTTTCTTCTCCCAACAAACCTTTCTACCCCCCCCCTTCTTCTAGCCTCTGCCTTGCCAGCTTCCCTTCTCTGTCGTATTCCTTTTCCCTTTTGTTTACTATCATCATATTGGGTTTGCACCTTATTTTTCCCTTTCTTAAATGTTTTTTTAGATCTTAAGTCCTTAAGTCCTTTAATTTTCTTCTTTTCTCTTCTTTTCTTTTCTTTCTCTCTTCCTTCTTTCTGGATCAAGTTCTGAGATTCATTAAAAATGGCTCCTTTCTTTCTTTCTTGTTCCTCTGCTGTCTTCATCTGTTGTAATGTTTGTTGATAATTAATAAGCGCCATTTCTAAGAAAAGGAAAGCTTCTTCCACACCATCTTTACCATTTTTTTTTGCTTGTTCATATTCTTTTCTTAGTTCCTCAACAGAAAGAGCCATTATAAATCTTTTCTTTTCTTTTCCCCTTCTTTCTTCTTACAACAACCAGAATATTCAAAAGAAAAAAAAGAAAAAATAAAACAGTCCCAAAGTTATCAGTCAGTCCAAACCAAGGCAGAGTTCTCACTTTCTCCTTCTGGGGTAATATCAATCCAAGAGAAAGAAAGTCCAAATCTGTTTAAAATCTTATTGCAATATATTCTAGTCTTCAAATCCTTAAGGCATCTGCTCCAACAAAGTCTTAGCATACAAATGTTTTCTTTTAATCCTCTCTCTTCCCACTCATCGCTTAAAACCAATTTTCACCTAAAAGAAATAGGTTTCTTAATATCCAGTTATTTATTCCGTAGGAAAAGAGGGAAAGCTATCCTTTCAGCACCTTCAAACAGCCGCTTTTTTCCTCTTCTGGCAGGTATTATTCAGAAAGTCATACTTTTCAGGAATTTTATTAGATATGTCTTAGAGTCCTAGGAGCCAAGAAAAACTTTCTCCTCCCAATCACTTTCTCCACTTCCTCCTGCGCATTCTTACCCGGCTGCCAGCTTCTTTGTGGCGGCCATTACAGACCGCCGCTGCACTGTCCTGGGAAAAGGGAGTTCTGCCGGCCAGGGAGGGAGTCTGCAGCACCCCCAAACCCTTCTCCGGATCCCCTACCTTCAGCTGCCCCTGCAGTGCAGCCTAGCTCCGTACCCGGCTGGGTCGGAGCCCCAAAACGGCTAGCGCGGCAGGGATCGCGCAGCTTCGCAAATCCCTGCCGCTCGCGAAGCCGACAAACCGGAAGTCCCCAGGCTGGGTCTTCTTTTGTTGCCCTGCCCAGGAGAACGGAGCTGGAAAGCAGGTGAGTGGGGTGGGGAGGGAAGGGGGATGTTGCAGTAACCTTCCCCTGCCACGCCCACAAAGCCACACCCACAAAGCCACGCTCACAGAACCGGTAGTAAAAAAAAAAATGATTCCCACCACTAGCTGCGAAGACCAGCTGCGCTTCCGGTTTCCGGTGCTACTGTGTGTGTGAAGAACCCGGAAGAGCAATGGGCAACAGCTGGTTTGCCTGGAAAGATGGCTCTTTGTGTGCCACTTCCGGCATGCGTGCTCTAGGTTCACCATCACGGGTCCAGCCAGTAGGCTGTGAGAGAAAACCGTCCATGCTGAATGCAGCTTTTGGTAGCAGTTGGGTGGAAATCAGAAATTGCTGGCGGTTTGCCTTGGCATGGGTTCCCAAGGCCTTGCGTCCTCCTCTTCCTCTTCTCCTACTTGAGCTCAGGTTCATGATGGTCTTCAGTGGGCATGCCTAGCATTGGGTCAGGGGTGTCCTTTCCCCCCCTCCCCCATTTGTTTGTCTTTCTCCCTGCAGAGCTCGTGATCCCTCGGATACCGCTGGAAAATGGTGTTCCAGGAATCCCCCGATGGCGGTTGGGGATGGGTGATAGTCCTCAGCTCCTTCTTCACCCAGTTCTTGTGCTACGGGTCGCCCTTGGCGGTTGGGGTGCTCTACGTGGAATGGCTGGACCTCTTTGGAGAAGGGAAAGGAAAGACCGCCTGGGTCGGATCCCTGGCCAGTGGAGTGGGGCTGCTTGCAAGTAAGTCTGCCTTGCCAAAAGGGAAAGAAATATCTGACCCTTATGTTTATTTTAATCTATCTTAAGATAAGATGAAATAGTTTTATAATGCTGATGTGTCCTATGGAAATCCCAAGTTGGTGTCTTACAATCTGCACTAGATGTCAATTTATGTCTATGGAGATTCTCGGTCATCCAGGTCACGGATGTCCCAAAGGTGCTTTGACAAAAGGCAAAAAGATGGACATGAGCTAGACCCCAATGACCATGAGGAGACACCAAAGAGTTTTCTGTATCTCTTCAGCTACCATTTGGTGGTATCTCTTCCCCCTCCCCCTTCTCTTTTTCAATTATTTCCTTCTTTCTTGGGCTGTTTGTCTCTTGGGGCTTGGATTACATAT
This sequence comes from Notechis scutatus, assembly GCF_049901735.1. Classification (NCBI taxonomy): domain Eukaryota; kingdom Metazoa; phylum Chordata; class Lepidosauria; order Squamata; family Elapidae; genus Notechis; species Notechis scutatus. The sequence goes on from NC_142012.1 coordinate 74,213,589, forward strand.
GATGAGTAAATAAATAGGGACTCTGGTCCTCAGGAATGGTGGAGGAAGGATCCTTGAACACCTTTACAAGCAGCAGTAAAAGAGGAAGTAAAGAAGCAGCAGCGATGGAGTCAAAGGAAGTTCATTGACTTCTCAGATGACCAGCTGTTTCCTTTAAGGAAAGATTTTAAAAATATGGGAAGTTTAATTCAGGTTAAATGAATCTATCTTAAAATAAGATGAAATAGTTTTATAATGCTGGTGTGTCCTAGGGAAATCCAAAGTTGGTGTCCTTCAGCATCTGCTAAATGTCTTTCTAAGATGTCCATTTATGTCTATGGGGATTCTCAGGCATCCAGGTCACAGGTGTCCCAAAGGTGCTTTGACAAAAGGCAACTGGACTTCCTTTGTTTTGGCTTGAAGGCATTTTGCTTCTCATCCAAGATGCTTCTTCAGTTCTGAGAAGAACCGAGGAACTAAAGAACCTTCTTGGATGAGAAGCGAAACGTCTTCAAGCCAAACCAAAGGAAGCCCACTTGCCTTTTGCAAAAGCACCTGTGGGATGCCAAGTGACGCAAAACCTAAATGAGCAACAAGCCAATAAAAGGGGCTCCAAAATGACTCCCAGCAACCAGGCTGACCATCCTCACTGGCTCTCAAGGCACAGAAAGTCCTGCCCAAGGGAGAGGCAGCAGGGAGGGAGGGAGAGAGACACACCTGGCCTGTGGAAAGAGCAGGCTCACTCCCGGTGGTCTCCCTGAGCGATAAGTGGAAAGGTTTCCAAAGAGAAGCTTTTCATATCTATAAACGAGAACAGGGGTCTCCAACCTTGGCAACTTGAAGACCTGTGGACTTCAGGCTGAGGAATTCTGGGAGTTTAAATTCTACAAGTCTTAAAGTTGCCAACCTTGGCAACCTCTGATTTACAAGACCTTTGCTTTAAAGAACTAAAACTCCACTGTAAAAGGAGCTGGCATCTCTTTTGAGTGGGAAGATCAATTCCTGCAGTGGCATTTCACTGCCAAATGACTTACAGCTGCAATCCAGCAAATGTATTAAAAGGAATTTAAGAATAATCATATATCCGCCATCAGCCTGGTCTCTTCAGATAAACTCCTCAAGTTCATGCCATAGTACGAGAAAACACGTTGGCAATGGTTTATGTGGGAATTGTTTTCTATTTCAGTTTAGCAGGCAGTTAAGAGTAGGAACAATTTTGTGGTTTTTCACTTTTTGAGAGCCACATAATAACTGAAGCACCCATGGCTAAAGTTTGCAGCCCCTTTCCTGCAGTTAGGATTGAAAAAAAAACACAAATATATATTTCCATTCTAATCATAGAAACAGCTATTGCATCTTGGCAAGTTTCTAACTTTACATATTAGAGTAGACTATGCGAGAAATAGGGAATCTCTAGAACTGTAATATTTGCACACACAGCATCTTTTGTGTAGGGAAAATTGAAGGCCAGGATTGTGCAAATTAGATAGTTCAGTTCTGTGTATTCACCACAAGAGGAATAAATTACACTAATTTCAAAAAGAATTAAAATAGAAGTTACCATTTGCAGAGTTGGGTTTGTATAAGCTGTTGACTCTCCAGCATGCCTGCATTTAACCTGACTCAGTTCAGTGGAAGGACAAAGAACTATAAAATGTAAAAATATCCAACATGGCTCATAAAAAATAATCTGTTTTTACTTCCAAAACCGTCCTCTAAAATTCTGCAGGACAGACATTGGTAAGGAAATTGGGGAGCACAGGGATTAACATGGGATTTTTGTTTTCAATTGCTTTTAAATATTACTTTAATTATTGTAAACTACTTTGTCTTTTTTGTTTTATAAAAAAAAAAACTATAGTGATGATGATGATGATGATAATGTATTTATTTAAGCCAAGCTTAAATACATGTGTGAGAAGCAGTGAAGGAAAATGCTTTTAAAACTTTACAGTCCAAAAAAAGAGATATACAGATGCAGATTACAGGAGAAGCAATAATTGCTTCTCTATTTGTAGAACAGAGTTGAGTAATAAGAGATTGAATAAATGATCTGGCAGAATTGTATCTATATGCAAATTTCCTTAATGCAGGGCAGGGCTGATAAGAGGTGATTTTTGACAATACCCATTGGAGGTGATTGTTGAGGTAATTCCCCGTTAGGAGAATGAGCGCATACAGGGAGACGTATTTGATAGTAGTGTTTGAATAGTACACATATACAGCACACAGATACACTGTACAGTAAATGTGGGTTTTTACTTCCAGAAACGTTAGGCAAAGTCCAAAACAAGCAGTCCAAAGTCATTCACAGGTAAAATCAGTCAGTTTTCATCCAGGGATAATCCAATAACGAGGTCCAGTGTCAAAAACAGTGTCAAAAATAACTTCTTAGCTCTATGTTGCCCTCTCAGTCTTACTTGTGAGGGAATTTGCACCCATGGTGGAGCTCCAAATGTATGTAGGTAATTTAAATTTGGCTTTCTGCCATGCCAACGAGTGAATGGCAATTCTCCAGTTGTTGTATTTACTACATTGTTTAAAACATGGTGACTACACATTATGGCCTCACCCCACGGTGTTTCAGGTAAAGCTGAATCAGATAACATAGTACGAGCCATGGCTTGCCCTCTTCGTTCTACAAACGAGTTATGTTGTGGTCTGTAAGGTGCAGAACGTTTATGCTCAACACCAGCCAATTTCAACATTGTTTGGAATCTTTTGTTAACAAACTCAGTCCCATTATCAGTAACTAAAGTAATTGCTTTTCATTTTTCTCTCAAAAAGCCTTAGCCAGTTAAAGAAATGTTGGAATGTTTCTGTTTTGTTTTTCATAAGATAGCAGAAACCGTATCGTGAGTAATCGTCCATAATACTCAAAATATAGCAGGCACCTCCTAAACTTGGTTTCTTAGGACCAATTATGTCAGCAAACACAACCTCTAAAGGTTCTTTGGTCTTAAACCCATTTAGTCTGTTTGCAGGAGTAACCTTACTTTTCTCCTGACTATAAGCATTACAGTGTAAATACTTGCTACAGGGTTTCAATTTTACTCCCTCTGACAATTCAACAGTTTGTTTGAGCATTTTGAAATTAATATGCCCTAGATATCTATACAGTAAATGTATACATTCATCATGTGGCTTAACATTGTTATAAACTTAGCCATGTTCAATTGGTCATCATGTATTACATATAAATCATTCTCTAAAGTAGCAGTAACACTTTTACCCTCTTTCTCTATTATACAGTTATCTCCCCTAAAGGTTACTACATAACCAAGATTAAAGCCCTTACTGATAATAAATTAAATTTTAGTTTAGGTACATATAACATAGTTAAATGTTATACAAGGACAATATGCAGTACCTTCACCTGATGCGTTCATCTTCCATCCATTTGCCAATGATACATGTTGTTTACTCATGGACATCTTTACAAACCTGTTTCTATCTTTAGTAATGCATTGTGATGTTCCACTATCAACAACCCACAAATCATGGTTTACAGTTGAATTGCTAGACATAGCTAAACTAACATTCTTCTTGGCCTTCTGGTGATTACCAGTATTCTGTTGTTTTCCCTTCTTACAGAATCTAGCTATATGTCCCCTAGCCCCACAAGAAAAACATTTCCTAACAGTATAGGCAGTTGAAGATAAATCCTCTTCTTGTGGTTGTTCCTTCCTCAGTTGGTCCCTATCCAGTCGTCTTCTTGCTTCTTCTAACAATCTTCCAATTATGTCAGTCAATGTCAGTTTATCTCTGGGCAGGACTTCCAGTGAAGATACATAATCATCATAACTTTTATCCAACGAGGAAAGAATGATGTAAACTTGATGCAGCTCTGAAAATATCAGTTCTTTTTCATGTAGCTCTTGAAAAGTTCTTTTCATGAAGTTTAAATGAGCTAACATATCTCCACCTTTCAGAGGGCGTGCTCTAAACAGTTTACGTGTAAGATGTATGTGTGCACCTACACTGTCACGAACATAAATTTTCTTCAAATTCTCCCAACACCTAGCAGCAGACTCTTCTCCACGAATATGGACTAGTTGCTGGTCACTCAGTGTTAGTCCAATTATACAAAGAGCTCGTTCGTTGTTCTGTTTAAAGTCAGCAAGCTTCTTGGCATCGTCCTCATTTTCTGGATCCCAAGCATTTACATCCGCTGGGTCTTGAACTACATTCCATAAACCTTCTCTACGCAGAAGTAGACTGCACTTCATAGACCAGGAAACATAGTTTGTTCCATCCAACCAGGTTATCAGTGATAGACTTGTTGAAGTGTCTTGTGCCATCTTTACCAGGATAGTAACCCACAATTAAACAGTAAACAGCTGTCTGTATACAGTACCATGCATTCACACTAACTCTCAGTTATCTGAGCCTGGTATGGCCTGGGCCCATAACCAGTGTTGAAGTAATTCCCCGTTAGGAGAATAAACGCATACAGGGAGACATATTTGATAGTAGTGTTTGAATAATACACATATACAGCACACACATACACTGTACAGTAAATGTAGGTTTTTACTTCCAGAAACGTTAAGCAAAGTCCAAAATAGGCAGTCCAAAAGTCATTCACAGGTAAAATCAGTCAGTTTTCATCCAGGGATAATCCAATAACAAAGTCCAGTGTCAAAAACAGTTCAGTAACAGACTTACATCAAATCCAGAAATAGCAGTCAATTAGGAAAAATGGAGGAATGGCAATACTTTCCAACAGAAGGAAACAGAGACTCACTCACTTCACTGAGACTCTTCTGAGACTAACACTAAACAACCCAGGTTTCTGGCTCCATCTTATGGCCGCTTGAGTAACCACACCCAATTGCAGTTTTTAGCATGCTCTTAAAGAGACAGTTTTAAAATGTTTATCCTGGTTTATATATTTCCATCCCAAATACCTGTTAGGTGACTTATATTCCTAACAGTGATAATAACTTCTCTGATATCTAAAATAATGATTTTGACCTTGGTGTATTTTATAAAAGTATCACAATGACTTTGCATACCTTAAAGGTGTTAAACAATACAAAGGCTTGTTGGATAGTTGTGTGAGTCACAGCAAAGGAGATGGTTGCTGGTCCTTTTGTAACTGCTTTGTGGTAAAAATAGATTCAAAAGTGGAAACACGAATGTATTGGAAGCCTGTAGGTTTAAAATTCAAGCACAGAAGAATAGAAAAGCAGGAAGAACAGTTGAGGGAGAAGAAAAAGAGAGGCAGGAATGGAAACAGACCCTCCCCATGAGTGGCAGAGAGAAGTGTGACTCTCAGAAGAACATCAGCCTTTGTTGCTTGTAAAACGCTGAGAGAGGAAGGAAGCTGCCTCCACTCAACAGAATAACTGAATAACAGAATTGGAAGGGACCATGAAGGTCTTCTAGCCCAACCCTTGCTCAAGCAGGAAACCCTGTACCATTTCAGACAAACGGTTGTCCAGTGTCTTAAAAAACGTCCAATGATGGAGCACTCACAACTTCTGAAAGCAAGCTGTCCCACTGATTAATTGTTTTCACCGTCAGGAAATTTCACCTTAGTTCTAGGTTGCTTCTCTCCTTGATTAGTTCCCATCCGTTGCTTCTTGTTATCCTTCAGATTCTTTGGTAGACTTGGTAGAGAAAGGCTGGGAACTGAGGTTTTAAGGTCCCCAAGAGATGCTTCGCCTGGGAAGGTCATGAGGCCCTAGAGCAAGGCTTCCCAACCATGGCAACTTTCCGTCATGGGGACTTCAACTCCCAGAACTAAACCCGTCTGAGCCTCAAGTTCAGGCAAGAGGACCAAAGACAGGAGGGGTGGATGAAGGGACTCCACTTTTAACAAAAGAAAGTTCTTCCTTGGAGCTCCCCTGTGTTGCAGTTGTTGGACTGCTTCTGCCTCATCATGCATGGACATCGCCTTCATTCCTGGACAAATTGGCTTTGCAGAAACCTGAAGACACTTTCCCCAAAGTCAGCAGACATGGACAGCATTGCATGAAAGAACAAAGGTGGCCCTTCTTCAGCTTCTTCTGCTTGTCCATCCCAAGCTGATGGGCCCTAGGGAGTTTAGGGTGGTGCTCCCGCCCATCTAACTCACTCAGTGTCCTGCCCCACCTCACTTCCCTGCTGCAAAATCCTTTCATGGGAAAGCATAATCCGTGATGAACAGATCAAAACCACAAACAGTTCTAGATGTTTGCCGTTGTAAGAGTGGTGAACCTTGTCTAGCCGTCGGCTCCTGGTGCCAAGTCATGAAAAGGCACAGAAATGCACAAGACCCACTTAGTGGCTCTCTGTTTTACGGATTACCTTTGGTCTTGAGCAGTGGTGGGATTCAAATAATTTAACAGCTGGTTCTCTGCCCTAATGATTTCTTCCAACAACCAGTTCACCAAACTGCTCAGAAAGTTAACAACCGGTTCTCCTGAACTGGTGCAAACTGGCTGAATCCCATCACTGGTCTTGAGTTTGTTTAAATTAAAATGATACATTAGGCTGGAAACTGAAACTTCTAAAAGGCTTAAAACTGGTCAATGGGTCCCAGATCTCACTCTTAGTCTATCCTCCCATCAACTCTCTGTTGAGTTTCCTTGAAACAATCTCCACCTCCTGATTTCTGTTCCAGTCAATTCTGGCTGTTTTAACTCATGCAAAGCGGTGGAGAAAGATAGCAAGAGTAGAGATACCACAAATCCACGGAGGGGGACAGTTGGAAGTGAAGGAATTATTGCCCCCCCCCCAGAAATTGTTGCAGAGTTGCAAATTAAATCGTGCCATCTCCTCATATGGTTTGGTTCAGTTTAAGAAGTCTACAGTCCTCTGAATCGAAAATCAGCCTCATGGTCCTCAGTCGGACTGATCCCTGGGAAGGCACACAGGACATTGGATGGTGCAAATGGGAGTTTATCTAAACACTTGATGGGAAGGAAAAGTTTATGGAGGGTTTTGTACCTGCTGACAGGCAGAGAGTGGGAGGAACCAGTTGCTGATGTGTGTATTGGGCGATGGGTTTATTGGTTAAGCCCATAGATCAGGGGTCGCCAACCGTTTGGACCTCAGCCACCACCAAACTCATTCTTTTAAATCCTGCGGACCACTAATATGATATTTTTTTTTAAAAAAAAGATAATATATTTAATATAACATTTTTAATTTTTTTTTTATATTAAGCCTCGGAGACACCGCAGTGTCTCCAAGGCTTCGATGTTGGGAGAGGCAGCGAGGGCTGGAGGAGCCGAGAGCTGCACAAGGCTCCGTGTCCCTTTCCCTGCCTACCTGCAGGTGGGCATGTGGGGGGAGGGGGGAGGAAAGAGAGAGAGAGAGAGAGAGAGAGAGAGAGACGGGAGCAATCCAAAACTGGAGAATTAATGGGGAGAGCTGACAGTGGGCACCGGGGGAGGGGACTGTTGTTGCCGCCGCTACCGTGTGTGGGAGCTGGTTGGCACGTGCATCTCAGGGTCCCTCGAAGAGCCGGGAGATGCGAGAACTGTGCGGCCCAGATTAATTTCTTTCGGGGGCCATTTCTTCTGCAGCCCACCAACATTTTTCTGCGGCCCATCAATGGGCTGTGGCCCGCTAGTTGGCAACCACTGCCATAGATTATAATCTTATATATATGCACAGTTACCTGAGCATTAGCCAGATAATTCCCTTTAGGGCAATATCCTTGCTGACCTGTGACACAGAGCGGAGGGGGCTTGGCATGGTTTGGCATGGTGCAGCTCCACCACAGCTCCATTGTGGTCCTCAGAGGCTTAGTTGGTGGTAGAACATTCCTGGTGTAAAAAGGATGCAATAAGCATTAAAATACCTTGAGGGAGAGCTCTTCTTTTTGGATTTAAGAGAAGTCAACCCATCTCTCGACCGGCTCCTTTTAAACATTTGAAATAAGATTGTGCCTGTGTTTTTCTCTCCTCCCCGATTGTCCCCCTGAAGGTCCCATCTGCAGCACCTGTGTCTCCGCTTTTGGTGCACGGCCAGTGACCATCTTCAGTAGCTTCATGGTTGCAGGAGGCCTGATGATGAGCAGCTTTGCTCCCAATATCTACTTTCTGTTTTGTTCCTATGGAATTATTGTTGGTAAGAAAATTCACAGGGTCCTCTTTGTCCCCACCAGATAGCAAGAGAATCAAATGCTCAGGAGTTAAAGGCATCTTCTAGAAAGGGGATTTTCAACCTGGACCCTAATCTTCCCTGGTGGGTGGCTGAATTCCCAAGAGACTTGCAGACCCCATGCCAGAATTTGCCTGATATTCAGGTGAACAGTGCAGGTGTTTGGGGAACCCTCCAGAATGGTTCCCTGTGTCCTTTCATTGAAAATTAAATATATTAGTCCCTATTAGACTATAAGCTGGAGGAACAGATGATGGTGGCATGGGCCAAAAATTTCAGACATAACATTGAATTGGCTAGACAGCAAAGTCTCTGGGGGGGAAAAAAGGAAATTAACTTTAGCTACATCATACAAGGAAAATTTATACAAAATGTTCTACAGGTGGCATTTTCCTCCAGCAAGACTTGCTGAAATGTTTAGAAACTTATCACCAAAATGCTGGAAGTGTAAGGATTGACCAGGTACATACTTCCACATGTGGTGGACATGTAATCAAGCAATGAAATATTGGCAACAGACATGGGTAGAGCAAATGGCGGGAGAACATATTCAATTTAAGCCAGAACTATTCCTTTTAGGAATATAATGACAGAAAGTCACAGCAAAGGCATAACTTATTTAATAATACATGAACTGACAGCGGTGAGAATAGTCTATGCACAATATTGGAAGAATGAAAACATGCCACCAGAAAGAGAGATAATAAGAAAAATTCTGGCTTGTGCAGAACTGGATAGACTTACTCTAGAACTGAAAAATAAGGGGGAATCAGAATATTATGATACTTGGAATAAGTTTTATCAATGGTTGCAGAAGAGAGGGGAAGGTCGGAACAAAAATAATTACGACAAATGGACCTATATTGTGAATACTGTACTAATAATATGAATGTTAATGATTTAGTAATATCTTTGTATGTATGGCAGAGTGATGCCAGAACAGCCACACTGTGTTTGATACTGAAAAACAATAAAAAATATATTAAAAAGAAAAAAGAAAATTAAGTATATTAGCCAAGAATTCTGGGGCACTGATCATATGCCATGAACTTTTCTTTGCCTTTAGGACTTGGATGTGGCTTATTGTACACAGCCACCATCACAATCACGTGCCAGTACTTTGACAAACGTAGAGGCTTTGCGCTGGGTCTCATTTCCACAGGTACGTTCTTTTACCTGATATTGATCTCAGGGTGGAATGAATGACTTTATGCAGTAGTTTGGTTGACTGAGATTATATCCTCCAAACGCCAAAAGTCAGTCTGCATTTATCACGGTTAACTATTACTTCTGATCAGTTTCAGGTTCCACTTCCATAATTTTATCATGAAGGTGCTGTTGGTCCTTTGGATGAGCTAGATCTTGAAAGGATAATTAAAGAGAGGAAGAGAGAGAGAGGGAGAGAGAGAGAGAAAACGGGCTCAGCCAGGAATGAGTGATCTGATTCAGTCTTTGCTTTCTTCAAGTCTTTGAGCCACAGTAGTGCAATGGTTAGAGTGCAGTACTTCAGTCTACTTCTGCTGGCTGCTGGCTGCTTGCAATTTGGCAGTTCAAATCTCACCAGGCTCAAGGTTGACTCAGCCTTCCATCCTTCCCAGGTTGGTAAAATAAGGATCCAGATTATTGGGGGCAATAGACTGACTCTATAAACTGCTTAGAGAGGGCTGTAAAAGCACTGCAAAGCAGTATATAAGTCTAATTGCTATTGCTATTGCTTTCTGGAAAATTGGTGTTTTGATCAGTGGTGAGATTCAAAAACTTTTACTACTGGTTCTGTTGGTGGGCATGGCAGGGGAAGGATACTGCAAAATCCCCTTTCCATCCCCACCCCACTTTCCAGCTCCGTTCTCCTGTGCAGGGCAACCAAAGAAGACCCAGCCAATCAGCTGGGACTTGGGAGGTAGAGGAGAGATGGCGGCAGGGCCAGTCAGAGGCGGTATTTGCCAGTTCTCCGAACTACTCAAAACTTTCTGCTACCGGTTCTCCAGAACTGGTCAGAATCTGCTGAATCCCACCTCTGCTTTTGGTATTATTGCTTTGCTCTGCAGCTTTTTACATAATTTTTACATTACATTTATTACGTTGGCAGCCAAGGCACAGCAGACGGCAACATGCATCTACTGACCTGCTCTTCTCTTCTTCCAGGCTCCAGCATTGGCCTTTTCATCTATGCCGCCTTACAGAAAGAGCTGATTGAACTGTATGGGTTGGATGGCTGCCTGCTGATCACTGGTGCTCTCTCTCTAAACATCCTACCTTGTGGCAGCCTGATGAGGCCTCTGCCGGTGGTCCAGAAGCCCGATCCGGAGAAGGTTCCAGATCAATACCTCCTTTACCCCAGAAAAGAGAAGCCCTCCCATGAAGAACACGTCACCATACCCGAGAAGGCCCAGAGTGAGGGGAAAGGGGAGAACCAGGGGCCGCTCAGCAACCACCAAGCGAATGGACTCCCAGTTCACAGCCAGCTGCTCTTGGCCGCCTCAAGAGAAGCAGACAGCTACCCAAAGAAAGTGGCAGAACAAACTTACCTCTGCAAACAACTGGCTAAGCAGAAGTGGGGCCTGTATTTAAAGTACTGGGAGGACACCCTGAGCCTTTTTCAAAACAAAGTCTTTTCTGCCCTCTTCATTGCCATCTTCCTCTTCGACGTTGGCAGCTTCCCTCCTTCCTTGCTCATGGAGGACGTGGCGAGGAGCTCAAATATCACGGAGGGGGACGGCGTCATCCCTCTGATCTCCATCATTGGCATTATGACTGCTGTGGGGAAGCTGGCCCTGGGCGCCCTGGCGGATGTAGACTGGATCAATGCTTTGTATCTCTACGTCCTGACGTTGATCTTGATGGCGGGAGCCCTGGTGTTAATCCCCTTTGCCCAGAGCTACAGCACTCTGGCAATCCTTTCGGGGGTTTTAGGGTTCCTGGCGGGAAACTGGTCGATTTTCCCATATGTCACAACCCAGACGGTGGGGATCGAGAAACTGACCCATGCCTATGGCATATTGATGTTTTTCGCCGGGCTTGGAAACAGCCTTGGACCCCCAGTTGTAGGTAAGTCAGCATTTCAGCCAGATGCTGTTCCTTCCTTTCCAAAATGGCCGCCTGCTAGTGGAGTTGTAGCATTATTCTGTTACAATGGAAAAGCAGAGCGGTGTGTTCTCGGTAGCCTTAAAAACTCGTATCCCGGTTTGTGCTCCATACAGTAACCCTTTCCACCTCTGTGATACAACAGCCGGCAAGAGTAGAGCCATTGGCTGCAATTGTGGCTTGTCAATCACTTGGGTTCAAAACACTGGCATCCTTCACTGGCAGTTTCCTGAGCAACTAAATTTGACATATAATCCCAGTTGGAAGGGGACCTTGTCTAGTTCTAAGGCCAACCCCCAACCCAAGCAGGAGACCCTACATCATTTCCGACAAATGGAAGTCCAGTCTCTTATTGAAAGCCTCCAGTGATGAAGCTCCCACAATGTCCAAAGGGAACTTCTGTTCCATGGGTGGATTGTTCTCACTGTCAGAAAATTCCTCCTTATTTCCAGGTTGAATCTCTCCTTGATCAGTTTCCATCCATTATTCCTTGTCTGGCCTTGGAGTGCTTTGGAAAATAGCTTGACCCCTTCCTCCTCTCTGTGGCAGCCCCTCAAATATTGGAGGACTGCAATCATGTCTTCCCTGGTCTGGTCATGCTCTGGTGTGGCCTTTTTATGGAAGAAGGAATCTTCTTTAATGGCAGGGATGGGTGGGAGATAAAGAGGGTTTGGATCTGTTTCTGGCATTTCTTTGTGTTCTCTTTCAGGTTGGTTTTATGATTGGACTGCTTGTTATGACCTGGCTTTCTACTTCAGTGGCCTGTGTGTGCTCTTCGGAGGGCTTCTCCTCCTGGTGGCTGTGCTTCCCTGTTGGCCTGGGACAAACCCTACTATTGGCCCAAACCCCTATTCCTCCACAGCTGCCTCCCGAGTGTAAATGGAATAGTTGCTGCTGTTTTTATACCGAGACTTTTAGTAAACTTTTACATCTATTTATAAAGGTTTTTAAGACACTTTTGATACTTCTTTCGAAACACTTGGACCTTTGAGCCAAAACATCAAGTCCTGGCCATGGCAACTTAAGTTCCAACAACACGACGGGGCCTTATGCTTTGCCATTGCCCATCATTAGCCACGCACTGCTTGTGCCTAGGAGTGACAATGCCGGATTGCAACTGACCAAGAGACTTTGAAGGTGTGGTGAAGCTGAGCTCTTGAGACGGAGCTTCTCTTGACGAGCATCCTACTCCATCTGAGGCTGAGTGTGCAAGCCGGGGCAAGTGTGCAAAACGTTGGATCAGCCTCCTGAAGGAGGTTCCTCTTCTCATTCACCTTGTATTGTTACTACAGTTTTGCTAGGTATTTTCTGGTGCAACCGATGTATTTTATACTCATTGACATGTAATATTTGTACTTAATTTTGTCCAAGTTGGCACAGTACTTCTTCCCTCTTTAGGAATCTTAATAATATTGCTTGGTAAGGGGTGGTGGAGGAAATACACCACCCTGAGTGTTGTGAAAGTGACCGAAGATCCTGTTTTCTCTGAGGAATCTGGTGAATTGCCAAAAGATTCCACGATCTATGAAATAAACAGCACAACAAGAATGTAGCATTTAATACCAATGAAGATGTTGGATGGCAAAAAAAAAAGTTACTGCATCTTGCATTAGGAACTGTTCAAATGATTCAACTGAAATCTATAAAGCCAATTTATTAAAGAAACCACCAATTGCAGAACTGAAATATTGGTTTTATTTTATTTTTACAAATTCAAGACAAGATTTCCCTAGGGATCTTATAACATTGCAATGTAGCAAAGCTCCTGGTTAAGAACGTCAAGGCTCCATTACATTAGAAGAAGAAAAACAAATCCATCTCTAAAGTTTCCAAAGAAATCTTGAAATTTTCCTTGAAATCTGACTTGGTCTAAATCTGACCAGATTGTTCCAAAATGGTTTATTATTTCATTTAACATTAAACAGGCTTCCAATAAACCAATTAGCTGGTTGAGGAAGGAGCACTATATACAAATCCTTGTCCAGGATGGCATAAGGACTCTTGCCTTGGGCCCTGCACTAGAACAGGAGTCGGCAAACTTTTGGTCCTCAGGGACCACCAAACTCATAATTTTAAATCCCGCGGACCAGTAATAGGAATTTGGACTGACAGCGGCTTGCTGACGGTGGGAAAGTCAGTCCCGTATTCCGAAGCTACAGTAGTCACAGGACTGGCCCTTTGGTTATCCTGGAGCAGCTGCTCCTCCACCTGGGTGCACCGGCCTGCCATGGACTGGAGGAGCTGTTCTGGGATGACCAAGGGGCCAGTCCTGTGACTACTGCAGCTCTGGAATATGGAGCCGACTTTCCCACCAATGTCAGCAAGCCACCCCGGGGCGGATTTCCCTCCCTAGCCATTGCTCTTACCTTCCAGTTCCAGCTCACATGGCTCTACTCAAAGTAAGGTTTGCACTCGGCCGAAGGGTGGGGACCAGTGGGTGGAGGGCCATGTGGGTGGCACAGCCTTGGGTTCCCACACAGCCTGGATTAATTTTTTTTTCAGGGGGGGGGCATTTTTCTATGGACCACCAAAATTTTCTTGCAGACCACCAGTGGTGCCTGGCCCACCAGTTGATGACCACTGGACTAGATGACCTTCAAGGTCACTTCCAGCTTTAGGATTCTTTGTGAATAACAGTAGGGTTGCTGGTAAGCTATTGAATCCTCTGCAGAAATAAATGGGGCTTCCCTTGTAAATTCATGTAGCTTACTCAGTGGCATTCATATTGATCATACTCATTGTTGTCAAATTAATTCTTACTGCATGGACAACATGGATGCGAATAGGTGTGTAAAAGAAAAGCAGTTTGGTAAGGAAGAAGTCTATTTCTTTAGGCAAGGAGCGTACAATAACCAGGACAGCAATTCCTTTTGAACCCGTCCATATAATGAAGCCTACGGTGCAAATTTCTCCACTGTCCATCACAGAGGGACTTTTACGTGACTCTTTGCTTGTCTCTGGCTCTCTTCCAGCTGTCCATTCATGTAAGTCAAACCCATTGAGCCCTGTTAAAAAGCAACAAAGGGCACTTTCGCTCCCGTTAGATCTTTGGCTCCTCTCTCTCTTGCAGCTCAACCAATGATCATCTCTGCTTTGTGATCGTGTCTGGCTCTACAGACCTTGAAATGCTGACAACCACATTGTGGCGGCTCTTGGGAGGGGAAGGGAGGTCCTCTCCATGGAGCATCATGCCATGGAGTGATACTCCATAGAGCCTCAGTGGTGCAGTGGTTAGAATGCAGTACTGCAGGTCTTCTTTGGTTGCCCTGCACAGGAGAACGGAGCTGGAAAGCAGGTTAGTGGGGGTGGGGAGGGAATGGGGATTTTGCAGTATATCCTTACCCTGCCACGCCCACCAAACCACACCCACAGAACAAGTAGTAAAAATTTTTGAATCCCATCACTGGGCAGCTTATGTGAAATGCTCAAAAGCTCATCCACGTCCACAGGTTCTGGAGTTGTCAAATGATGGATGATTACCAGCAGAAGCTTCCTTTGGGGGTGGTGATTCTGCCCGAAATGCTGGGACACGAATGCCATGGCCTGAATTGGGCCCTGATAATGATCTTCTTCTGGAGAGAATGGCTTCAGAGAGAATCCTGGAGCTCAGCAAAGTTCTCACAAGCCTCACTGAGGGCACTTAAGAGGCCCCAGGATTTTTCTACGCTGGCCTTTGCTTTGATTTGCAAGACTGGGGAGATGCGAGTTCTAAACCTATTATCCTATTTTGCACTTTCTTTATTGCGTATCATTGCATATATTTGTTTTATTGTCCCCTTGGATGCAGTTATTGATTGCACCTGTCATAAAGTCTCCTCAGTAAAACAGTTTATACATTCACAAATATACATGTAAATATTTGGCATATTTGAGCCTCGGTGGCGCAGTGGTCAGAGTGCAGTACTGCAAGCTACTTCTGCTGCCTGCCAGCTGCCTGCAATTTGGCAGTTGGAATCTCACCAGGCTCAACGTTGACTCAGCTTTCTATCCTTCGGAGGTGGGTAAAATGAGGAGCCAGATTGTTGGAGGCCATAGGCTGACTCTGTAAAACTGCTTAGAGAGGGCTGGAAAGCACGGTGAAGCGGTATATAAGTCTAAGTGCTATTGCTATTGCTATACAGGCAATTGGCTGGGCTTCAGACACAACAATCAATTTGCTCCTGTGTCAGCCTGCAGTCAGCTCCCTGGACTGTCACTGTGAGAATGGGACAAGCCAGAAGCCGACACTGGACTGGCATGTGGGGTGTTTTCAGTTTGCGTGATAGGAAGGAAGGTGAGGGTGAGTGGGCAGCAGGGGGGGTTCCTCTTCCCTTTGTCAAGCACTGTGCAATCAACACCTGTTGCCCAATGAGTGCTCTGCTCTCAGAAGATGCTTCCTTTACGCCAGAAGTCTCCAACCTTGGCAACTTTAAGACTTGTGGACTTCAACTCCCAGCTATGCTGGCTGGAGAATTCTGAGAGTTGAAGTCCACAAGTCTTAAAGTTGCAAGTTTGGAGACCTCTGATTTAAGTGGAGGAGAAACTTCAACGTTAGGAGTGTAATTTCAGGCTAGTTTTGTCGCTGATGGAATGTGGCCTTGATGATGACACAAAGGGGAGAGATTAAGGCAAGGGGGAGTTAACCTCTGATGCCTCTGCTGTCTTCTGGTTCATATTGGAACCTTCACTGCAAGTCTCATGGCTGGTGGGATTTAAGGCAGGAGTCCCCAAACTTGGCAACTTTAAGACTTGTGGACTTCAACTCCCAGAATTCTGTGCTGTCTGGAGAATTCTGGGAGTTGAAGTTCACAAGTCTTAAAGTTGCCAAGTTTGGGGACCTCTGCTTTATGCACACATAATGCCTGATAACCAAGTGTGATCTGTGGTTATGTTACCATCGCCCAGAGACAAAGCATCAATTTCCAAAGATGCCCACACAACGCACACAAAGAACTGGCAGAGGTTAAATCATGCCATCATGGCCTCCATATTGACTTTTTGTTTCCTGCGAAGGACTGTATACACCTGATGACTTGGCATTCCCCAAATTCTGGGTCCTGGGCCCCAGAAGATTTCCTCTGACCCCAACTATTCCCTTTCCCTAACAAACTATAGATCTAAAAACTTGGGTTGCCTCTTCGCAGAAGGAAGACTCTGGAAAGGTCCCCACAATGGAGTCATTTCTGCCTTTCTTATGCACCAGGGCTCTCCAGTTTGCCACTCCACTTAATCCTGTCAGTGCCTGCTGCTGCCCAGAGAGAAATGCCGGAAGTCATGGCTTCCTGGTGTGTATGTGTATGCAGGATGCCATGGCAACCTCCTTAGCTTGGACATCCCAGGGAGTTTCTGTCCAAGGGTTCAATAGTTACGGAGAGTGTCCTAAGCAGAAAACTGGTGCTGCTGAGGACTGCCTTTGATTGTTTACTTTAACACCTGCCAAGCCTACCTGGAAGGATGAATTTCTACAAAGCCGCAGCCCCGCTGAGCTGCTGACGGGCAGAGGAACACCATGGTTGGCCTGTGGGCCTTCTCTCCTGAGAGAACTTCTGGTCCAGACCTAACATGGGGACAGGGGCCTCCATTTCCCTCTGCGTAAGTGGAACGTAACTCCTTGGGCTTAACTGAGGACTTGCAAAAGCACCTTCTGAGTAGTTAAGGGCAGAAGGTTGCTGCAAATGACTGGCCTATTTCAAGGAAACCCAGGGTTGGTCTTTGTCAGTCCTGCTTGGATACTATCTGTAAATGTTCTCTTCCTTTTTCCCCCTCTTGTCAATCTTTTGTCTTTCATGCGTTGATTTTAAGAAGGTTTACTTTAGGAATACGCCTTATTGATTTGGATTTGATTTATTTCAAATAATTACTAAAAGGCAACGAGGTTTACTCTACCTTACTGCATCATGATAATCTGTATCCCTTTTTTCATACTACAGTCAGAGAGTCAAACTCCTATCCATGATCAAAATCTAACTTTAAGTTAATCATGATGAACATGTCAGCTGCATTTACTTTTTTTTTTTTTTTTAGTATTTGAGAGATATTGCATTACAGTACAGTCTGTTCTACTTGGGCTTCCTTGGAAATTCACATGACGAATGTTCAACTGAGATTTGACCTTAAACCCTGGAATTGTCCCTTGAATGTGAATACCAGTTTTTTTTTTTTATTTCGCTATCCCAGCCTTTAGAGGAGGATCTCTTGGGCTGGGTCCAGATGTTCTGCTTCATGCAGAAAAGCAATTTCTGTTCACAGAAGGATGCTCTCCAAGCCTGAGAAACAATTAAATAGATGGAATTAAATGTTTGGATTCACTTCAATTTAATATTGCTCATCAAGGTAATATTGGCTCCAGCACAGAATCATGTCTGTAATAACGGAATCATATATACTGGCTTTCATTTCTATAACTTGGTGCTCAAGAGAGAATTATAGAGGTTAAAAAAGGAGGAGAGGTCAAAGTGTTGGACTAGGAATGGGGACAATCAGGTTCTAGTTTCTCCTCAATCATGGAAACTCTCCAGAGAACTTTGACCTGTCACTCTCACTCAATCCACATTCAGGGTCTGAAATGAATGAGAGCCCCGTAAAATCATTCTGCAAAAAGGCAGGGTTTTAAAAACAGATTCTGACGACATCCGCTCAAATTAAAAGAAACGTGTTGTCCAGAGTCCACCAATTAATTCTTTAAGGATTAGTGAAAAAGTTAAGATACCATACATCGGGTGACCTCAGAATAACAGAGTTGAAGGGGGATCTTCTATTTATTTGTTTATTTTATTTTATTTATTTACTAATTTTATTTTGTCAGTTAGAATTCTTTATTGGCCAAGTGTGATTGGGCACACAAGGGATTTGTCTTGGTGCAAACGCTTACAATATAATAGAAATAAGAATAAACATAAGAATAAATACACGGAATAGGAACTAATAATTGGGGACAATAGGAGAGGGAGGGTAGGCACGATAGTGCGCTTATGCACGCCGTTCTAGTCCAACCCCTTCTGAGGCAGGAGCCTCTATGCCATTCCAGACATATGGCTGTCCAGTCTGTTCTTAAAAACCTCAACCTGGAATGAAGGAGAAACTTCCAAACCGTGAGGACAATTGACCAGTGGAGCAGCTTCCTTTCAGAAGTTGTAGGGGCTTCATCCCTGTTTTTTTTTTTTTAAAGAAGACACTGGAAAGCCACTTGCTTGAAATGATATAGAGATCCCTTCCATTATTCTGATGTTACCAGATGTACGGTACCCTGACTTTCTCACTAACCCTTAAAGTATTAATGGATGGTCTGCACAATAAGTTTCTGTTATTTTGAGTGGGGGCCTTCAGAATCCAAACCCTGGAGGCTTAGTGAAATAACTGTCACTGGAGCAAGGCAAATATTGTGTTGCCCTGCAAAGGGGGTGAGTGGGAAAGAGGTGTCAAGAAACTGGGCAGTTTTGGAAACATGGATGACGAATAAACTAAGCAACAAACTATGAAACAACTAAACTGGCATCAGCAAACAATGGCAGATCTTTTATTTGGGATCTCTGTTTAGTCAATTGTAGTCATCCTGTAGGCGTGTAATTTATCTTATTTTTCAAGAAACACTTAGGAAAGACTGATTTAATCCCACCCGACATGCATGCTTGATGAAGTATAAGGCTTTTCTGTTATAATTAACAACAGGCTTGCATGTGGTCCACAGTCCTAAATTGTATGTATACAAATCAAGCAAGAAGGCAGATCAGTGTAAGGGAATAAGTAATTATAAAATAATAAGTAATTATCTGCATTTTACACCAAGGATGGGGTGCAGGAATAAGTGCAGTAAAACTTGAAACTTCTTACGCTGTAAGAAGGTTATTTAATTTAAAATATTAATTGACTGGAGGAAGGTTAGGTTGCAAGGCACATAACATCTTTTCTCAAGTTAGTGGAACCAACAAATGTCCCCACCCCCTTCAATTACTTTCGGTTAATGTTGCGCACTATATCAATCCATGGCCAACAATTTTCAAGGCTCACAAACTCAGTTCCATAACCCTGTTGTTATAACATTGACATTATATAAATTTTGAAAATTTATGGTGCAAGAGCAACTGACGCAATTATGTCTCTTGGCAGCAATCATTGTCATCTGTAAAAGTGAAGCACGGTGAAAACAAAGTTGGACCAGAGCCTCAAACAATCTTTGGTTCTCCCCTTGATATCGTCATCAAGGATACAACACAACAGCCTGTTCCTCTAGTTGTCCAACATACAGTGGAATATTTAGAAGAGTTTGGTAAGTTCGTGATTACACTTGGCTGTGATCATTTTCTTCCTTTCACTTGGTCAGGTAAAGGCATGTACTTTGGGGATTAATATTGCTGGTGATGATGTCCATTCAATATCATTGATGAAACGTGGCTCTGGACATCTTTTCTTCTGCAATGACTGTCCATAGACAGTTCTGAGTTGTCAGGTAAACCCCAACTCTATCCAGATCCCATATCCAACAGAATCAACAAATTCAAGGATCTACTCTAACAATCAAATGTGGATTATTATCATCTGGAAGTTGTCATCTCAGGGGCATTTCTGGATAGACAAGAAACCTACTTCCTCCTATAAAAACCTGGAGGCATCAGCGTCAGACCTGCCACAATGTAAACCTCTAAATGGAAACCATCCTTGGCTCCACTGGTTGAGAAAAGTATAGTTTTATTACAAAGTCAAGTCTATTGCAGCAATGCAAAGCCAGAACTGAGAATCACATGCCCAAATCCCTAAATCAACCTTCCCTCCATTAGCTGTCTCTCCCTGCCCACCTCCATATAGCTGAGGTTGAGGCAACATGTTTTCATAATGGTCAGTCCAAGTGTACTTAGATATGTAGCTCCCTCCTTTTTCCACCTGGATGACCTTGAAGCAGCATCTTGAATAGATACTGCACTTACTTTCATTTCCCCAAGCATCCCACCCCTTCATTCCCCCTCCCTACAGTTTATGGCAGTCTGTCACAACATAACAGAGAAGCACCAGCAGCATAAGGTGGCAGCTGAATTCAGTCCAGTTTTAGAAGCACGGGGCAGGTTGCATGGCAATAAGAATAGCACTGAGACTTATCGATCACTTCACAGTGCTTTACAGGCCTCTCTAAGCAGTTTACAAAGTCAGCCTTTGGCCCCCCAACAATCTGGGTCTTCATTTTACTGACCTTGGAAGGATGGAAGGCTGCGTTAACCCTGAGCCGGTCAGGATTGAACTGCTGGCAGTGAGCAGAATTAGCCTGCAATACTGTATTCTAACCATTGCACCACCACGGCTGGTAGATTTTTCCTTTAACTGTATAGACAATCCTATTAGTCAGACGAAGTAAATTCAGGCT
This sequence comes from Notechis scutatus, assembly GCF_049901735.1. Lineage (NCBI taxonomy): Eukaryota > Metazoa > Chordata > Lepidosauria > Squamata > Elapidae > Notechis > Notechis scutatus. The sequence goes on from NC_142012.1 coordinate 74,234,080, forward strand.
GGTTGGCATTTCCCCAACCATTCTGGAGACACAGTAGATTCCCCTTTGAATGATGATGCATTTGCTGAAGTTGCCACCCAACTGATCATGACAAGGACCTTGGCTCTAATCTCCAGTGTCACCTTGATTCATTGCTTTTGCATCACTCCAGTAAGAACCAACAGATCAAGGATTAAAAAAAAAAAAAGGAAACAGCTTCATCTGGAGGAAAAAAAGTCTTGTGATCTGGAAGTAGATTATATGCAAATCTATTATGCATTGTATTTTGAGTTGGGCTCACACTTTCAGTGAGCTTGCCAGTTTGGGACTGATTAGCTGGTTTTTGTAATAATATTCCAGGGGAAAGATCTGCTTTGCATCAGATACTGTGGGTTTTTTCCCCCCTTCTTCTTTGCAACATGAAAAATGAATAAAAGTAGGTGCTCTAGAACAGGGGTCTCCAACCTTGGCAACTTTAAGACTTGTGGACTTCAACACCTGGAATTCCCCAGCCAGCTGGCTGGGAATTCCGGGAGTTGAAGTCCTCCAGGCTTAAAGTTGCTCTAGGAGGTTTTTCTTCTGTGGCCCTGATAATTTACATAATGCCTCCAGCCAGGTAATCTTAGGTATCTTCACCTGAAATGGAGGCTGAATACAATTTGGTTTTGGTTTGCAAAGAAAAACACAGTGCCCAAATACCATTAACTACTATATTTAGTTTTGATTTGATCACAGTGTTATCTAGGAGGAAGAAGAAGAAAGCAACACTGTATTGCATTTTGCTGTCTCGTAAGAAATGTGTAGAAGGGAATGTTTTTAAAGAACATCCTTCCTTTTAAAAAAATCAGAATTAGGCAGTGTCCTTTCTTCCCTTAATCTCTCTATATAAAAGCAAAATACCACTCATGCATCATCACAAAATCTCCAGAACCGTAAAGCCTACAAACTTGAAATTTGGCTTCTAGGGGCTCACTAAGAAAGGATTTCTCTAAATGACCATCAGAGCATTAGTATTTCCTATATTATTTATTAACACGCTCTGATGCTAAGGAGTTCTACTCCCCCTCTCCACCTGGAAAGAAATCTCATTCAAATGCAAAACACAAGCAGAGGAGAGGAGTTTCAGTTTCAGTTTTAGTTTCGCAGCACCAAGCAGCTTTAGTACAGAACAGTTGAGCTATGCCAAGCCCAGGCTCCTTGCTGTCTCCTTCTCGCTCACATAGCAAATACTCTTTCAGTTTCCAAACAGCCCTCAACTCTCTCACATTGATAGGACGCTAGCCAGATGAATACCGATGGATGCTGGTAGGCAGAGGCAGAATTCCCCCCCCCTTTATTTTCCTCCCCCAAAAACTAAGCCCGACCACATAGTTTCGTAGCGAAGTACAGTTATCAAGCTGGTATAATTAGATTTGTTATAATTTTATGAATCTTGGGGTTCCTCCAAATCCACTCCTCTCTTCTATTTGTTCATGGATCCCCTTGGAGGATGTATTAGCTACTAATAATATACATTCAGGATGTTACATGTTCTCCTAGGGCTAAATCACACGGGCCTCTTTCGGATCAGTGGATCAGCAGCCAAAATCAGGGCACTTAGATTAAAGTATGATCAAGGAGAAGAAGTTGATCTTGTTAAGGAAGGAGATATCAACACTGTTGCCAGCCTCCTTAAACTATTCCTGAATCAGCTTCCAACTGCTGTTTTCCCGGAAGATCTGTGCACTGACATTTGGGCCGTTTTTGAAGGTACAGCAAGTACATAAGAGCCTTCTTATTTTTATTTGATGCAAGAAAGTATGATGTCTCCTCCTCCTCCTCCTCCTCCTCCTCCTCCTCCTCCTCCTCCTCCTCCCTCCTCCTCCTCCTCCTTCCTCCTGGCAAGCCCCTCTCCCTTCTATCCCTGATGATGTTACCTAGTTGGGTAATGAAACATCTGCAAGAAAATCCCCAAGCTCAGAGAACACCCAGGGCTTCACAGTTCTCCTCCTCCTCCTCCTCCTCCTCCTTAAATTTCAACTACGTTAAATCTGGTGTTTTATGAACCAAGGCTACAGTTTCTATTTGGAAATCCCATGTAATAATAACTTCATAACAAAAATATTTTTCTGGGCCACAAACAAGAATCTAAACTCATGCCCATTTCTGCATGCTAGCTTATTGTTACAGGCATATCACATTTACTTAAATTCCAGTATGGAATCCATCTTCCCTTGATTATGTGTTGTCCTAAATTGTCTTTTTTTTAAAAAAAACCTTGTTCATTTCCTTTAGCCTTGCATCATCTAAAAGACCAGCAGTGCTCTCTCTAAACATGGACCTTGGTTGCCAATTCCCCCCTAATCCTCTCTCTAAAGGCATCTGCATAGAACGAAATCTCCCTCCTTTCCTCTGTGTCCAATGCTTTCAGGAGCCCCTCGTGCCAGCTGCCATCCTCGGGGGAAAGCCCAATTCAGCAAAGGCTTCGAGCACATGCCCTTAGAGTCAACACTTATGAAACACTGAACAAATTCTAACTGATGTTAATCTTTCTCTGTTAATCATTACTGTCCCATCTTTCACAGCGAATAAAAACTGCACCACAGAACAAACAAGATGTCTAAAACAGCTATTAAGTAGCCTTCCGGAAGCCCACAGTCACCTCGCTTGCTTCCTCATTAGATTTCTCACCAAGGTGGCTGCAAACAGTGATGTGAATCAAATGACCTTGGAAAACCTGGCCATTGTTTTCAGCCCCACGTTATTCCGGTAAGAAGTTCTTTCGATATCTCCATGGTGCTAACTCCTCCTGAGTTGCCATCTAATTCACCTTGAATAGTCTAATCATCTAATTATCCTTCCTGAAGGAGACTGGGGGTGGGGGGGTATTACAGGATCACTTGATTAGACCAAGAGATCATTTAATGTTTGGCTCTGGAATTTAAATGGGCCTCTGAAGATGAACCTCAGATAACAACAAAGTATGGCATCATTTTACGTTCTAAATTGCTAAGGTGAGCAACCGTCCTTCTTTTAGGGAGGACAGTCCTCCTTTTGTAAGTTCTGTCCTCCTTTGAAAAGTGTCCTCCTACATGTCCTCCTTTTTGATATTTGAAGACTAATTTGTAAATCTCCGTATTTGATCGATGCCGATCCGATCCGTTGTGTGTGATGTGACATATTTGTATTTGACATGACGATTCGTCAAGGCTCGGTACAGTGCGGCGAGACGCGATTATGAGACGCATGCGCTCCACCACAGGAGAATTGTTTTGAGAGAGTGCAGCGCATGCAAGTGGCTTTGTTTTTTTTCTTCAATTTATTTGTGTCCTCCTTTTCATTGCGAAAAAGTTGGTTCCCTTAAAATTGCATCTCCCACAACATACAGTAGATTCTTTGTATTTTCTCTAATCATAATAACTCTCAAGAATCAATAAAAAAGCCAACTATCCTAATTTCTTATTGTCAGGATCAAAAGGAGCCATGGTGGCAGAGTGGCTAGAAGGCAACATTGCAGGTGAACTCTTGCACACAGTCTGGAGTTCGATCCTGATAGGGCTTGAGGTTGACTCAGCCTTCCCTCCTTCCAAAGTCGATAAAAGGGGGACTCAGTGTGTTGGGGGGCAAATGTGCAAATAATGTATACATTGTAAACCGCCCAGAGAGTGCTGTAAAGTGATATATAAGTATGTTATGTCTCACCTGAACAAAGTAATAAGTCCAAATTTCCAACTGAAACACAAAAAAGCAGGCAAGTCCGGTAGTTACAGGGTTAAAATTCCTTAAGCCGAGAACATTCTTGGCAGTCTCATGCAAGCTGTCTGCCAAGTCTGATAAGGAAGCAGGAACATACCGTATTTATCGGCGTATAACACGCACTTTTTCCCCCTGAAAATAGGGGGCAAATGATGTATGCGTGTTATACGCCGATATAATGTTAAGAAGCCTTCGGTGAATGCTGCTGGGATCGGGGATCAAGGACACAAATGAAAGAAGGGGAGGGAGGAAGCAACCGAAGCCTGTCCTCTCTGGGTCAGCTCTCTCAGTTGCTCTCTCGCTCCTCCACCAGCACAGGAAGAAACTGCTTCAAAGAAGCGGGGGGCTTTTCCTGTCGCCTCTCCCCCACCCCCACCCCGTCCGCCCGCCCGCCCGCCCGCAGTGCTCCGTTCTGCCTGCCTGCCTGCCTTCGTTAATGGTTGAATCGGAACAGCTTCGGCTGAGTAAAAGAGGCGAATAGTTATTATTCTCAGCCGAAGCTGCTCCCAAACAACCAGAAACTAAGGCAGGCAGGCAGAATTTTTTTAAATTTTTTTTCCTGAAATTTCCCCCTTAAAATGAAGATGCGTGTTATACGCCAGTGCGTGTTATACGCCGATAAATACGGTAAATCACAAGCTGTCGCCACACACAGGATAATTCTGAAGCTTCTCTCACTAAATAAAACGTTGTCCCGAACAAGTTCTCAGAGCGAGCACACCCACTTTTAATCCCTGTGGGGCGTGTCAGTCCCTCATCTCAGTCTCTGATTCATCCTTTCTTTCTATGTTGCAACTTACACTTTTGCTTATGCCGTTGCCTCGCATCAAGCCAGCATTGCTCAGCTTCATCCTCAGTCAGAGGCTCTGATACGCTCTCCTGATTATCTGCCGACACCTGAGGCACAATCAGGGAGGAAGGTCCTGCCGAGGGGGAAAGTCCTGGGGAGGGAGGCAATTCCAAATCCTCTAACAAATCAGGCTCAAACCTCAGAGCCAAATCCTCCCCTTCCTCACCATCCAAGTCTTCGTCCTCTGACAAAGCAGGCTCAAACCTCCAAGCCACAACATAAGTATAAGCGCTACTGCTATTAAATGGAAAGTGATTGTTAGCAAAATCATTCATTTCTTTCCCTATCATCATTGGGGTTTTTCCATTCAAGAAAATGAGCCCATTTAGTCATGTTAGGTATAAAGCAATGGAGGCCAGGGCTGAGCATTTGCACAGAGCATCTTCAAACTTTTGAGCAAAACTGAGTTTGGGAAACATTAAACTTACGGCATTCTATCCTCCTTACTGCTACTATAAGTACCATTTTGTGTATTTTCTATCATTCCTTGCAGCCCTTTGGCATATGAAAAGCAAACCCTTTGCTATGCCATGCTTCTGCATATGCTTCAGCACCACAAGGACCTCTTTCTCCAGAGCTCCAACCACCATGTCTCCCCAACGGAAGAGCAGGCCCAGGTAAGAGCCTCTCAGGAAGACCAAAATAACAGAAGGGACCTGGGAGATGTTCTAGCCCAATTTCCCGCTCAAGCAGGAGACCCTACACCAGGGGTGTCCAACCGTGGCAACTTTAAGACTTGTGGACTTCAACTCCCAGAATTCCTCAGCCAGCTGGCTGAGGAATTCTGTGAGTTGAAGTCCACAAGTCTTAAAGTTGCCAAGGTTGGACACCCCTGCCCTACACTATTTCAGACAAGGTTGTACAGTCTCTTGAAAGCTTCCAGTGTTGAAGCACCCACTGTTGGACCAGTTCAAGATATGACCATGGATCTCCCTTCATCTACTGTAGCTTAATATCTCCCTGGACTGCACAGTCGCCCATGGCAGTAATGAGCACAGTGAATAAAGGCAAAATGGAGGGTTGATTTTTACTCTTAATCTAACCCCTTTATCTTTTTATTTCCTTATCTATTTATTCACTGGTTTTTATCCTTAATCCAATTGTACCAGTTTTCCCAAACTGTACAATATTTTAAGTCTGCCTTGTCTCTTAGTTTTTGGGTATGTCCATTTCAGCACAGATGTAGACCTTCTGGATTATCTGATTGTTTGTTGGTCTCTGATCACCCTTCCAGCCCTGTGCAAAAGCTATTCTTGCTGCAGTGATTATGTGTAGAATTAGGTATTTCATTTCTTTTGCGTACTCACCTTTTATCATTCCCAATAGAAAAATTTCGGCCTTGAGTTGATCTATTTTCATATCGGTACCAATTTATAAAGGGATCTCTACCATCCCCAAGAGAGATAACAACTATTCCCAAACCCTGCATTTAGGATTTTATTTTATTTAATTAATATTATTTCTAAAAGGTTGCTTAAATTGAATGTAACAAATACATTGCTTCAGGGCAATGGAGATTTAGTCAATTCACCCACTATTAAATCAAGCATGCTAATGTCTGTAATGAATCTGATTCAAGAGTAGAATGAAGTTCATTATATTGCAATTATAGAATCATTATTGATTGAAAAGCTAATTTGTTCAGAGGGACAGCAGTGTGAAAACTGCTGAGGAATATTCCAATCTTGCTTTTTAATCTGGTTTCCTGTGCGTAGCTTGCTCTCCGTGTCTGCCCCTTGACCTGGAAAAATTGACCATATGTTGAACTGCTGGTTAAACTGTCATTCAGATCTAGGGAATTAAAGATAGAGGAAATCCATGGGTTTCTAATCTGCCCGACCTTTGCCACCCAGCTGTCCGCTGAGACATTGAGTCCCCGAGCAAGGAGCTGTACAGCAACTCATTGGACAGCCATCTACAAAGTGACATGTCCCACAGGAGCTTTTTCAAGAGGCAACTGGACTGACTTTCTTTTTCCTTGAAGATGTTTTGCTTTTCATCCAAGAAGCTTCTTCAGTTCTTTAGTTCAGAACCTAAAAAGCTTCTTGGATGAGGAACAAAAGGTCTTCAAAGAAAGTCCAGTTACCTCTTGAAAAAGCACCTGTGGGATAATTGTGACCTGGACTGGGGTCGCCAACCTTTTGGACCTCAGGACCACCAAACTCATAATTTTAAATCCTGTGGACCAGAGACCCTGGGAAAATCCCCAAAAAAGTCTGCAGGAAAATTCCCTGCCCCATTTTCCTACCAATCATTCTTTATTTGGGATCACAGGATACCGTCTCCAGCTCCGTTCTCAGCGGGAGAGAGAGAGAGAGACTTTTGGCTTCATGCAAGGAAAGCAGCAGAAGCTGCAGAAGTCTTTCTTTCTCTCCCTCAACCTCCGCCAGAAATGAGTCTTTGCCAGCGCAGCCTCTTGGAGCAGGAGGACTTGCAGGATCCCAAAGACTCATTTTTGGCGGAGTTTGGGGGAGAGAAAGAAAGACTTTTGCTGCTTTCCTTGCGTGCAGCCAAAAGCAGAAGAAGAAAGAAGCGGAAAGAAGCTGCCCGGTGGCCAGGCCAGGTGCATGGGGCGAGTGGGGCAAGTTCCCCCCCTCCTCCCTTTCCCCCCTCCCTTCACTACCTCGTGTTGTTCGCAATGCAAGCAACGCAAGCCTTGTGTTCCTGTGGGCCATGTGGGCGGTACGCCTTGTGTTCCCACGCAGCCTGGATTAATTGCTTTGGGGGGTGCTTTGGGGGTGACATTTCTCTGCGGACCCCCAAAATTTTCTCGTGGACCACCAGTGGTCCCTGGCCCACTGGTTGGTGACCACTGACCAGGATGACTGACAATCCCCATAGATACAAAGCAGCATGCTAGAATAGAGGCACAGAGGTTTTAGCTGATTCTCTGACCACATGTGATATTCCAGCTCAATAATTACACGTTTCTTTTGAAAATGGTCTCTACTTTCCTTCATCCTACACCTTTTTCTTTTTTCTTTTTAGACCCTTGTTGCTTCTCCACAGATTTTCCATCCTGCCTCAGCACCTCAAGAGCTCACACAACAGACAGAAAAAAATGAACCTCCTCAAAGGATCCCCAGAGCTGTCTGGCACCTTCCATCCATGTGGTGGCAATGTTGTGTTTTTAATCTTTCGGCTCACAGCTCCGGGAAAACAGGGTCAGTCTGAGTTTGTGATTTGCAAAGCATTAATCCTTTTCTGGGGCAAATTTATCAGTTTTCCAGTCAAGCACCCTTCGTTCTGATTTATACTACCCGAAAACAGTTGCTTTCAAACAATACTGTGCAAGCCATGCAAAGACAGTGCACGCTGTGCAGAGTTCAACTGGGCATTTGGCTATAAATGTCTGCTGTTTGGAGGTAACATTTTGAAAACAGAAGACAAACTATCTAATGTATCCTTTCCATTTGAAGTGTTAGAACATGGAACAAATCTATTTTTGATAGCACTGGAAATTAAACAAACAAATAAAAAACCTACATTGGTAATACGACTCCCTCCTCCTTTTTGGACAGGAATTCTTACTATCAGGTTTCATTCCTCCCTGTTTTTATTTATTCTACAACTCTTATTTTTTATGTTTTGCCAAATAGGCTGGGTTTTTTTTAGACAGCTACTGCCCTTTTCATCTTCATGAGGCCAAATTTGGAAGCAACGAAAACATCCAAAACAAATTCTATCCTTTCCTCTGCAGCCTCCCAACCACAAAAACAAATCGCTTAAAAACTTATCACAGTTTTACTGGACAAGTTGAGAAGACGCTCTATAAATACCCCCTTCAAGAACTGCAATTCTGCAATTCTTTGCCCCTTAAGGTTCTTTTTGTTTTCCCACCCAGCTGCTCAGAGTTCTTCAGAAAATATGAAGGGGACCTATTAAAGCTGTCTAGCTGAATGATGAGCAGAGGGTAGATTTTCTCCCTCCAGCTCTCTGAGCTACTGTTTTAGTTGTGATTGAGGCCCAGAGTTCCTTTTCCTTGAGGTGAAAGCCATGCCATGAAAAGTCTTTTAACCTCAGCTTTACAACCCACAATATGCTGCCAAAGATCAAGACGAGACATGACAAGAGTTGGACAGGGGAGGGGACGAATGCCACAATGGCAGCCTTATGCTGAGGCGTCCCCACTCGCTTCCGTTTGGGTCAATTTTGGTTTTGAAGAAGAAATTCAACAATTGTTTGTCAGAATATATTCATGAACTGGAATAGAGCATGGTAACAAGGTCAGCTAATGAATAAGCATAGCAACTAAGTCAGCCAATGAGGACTGTTTTTGGAAAACGAAACTAGAAGTAGCCTAGGCTGGAAACTGAAACTAAAAGTAGCTTAGGCGTGGCTCTATATTAATCTCTGCAACTCTGCAGCTATCTTGATCTCTGAGTCTGTCTATTGAAATGAAACTGCTTCTCTCCTCTTGCTTGCCTGCTGATCTATTGAAGATGAAACTAACTTGCTTGCTTGCTGAAGGCTGGAGCTCTGCTCTGAACTTGCAACATGTTTCTGTTTGAGTTTGCTCCATGTTGGAGAAATCTACAACTGGTATTGTAAATATAGTTATGTTTATAAAGATGTTAAATGAAGCATCAGCCATCTGTGTTTATTTTTCTGGCACTGAATTATCACTGCAAAACTATAAATATTGTTAGGTAAACACTAGCCTAGCCCTGGAAATACTTGAGAAGGAAAGCCAAGACTGCCCAATCTTCACTCTCTTTGGCATAAAAGAGGGAAAAAAAGACTCTGCCAGGCTTTTATACTCTATTAGCAGTGATGGGATTCAATTTTTTTTATTACTGGTTCTGTGGGCATGGCTTGGTGGGCATGGTGTGGCTTTGTGGGCGTGGCTTTGTGGGCATTGCTTGGTGACGTGGCAAGGGAAGTTTACTGCAAAATCCCCATTCCCTCCCCACCCCACTAACCTGCTTTCCAGCTCCGTTCTCCTGTACAGGGCAACAAAAGAAGACCCAGCCAATCAGCTGGGACTCGGGAGGCAGAGAATAGATGGGGCGGAGCCAGTCAGAAGTGGGATTTGCCGGTTCTCCAAGCGACTCAAAATTTCCACTATTGGCTCTCCAGAACTGGTCAGAACCGTCTGAATACCACCTCTGTCTGTTAGGAATGAAGCAGAGTTCCCATAGTGTTTGTGGCCTCTGTGTCTTGACCTGGCCTACCTCAAAGACTGACAATTCTTGAGGTAACAATATTGTGGACAACGCTAGACAACATGAACCAATGTGGCAAAGTAGAGGAAGGGAGATCTGGTCTGTTGTAATCGTCTCTCTTATATATTAGTCTCCCCAGCTGCAACCAAGGAGGAGGATCATGGCCGCTTCCTCTCTCGTAAGCCAAGTTGTTTCCTTCTCTGTTCCTCCCTGCGTGTCCTAGGATGCAGAGGGGATGGGCCTGGTTCTTCCTCTGACTGCCCAGCCGGCCTCTGCCCTTCCCCAGCCTCCTCCACAACCTACAGAGCCACACCTCTACTCCCTGTCGGCTGTTCCTCCTCTCCCTCAAAGTCTGAATCTACAAAGCCAGGCATGTCAAACTGAAGGCCTGGAGGCTGGATCCGGCCTGTGGGGTGCTTAGATCTGGCCCATGGGTCCGCTGTGAAAACAGCGAAGGACTGGCCTGCGGTGCCTCTGCCAGCAAAAATGGAGCTTGGGAGGGCTACCCATTTTCACTGGCAGAGGATTGCAGGAAGCCGTTGCAGCTGAAATTGGAGTTTGGGAGCCCGTTTTCATGGGCAGAGCGCTCTGGTTACCACAGGCGCCCCTGACACGAGTGACGTTGAGCTGGCCATGCCCTCTGGCCACACACCCCTGACCACCCTGCCCCCCAAGGTCAAATACAACCCTGATGCGACCCTCAATGAAATTGAGTTTGACACCCTTGTTCTAAGCTGAGGAATGCTTCCCACATAACTGTCATGGCGGAGCTGCAATAAATTCCAAGATAATATTTGACAAACTGAGGTGGAGGTCAGGGAGTAATCAAAGGCAAGAAGAGACCGGATAGCCATTTGTCAGGAATGGTGTAGGGTCTCCTGCTTAGGTGGTGGTGGTGGGGGTTGGACTAGAGCAGGGGTTGCCAACCGTTTGGACCTCAGGGACCACCAAACTCATAATTTTAAATCCTGTGGATCAGAGACCCTGGGAAAATCCCCCCAAAAGTCTGCAGGAAAATTCCCCACCCCGTTTGCCCATTGATCAATCATTCTTTATTTGGGATCGCAGGTTACCGTCTCCAGCTCCATTCACAGGGGGAGAGAGAGAGAGAAAGAGAGAGAGAGAGAGAGAGACTTTGCAAGGAAAGCACCAGAAGCAGCAGAAGTCATTCTTTCTCTCCCCCAAATTCCACCAGTCTTTGTAAGACTTGTCACGCCGGTACAGCCTCTTGGAGCAGGAGGCCTTGCAGGGTCCCAAAGACTCATTTCTGATGGAGTTTGAGGGAAAGAAAGAAAGACTTTTGCTGCTTTCCTTGTGTGCAGCCAAAAGCAGAAGCAGAAAGAAGCGGAAAGAAGCAGCCCAGTGGCCAGGCCAGGCATGTGGGGTGAGTGGAGCAAGTTCCCCCCCCTCTGCCCTTTCCCCCCTCCCCTCACTACCTTGTGTTGTTCACAATGCAAGCGACGCAAGCCTTGTGTTCCCATAGGCCATGTGGGTAGCACAGCCTTGTGTTCCTGCGCAGTCTGGATTAATTGCTTTGGGGGGGGGGTGACCACCAAAATTGCAGACCACCAAAATTTTCTCATGGACCACCAGTGATCCCCGGCCCACTGGTTGATGACCACTGGACTAGGTGATCTACAAGGTCTCTTCCAACTCTGTTAATCTCTCTCTTTCTCCGTTAAAAAGGCTCCTTTCTGTCCCTTCAGTGCAGTAGAAGACATTCAGTCCCATCAGTCAGGTTGGAGCAAGATTTGAAAGTCTGAATTTTGCACATAGAATTGGGGTTGCAGGTGGTGCTTCCTTTGGCTGTAACAAGTCAGGGACAGAGGGAGGCAGAGTCCGGAGAAAGACGCACCAGGGCTGAATTCCCTCCTCCCTGTTGATTTCCTCTGCATGCCTCTTCTCATCAGAAGCCCTGGTGTATAGACAGGCTTGTTTTGACAATCCTTGCAGGAAGAGACCAAGCATCGGCTTGTTGCTAAGGCAACACAAGGATGAAATCCTCTTTTCTCTTTCCTTTAGCAAGTCCTGCACCTCCACTTCATGGCGAGCCTGGATAGATCAAAAATAGCATATTCATTCTGTACTTCTGAAATACCTTTTTCTTCTTTTTCTATCTGTCAGATTGGAGTTCTCTTTAACTTGACATAATCTTTCTTTCTTTCTTTCTTTCTTTCTTTCTTTCTTTCTTTCTTTCTTTCTTTCTTTCTTTCTTTCTTTCTTTCTTTCTTTCTTTCTTTTTCTTTCTTTCTTTCTTTCTTTCTTTCTTTCTTTCTTTCTTTCTTTCTTTCTTTCTTTCTTTCTTTCTTTCTTTCTTTCTTTCAAAGGAAGACTTTTTGCTGGTAGAGTAGATCTCCAACAGTACTAAGCCAAAGCAGAGAAATTTCAAAGTATGTGACAAGGTTAATCTCTCTGGCCAAATCATTGAATAGAAGAAGACAGCTAAACTTTTCTGAAAATGTTGGCATGAATCCTGTTTCCTCTGGTCTGCTGGTGAGGAATCATATGCAAACAGGATGATGCCTTGTGTTGGATTCAGAGTTTGTAGAAGAGTTCAGAGTACTGCACCATAAATTCAGCGCCAGAAAAGTAAACACAGATGGCTGAGGCTTCATTTAACTTCTATATAAACATATAAAGTAAATTTTACAATACCAGTTGTAGATTTCTCCAACATGGAGCAAACTCACACAGAAGCAGACATGTTACAGCTTCATTTAACTTCTATATAAACATATAAAGTAAAATTTACAATACCAGTTGTAGATTTCTCCAACATGGAGCAAACTCACACAGAAGCAGACATGTTACAGCTTCATTTAACTTCTATATAAACATATAAAGTAAAATTTACAATACCAGTTGTAGATTTCTCCAACATGGAGCAAACTCACACAGAAGCAGACATGTTACAGCTTCATTTAACTTCTATATAAACATATAAAGTAAAATTTACAATACCAGTTGTAGATTTCTCCAACATGGAGCAAACTCACACAGAAGCAGACATGTTACAGGTTCAGAGCAGAACAACTCAGGAGCTCAGAAGCAGACATCAGTTTCACTTTAGTTCAGCAGGCAAGCAAGACACACAGCAGAGGAGAGAAGCAGTTTCATTTTCAATAGACAGACTCAGAGCTCAACATAGCCTCAGAGCTGCAGAGCTTAATATAGAGCCACGCTTAGGTTACTTCTAGTTTCAGTTTCCAAACAGTCCTCATTGGCTGCCTTAGTTGTTATGCCTATTCATTGGCTGACCTTGTTACCAAGCTCTATTCCAGTTCATGAATATATAGTCTGACAAGAACTTGCCTTGAATGGGGTTCTCAAAATGTTCTGCCCAAGCTCCTCCCAAGTCCCTCCTTTGGGTGATTCTCAGAGCGCTGGAGCTTGCTCAAGTGATTTCTAGGAGCTTCATTGTTACCCCACCAAGTACTCAGGCTACCCTACACTCTAGAGCAGTGGTGGCTAACCTTTTTGCGCTCCTGTGCCAAAAATTGTGTGCGCATTCGTGCACGTGCACTCACGTGCCAGCATCCAGAATTCAATGTGTGTGCCCCCCATGCCCCTTGCGCATGCGCACACAACCCCCCCTCCACCCCCTTACCTGCACTGTGCCTCCTAGCTGATTTTCGGTATTACAGGAAGTGACAAAACGGGCCTATTTTTCGGCCTGCAAAGGCTGCAGAAGCTGTCCTCAAGCCTCTGGGAGGCCGAAAAAGGCCTCAAATAGGCTGAAAATCAGATGTGAGGCTCAGTGAGTTAAGTTTGCCTGTGGCTTGCATGCCAGCACGAATGGTTTTGCATGCCACCTGTGGCACTCGTGCCATAGGTTCGCCATCACGGCTTTAGAATTTCCTGAAGGTCTTCCAAGCAAATATGAATCAGGTCCAATTCTGTTTAACTTCTAAGACTAAGTAAGGTTTGCCAGATGCTGCTAATTGTTGACTATCATTGACCAAAACTTCTGCTGAGGAAGTTTTATTTTGTGTGCTGATGCTATTGGCTTGCATGAAGGTCCAGATAGCTGGGGCAAAACCCAACTTTTTGTTTATAACGTGTGTCCCACAGCTGCAAAACCCACAGATTTAGAGGATATGATCTGTTGACATTCTAATAAGCAGTTGAGTTGTTTTAGGAAAATATTTTATGGCTATTGGTTGCCACAATCATGGTTTGGTTACTTGTGTGTGTAAACACCACACCATATGGTCTCTTCATACGTTATCTTTAGTGAAGCATGCAAACCAGTATTTTGCATTTCCTGTGTCAGATGAGGTGAGCACATCTTTTTCCTTCTATCCTGGCTACTTTTTACAGAGGCACGATTGAGAGTTTTAATGAAACACATCCCTGTTTGGTTTGATGGTAGCAGTTCCTCAGACAGAAGGTCCATACAGAGAGTGGTCAGGACAGTGGAGAAGATTACAAGAAGCTCACTTCCCATTATTCAGGATAATGCTTATAAGTGCTACGTGCTTAGAACTTAAAGCATTGTTAGAGACCCCACACACCCACTTCACAATCTGTTTCTATTGCTCCCCTCTGGGAGGAGGATTCAAAGTATTTACAACAGGTCTACTAGATTCTGTAACAGCTTTGTGCCCTATGCTATTCATCTGGTAAACTCGCAGGATTCTCTTTTTTGCCATTTATATGTATACATTAGAACTAGATTACGATGTTCCTGTGTCATATATGTGTGTGCATGTGGGTATATGCATAACGGTTATCTTTTGAGAACTGAGGGCAATTAAATTTCATTTTAATGTATGCTGGTTAGTGTACATTTAAAGTGACTAAAGATTCTATTCTATTTTATTCTGTTCTGTTTTGTTCCATTCTCTTCCACTGTCATTGATCCATTCCGTTCTCCAGTAAGATAAACATTGGAGGGGAGCTATTTTTAATGTATTTTTTTTTTACCTTCAAGTTAATCTTCTGTTGCTGATTTTAAGCCCTCTGGTTACCATGGAAACTGCCACAGCTCCTAGCTGTGTGCTCCTGAGAGACTTAATTGCATTCCAAGTTTCATAAACTTTCTATTAACCTTCACCTGGCAGTGAGATATGTGTGATGCTAAGATAATGAGCTGAATTAATTGTCTGATATGATGGATCTGTTCTCCTCATCTTTACATTTCTTTCCTCAAATATCCTTCCTCTGGCCCTTTCCGAAAGGCCTGGTGTCATGGCAACTGGCAGCAACTTTCAGGGTGAAAGGTGCTCAAAAAAAAAAAAGGTCCAAGATGGCACTGCAGGAGGCCAGGCTCGATGTGACCGCGAAGAATAACCCCTGATATGTCCTTGTGATGGTTGGAGGGTTGCTTTCTTTGGTCTCTGCGTTCTTTTCAACAGGGGTGCCAGAACACACTCGCAAATTTCAGTCTCTCTTGAGAAGAATTTGGAGGAATGGATACGGACCTTCTCTTTCAGGATGACCTAGCTTGGTTGCCGGAGTATATTTGGGATACTGGTAGGCAAGTTTGGCCTCTCTTGGAAAGGCTACTCTGTTCACTGGCAGGATGCAAACATCTTGAGATTGTAGCTTGTTGGCCACCCACTAAGCAACTGTCAGACCTGCCTCAACTTAGATCTGTAGGAAAGAAAGACCTGCGATGCCATTTGATTGAAATGATAGGTTCTTTTACTACAATTAAGTGGTTGCAGCAATAGTAAAGCTGGATCTGAGTATTCCTGTGCAAAGGTTACACTTTCCCCCCTTTCCTTGGCCCCCTCCCCTTGGCCAGTCCACCAGTGTCCAATAGTATGCCATACTGGTGTTTTGGAAACTGCTTGGTTGCTTGGCGCTTCTCAGTGTAGTTTTGCATTCTGTTCCCAGGCCAGGTGTCCTTGACGGTTGGTTTATTCTGGTTTGGCATTTCTGGTTTTTGTCAATGTGTCTCCCCTCCCTCACTTGCCGTCCCATTCCCATGCCTTAACTTTGCTACCCCAAATACCTTCTGCCCTCCCCTGCATTTTATGGTAGGATGCCAATGAAGAAAAGAAGCTGAAGATGGCACACCTTGGATATACTGCACCTTTGCATCACATGTTTTCAGACTGAGGTATAACAGGCGGAAAGTTAAACAGAAATTAAAATAATACCACCTACGTTGCAATATATTGTATTGTTAAAAATAAATACAGCAGTGTAAAGGTACAATTAAACTATAGAACATTTATACCTTGAAAGGCTTCCGCAAATAAAACAATTTTAACCATTTATTGCCATTCTCAAAACAGAAGCATTTAATTAATTTAATTTAATAAATGACATTCTGAGAACCACCCTCTCTCCAAGCACTTTTGAACACACTGTGTGCTCATTTCTTGTGATTGCCAGCCCTTTGGGACAAACACAAAGTCACTTTCCCTGTTCAGATCATATTCTGAGGGGATAAAAAACAGAAACCAGAGGGCCTTTTTAAAAAAGATACGGTCTGAATTTCTATCCAGAGAAAATAAGTCACAGTTAATGAAAGGATGTTTAGCCTCAGTAGCACACATGGTAGGAAGTAGGGATTGTCCTGTAACAGAAAACAGCTCAATCTGCTCCTTCGCATAACATGCATAATCTAATTACACATTGCAATCCATTTTAAAAACTAACAATTTACCAACATAGCACTGAACAGAGAAGCTGAGAGATAAAAATGGCTCCACACAAGAGAGCTTGTTTGGATGTACGCACACACAATTAAGAGCTGAGGATAGAATAAATAACCAAATTTACTTCCAGGAAGAACTACGAATTGATCATTCAGGTGCGAGCTCTTTTTGAAGGCTTTCTCTGATTTATCTCCTGCTTTGTGGTAAGCAGGGTAGGGTTTTTTTTTAATCACAGGAAACAGATTATCATTCAACAACATTGAAAAATTAATTCAACTTTGATCTGGTCCTCAAAACAAAATCCTGAACTCAAGAGTTTTGAGTCAGTATGTGCTTATATACCAAGAATTGATGAATTTTGTAACTATAGTGAATGAATACAATTATCCACAAATCCTGTCTATCTCAAATTTGCCCAAGACCTAAACAATAATGGCAAAGTTTGGTTCAACAGAAAAGAAGTGATGGGGCCTTTTCTGGAAACTATTTCAAGGGGTGAACGCAACACAGGTTTGTGTGCAACCCAACGGACTTCAAATGAGATTGAGCAGACATGGCCTTCCAGATTCAGAAACTTGGCCAATGTAGCAGGAGCTACATTAAAAAGCTATAATTTGCTCTTCTAGGGTTGAGACCCAGCACCAACATAGACACCAGTGCTGTTGGTAGATGTTAAACTCTTGTTACTGGGACTTCCAAAAGAGAATTCCCAATTAGACCAATCAGTCACTACTTAAGAGAAGCAGAAGTCCTCCGGTTATTTAATATTTATATGCTGCACGTTCTCATCAGAGAACATGATTCAGGAGGGCACATACTTCAAAGAGCCCAAGAAACCATTAAATACAACAAAATGGGTATGTTTTAAGAATTCTCCCTGAGTGCTACATTTGTACTTCTTTTATTAAATTACACATCCGATCATAATTTTTTTAAAATCAGAAAACTTGTTGCCAAACTTTTCAGACTCATAACGAGGCAGATGTATTCATTCCTGATGTGCTACAGCATAATTTTTATCTGATTAATAATTGATGATCATGGAGGCTGTTTACTGGTTTTCAGGGTATTGATGAGGTGATGGATTGTTCCTTCCTACACAGCCTTTACATAATTTGTCATTCGGGGGTCAACTCAAGTTTTCAGGGTTCATTTGGGAGCCAATTCAAGCCTCCAAAGCTCATTTCAAGTCAACTCAGGCTTCTGGAGCGATCTTGTCTGAACACCATCTTCCAGTGGTTTTTGGGTGTCAACTTCTAGGGCTCCTTGGTGGCCAACTTGAAGCCTCCAGGGTTCATTCAGGGGTCAAATCAAGGCTTCCAGGGTTCATTTGTGAGTGAATTCAAGCCACTAGAGGTCATTTCAGGTGAACTCAGGCTTCTGGAATGATCCTAGCCTGGACACCAGATTCCAGGTCTTTTGGGGTCAACTTCTAATGTTCTTTGGTGGCCAGATGAAGCCTCCAGGACTCATTTGGGGTCAACTCAAACTCTCAGGGTTCATTATAGATAAGTGTTCATTTTATTCGTCTAAAATTTTTAAAAAAGTAATTTTTTAAAAAGAAGTTCCAAGATATAACATTCCTAGTATTTCCTGTTTTGCTGTACTTCAGTTAAGTTACTAAACTTTCAGACTCAGGTTTAGCCACACACTTTATTTTGCCATGATGTCTCCTGGCAGTTTATCCAGTCTTATCAAATAGAACATAAACAGACATCTGCACATAAATTTATCTTCAATGGCTTAAGCAATAAGGCAAGGTAGAAGTATCAGAAAATACATCTTTTCTATTGCAATGTGAAACTCCTTCAGACCCTGAAGTGCCAACTAATTCTTTCAGTGCCAACTAATGCCAACACCAATGCCCATTTTCATAAGCATAGGGAGAGAAGCTAAAAGGAAGAGGAACAATGAGCTAATAAAACAGAGCCTCATACTTTTTATTTTTCCAACTCTGGAGCCGGTTGCTGATTGAGAAAAAAAGCAGATAAAATTCCTTGAAGAGATATGACGGGAGAATGTCGTCTACAATGCATCACAAAACAAAGATGAAAAATAATAAAAATATACTTTTATACGGAGCACAGGGAGTTCCTTAATACATGGTGCTGTAAGGACAGAGACATTACAAAGGTCACATTATTTTAAATTTGTTGATTGTCCAGGAGCATGCAAATCAAGGAAAATAGTGTTTAAAAACAGTGTGCTTATTCACAAAAGAAATCAGTGCTTTAGCCAGACAAAAACTATTCCTCTATTTTCCTCTAATCTCTAAAACTGTTCCCACAAGCAAGCTTAAAATAATACAGTTTTGATACCATTTTATATTTAATGGCATAGCAAAGTGGTGATTCCCCAAAGACCTAACATAACAGCGACAAGAGAAGCACAGAACAACAATCACAGAATTTGGAAAGAAAACAACGTTAGGAACTGGCTGGAATCTTTGCTGTGCATTTTGCAAATGGGAAGTTGGCACCTTGAAGGAATGCAATATCCTGTTCCAGAAATGGATTAAATTGCTTGTATGCCCTGGGCAGTCTCATAATTTCAGGATAGCAAAATAAATCCATGAATAGTTTACTTGCATGTGATATATTGTTCCTATAATAACACATTGGAATCCAATTATCTCTATTATAATATAGATTTGGAGATGGTAAAAACAAATTATAGGCTT
This sequence comes from Notechis scutatus, assembly GCF_049901735.1. Taxonomy (NCBI): domain Eukaryota; kingdom Metazoa; phylum Chordata; class Lepidosauria; order Squamata; family Elapidae; genus Notechis; species Notechis scutatus. The sequence goes on from NC_142012.1 coordinate 74,253,100, forward strand.
CAGGCACTATGCCTGTTTTGGATAGTGGATAATCAGTGGTGGGGTTCAAATTATTTTATTACCGGTTCTGTGGGCATGGCTTGGTGGGCGTTGCAGGGAAGGATATTGTGAGGTCTCCAGTCAGAGGTGGTATTTGTCGGTTCTCCGAACTACCTAAAACTTCCTCTACTGGTTCTCCAAAACTGGTCAGAACCTGCTGAATGCCATCTCTGTAGATAATCCATTTGGCCCATTTCTTTTCTTTTCTTTTCTTTTTTTTTGCTAATTTTTCTAATTTGTTTACTTCTCTTTCTGATGCTTTGCAAGATGCCTCCAGGCACCAGGTGGGATACCTGGAGAAATAAAGAAAAGAACAATGGACTCCACCACAGCTTTCATCACTGTTCCTGCTCTGTCCTGAATTTTGCTGCTGCTACTGTAAATCCAGAGGATTTGGTATGTCTTCACAGGCATAAGTGCACCATCGTGCCTACCGTCCCTGTCCTATTGTCCCCATTTATTCGTACCTATTTCCTGTATTCTTACTCTTGTTTATACTTATACCTATTATCTGGTAAGCAATTGACAAGTAAATAAATACATAAAATAAATAAATAAATAAATAAATCATACTGAAAAGGATCACTGCAAACCAGACAATCTGGAACTTTATATCCTCTGGCACCAAGCTCTGAAAAACTAACTCATGTGTTCGTTTGTGTGCCTTGATGAGAATTTACAGGCAGTAGACTTTGGCTGGGTGTTCTTCTCTTTCTCCCATAAAACCAAATGCTCAACAAAAAAAGCCTTGCTCATTGCTGTCCTTCAGAAGGCTCCCAAAGGGGCCATCTCTTGTAGACACCCATGGGAGCGACTTGCCTTCTTAATGTGCAGAGATGCGTTCGCTTGCAGGGATCCAAGCAAACCTTGGCTGCTTCTTCACCCCACCAACACAGCTGTAATGCTGATGCAGACTAAAGCTGAGGCAGGGATGAGCAATGTCTCATTCTCCTGAAGGTGATCAACTGCACATCCCAGCACCTTTGCTCTTGGCTTTGCTCCCGGGGCTGTTGTGAGTTGTGATTCACTGTATTTGGCCTACACAAATCTCAGTTCACGCTTTGGAATCAATAATAAATAGTGTTAAAACTGCCCGGGGGAGTTCAGGTGGGATTTGGACCAAATCTTGGGAAAGATACATTGAACATTCAAAATGAACACAACAACCTTCTCCAAACTGCAACTCCATACATTCAAATCAGGGCAGAAGGAAGACAATTTATTTATTGTTTTGTTTGTCTGTCAATCATGTACAAGATAACAAGTATAAGTATGAACATAAACAAGACCAAAGGAAGTAAATACAGATAAATGGGGACAGTAAGACAGGGATGGTAGGCATGCTGGTGCGCTTATGCACGCCCCCTTTAAGGACCTCTTAGGAATGGGGTGAAGTCCACGGTAGACAGTTTGAGGTTGAAGCTGTTGAGGGGTTGAGGCTGTAACAATGGAGTCAGGTAGGGCATTCCAGGTGTTGACCACTCTGTTGCTGAAGTCGTATTTTCCGCAATCGAGTTTGGAGCGGCTTACCTTGAGTTCATATCGGTTGTTTGCCGATATTATTGTGGTTGAGGCTGAAGAAGTCGTTGGCAGGCAAGATGTTATAGCAGACAATTTTGTGTACTATGCATAGATCAGACCGCAGGCGGCACAGTTCCAGATTGTCCAGGCCCAAAATTTCAAGCCTAGAGGCATAGGGACTTCTGTTGTGAGTGGAGGAGTGGAGAACTTTTCTCGAGAAATACCTCTGAATCAGGGGAATGATTGGTACTTGAACTCAGCATTTCTACGCTTTGCATAAGAGTGTTCTCCCTGACATGGAACGGTGAGGTGGACATGTATGTACATGGACATGTAGGTGTTTATCCCTCAAAGAAACTTGGAGCAGATTATGCTGCTGAGCTGTGCCCTCCCAGTAGATGTCTATAACCCCTCAGCCTCTCTAGGAACATCCCAAGGCATCCACCTGGGCACCTGCTGGAAACATAGTTCCCGCACCACCGAACTTGGACAATGACTCCCTCTTGGTGGATGTGATGGCCTTGTGAAGGTTAGTTGGGATCTGTAGGGTTAAACATGACACTGGCTGGCTCCAAAATGCATTTTTGCTTAAAGAAATATGAGCGAGCTTTCCCTGGTAGAACACCATGCTTTTATGTGGTAAATAATTGATGATCACGGCGACTGTTTATGGCTCTTCAGGGCATGGCGGAGGTGACGGATCGTTCCTTCCCATACAGCCTTTACATAATTTGGTGTGTATGTCTTGTTCATGCAGATAATGTATGTATCAGAAGCGGGCAGTTATTCTGCCTTTCCTTCCCTCCCCTTCTATTTTCAGAAGATACAATTTCTCTTAAAGTTAGAGCTGGTTTATATTAGATTAGAGGTAGAAAGACTGCATGGCTTGGAGCTCGTGATGGAAGATCACCAGCTGCAATTTATTGCTGAGGGTATGAGCAACATTTGAAGGCCATATAGAAGAAGACCTGTGACATTATGGCTCTAAAGTGTCTTCCTCTTCCAACCTACCTCCTCTATAAACTGCAACCTTGAAATTTGGTGGTTTCGTTGCTGAACCTGGGGAGAATGATCCGGGTAAGGGCCGTTGCCTATGATCTGCAAGTTGGCTGTTTAGTTCTTGTATTTACATTTTCTCTTGACCTGATTTCATTAAAACATGCCACCTACAATTTGAAAGGCATTTACAATAGCTGGATATAGTAAGTGCAATTAATTTTTTTTATACACTCTGCAGGGAAAACAATCTTTGCTGGCAAGCATACCCTTGACCAGAAACTGTTTCCTATTCCTAAATGAATAGAATTTACAATAGAATAGAGCTGGAAGGGACCTTGGAGGTCTTCTAGTCCAGCCCCCTGCTCAAGCAGGACAGCCTATACTATGTCAGACAGGTATTCTTCTTAAAAACCTCCCGTGATGAAGCACCCACGATTTCTGGAGGCAAGCTGTTCCACTGGTTAATTGTTCTCACCGTTAGGAAGTTTTCCTTAATTCAAGATTGCTTCTTTCCTTCAGAGGTGGTATCCAGCAGGTTCTGACCAGTTCTGGAGAACCGGTAGTGGAAATTTTGAGTTGTTCAGAGAACCAGCAAATCCCACCTCTGACTGGCCCTGCCCCCATCTCTTCTCTGCCTCCCAAGTCCCAGCTGATCGGCTGGATTTTCTTTTGTTGTCCTGCACAGGAGAACGGAGCTGGAAAGCAGGTTAGTGGGGTGGGGGAGGGAATGGAGATTTTACAGTATCCTTCCCCTGCCACGCCCACAGAACTGGGAGTAAATTCTTTGGAATTCCACCACTGCTCTCCTTGATTAATTTCCATCCATTGTTTCTTGTCTTGTCTTCTGATGGTTTGGAGAATAATTTGACCTCCTTTTCTTTGTAGCAGCCCCTTAAATGTTGCCATGGCAGACAGAAAACAACAGAACGCAAGCCTGATGCCTTTAGCTCTTTCTACAGTGGTCCTAATGAATGTCAGAATTTTAATTTGGGATCCCACTTAGGCAATGAAGAAGGTTCTGGCTTGGATCCATCCCCCAATCCATCTCTCATCTATTCCTAGATAGGAAGTCCAAAAACTTTCCTGTCTGGGTGAAGATACTCCATGAGCAGCAGTGGTTTCTTGGCTCCAGGCACTTTTCTTCTGGCCAGCTTCATATATTATGAACGTGGCTTATTTTGGTTTGGACTAGTCTGGTGTGATTGTGATTGCACTGCACATTATGACAGTTGCATCTTTTTGCCATGACAGTACACGTCTTGCCCTCGGTGGATCCTCTTATTTTCTTCATATTTACTTCATGTTAAATCTCCATGGTCCGTTTCAAGAGGCTGCCTCCCAACTACTTCTCCATTCTACGGAGATTCTCAGTCATCCATGTCATGGTTGTCCCAAAGGGGCTTTTTCAAGAGGCAGCTGGATTTTGCTTTTCCTTGAAGATATTGAAGAAGGCTCCACACCCATTTGCACTACTCAGGTGACCCTTGAAAGGCACAGATAAACCTTCCAATGACTCCCTGAAAGAGTGCTAATGACCAGATATCTGCAAGGAATATCAATCCTCCCATTCTCCACCACTTCAGGCAGAACTGAAGAAGCTTTATGAATGAGAAGTGAAACGCCTTCAATGAGAAACAAAGTCCATTAATTTCTCCATTCTATGCTGGAGTTCAATCACATCCCCTCCCCCCATCTCAGATAATAGATAATCAGAGTTGGAAGGGACCTTGTAGGTCATCTAGTCCAATCCCCCACCCAAGCGGGAGACCCTACACCATTTCTGACAAATGGCAGTCCAATCTCTTCTTGAAAGTCTCAACTGATGGCGCTCCCACAACTTCCGAGGGCAACTTCTGTTCCATTGGTTGATTGTTCTCACTGTCAGAAAGTTTCTCTTGTTTCCAGGTTAAATCTCTCCTTGTTCAGTTTCCATCCATTATTCCTTGTCTGGCCTTCAGGTGCTTTAGAAAATACTTGACCCCTTCCTCCTCCCTGTGGCAGCCCCTCAAATATTGGAAGACCACTATCATGTCTCCCCTGGTCCTTCTCTTTACTAGACTAGCCAAGCCAAGCCCAGTTCCTGTAACTGTTCGTTGTATGTTTTAGCCTCCAGTCTCCTAATCATCCTGGTTGCTCTTCTCTGCACTCTTTCTAGAGTCTCAACATCTTTTTTGTAATGTAGTGAACAAAACTGGACGCAGTACTTTAGGTGTGGTCTTACTAAGGCTTTATAGAGTGGTATTAGTACTTCCCTTGATCTTGACTGTATCCCTCTGTTAATACAACAGGATTGCATTAGCTTTTTTGGTGGCGGCTGCACACTGCTGGCTCATATTTAGCTCGTTGTCCAGTAAGACTCCAAGATCCCTCTCACAGTTACTGCTATTGAGCCTGGTTTCACCCAGTTTGTATGTTTACTTTTGGTTTTTCTTGCCTAAGTGGAGGACTTTACTTTTCTCTACATTGAATTTCATTTTGTTAGATACAGCCCAGTGTTCTAGTCTGTCAAGATCCATCTGGATCATGAGCCTATCTTCTTTGGTGTTGGCTATTCTTGCCAACTTAGTATCATCTGCAAATTTGGTAAGTTCCCCTTCTATTCCCTCATCTAAGTTGTTAATGAAGATATTGAAGACTACTGGGCCTAAGATGGAACCTAGTGGCACCCCACTGCTTACTTCCCTCCATGTAGACTTAGACCCATAAAGGACTACTCGTTGAGTATGGTTTGTCAGCCAGTTGCAAGTCCATCTAGTGATGGTGCTATCTATTCCACTTTTTTCTAGCTCACTAAGAAGTAGGTTGCTTACTAGAGAGCTCTCCAGAGAGCTTCAGCTTTGTGTCTGGAAATATTATGTTTTGCACGATTCTAGAGCAAACCTTCTGCAGTCAAGACAGAAATAGAGCAGGTCAATTCTGCCTGGTACAAATGAGGCATGAAATTACATAGAAGCACAGGAGCTTCTGGATCAGAAGAAGCCCTATAAATTCAACAGATTTGGCCATCATTAGGTTTGGAACTGAAAGTTAGGCAGGCCAGGTGTGTTTTCAGGGAAATATATGAAGGCTGCTGCTGGCAAAGCCTCCGAAGATGAGGAGAGAAAGGAATTGTTGGGTATTTTTAGAGATCTGCCTTTGCTCAGGCGGTTCCAATTTCCATGAATCTCTATGCTTCTGAGTCACAAGTTTTGAATGAAACATCATTTTTCTCCTGGCATACATCCTGATACACACCCACACACCTTCACTTATTAAGTTGCTCACATCTTCAAGGTTTTTTCCCCACTGTCCAGCAAACAGACACAGCTTCTCCTCATTCTAAGAAATGGACATCAAAAATGGGGATTCAGTGGATGAGATGACAATCAGAATAAAAATGTATGGAGAAGGCATTTTATGGGTTTAGAGCCTAATCAGCCAGCGATCCCTTCCATTGCAGCTACAGGGGATCTTTGAGAATTGATAAAATCTGCCAAAATCTCCAAGAGATGGTTGATTTTCTGTTCTAGGGGTCTTAAGATATATTTTCCCCCCCCAAAGGAACACTTAAAGTTTCGATTTCTTAGCTGGATGAAAACTTCAGGCCCAGTTGAAAATTCAATTAAGAAAATTGAATCTTTCAACTTTCCGACAAATTAATGCAATAATCTTTATTATTTGATTTGGGAGCAATTTAGGGAAATATTGTATTGCACAAGATAATATTGTTCTGTTTTTTTTAAAATTTAAAATAGTCCAGAAGATGATTTTAAAAAAAAATGCTTCATCTTTGATGGAATGGATAAATATTAGTGGCCATCTGATCATTTGGGTTTCTTTAACATTTGGGGGCTGGGGTTTGGATGAGGGCATGCTTGGGATTTGAGGAGCACACTTGCAAACTAGTTTGCCACTCTTTGGTGGTGAATCACAGACCATTCAGTGGAAGGTGAACTACAGAGGTTGCCTCTGCCCACACAGCTGTCTCTTTTTCTCTCTTTTTCTTTTTCAGTCAGAGGTGCAGCCTTACAAACAAAGCATGAAACAGCTGCTGCTATGCCGCATTTCCTTACATAAGAATTTCCCCAGGAATCTGATGGAAATAGAACTGCTTGGAGCTGGTGCTTCCCTCCGCAGCAGGGAATGTCTTCCTATTTGCACACTGATTCATTTAAGAGACTCTAAGACGAATCAAAACGTCAGAGGCGATAGGGAGCCTGGAAGATGTTATGGTCTATGGGCGGCTTTGCACCTTCACGCCTGCCTTTTTAAAGGCAGTGGCGTTGTGTTATAATGTACCTCAGAGATTGGGGGAGTGTATGTGTGAGGCTGCTGGTGGTTTCTAAAGAGGATTCTCTTCTCACTTTTTTTTTTCAGGCAGAGGATATGCTTCTTCTTCTTCTTCTTCTTCTTCTTCTTCTTCTTCTTCTTCTTCTTCTTCTTCTTCTTCTTCTTCTTCTTCTTCTTCTTCTTCTTCTTCTTCTTCTTCTTCTTCTTCTTCTTCTTCTTCTTCTTCTTCTTCTTCTTCTTCACACCTTGCTGAGAAAAAGCTCAGGATTTTCAAGAAGAAAATCTCTGCAGCCCCCTTCTTGATTCCTTTCTGCACACAAAGCTGCAGCAGTCATTTCCAAACACCTGGCTTCAGGGACCCCCTCCTCAACTTTCAGGAAGAGGCAGTGAAGGTGGAGGAGGCAGAATCCCCCTCCCCAACAGGCCTTCTGTGGGCACCTCTTGCCCTGCTGGACATAGACATAGCTCAGGTATGAGAAATGGTTCTCCTAACCTGCTCTGAGGACTCAGCACTGATCCCAGATCACAGCAGTGGCAAACAGTGGTCCAAGCAGATGACCTGCCCAGGCCTTGAAGCCATCAGAACTGATTGGAATGAGATCTATTTTAGCCCCCACGGATCAGTTTGCAGGAAGTTTCTTTGGGTGAAATGGTTTTGGGCATCCTAGCAACTCCTTTTTGTCATCTTGGAAGGTATTTGGGAGGTACTAATACTCCTCTATAAAGCCTTAGTAAGACCACACTTAAAGTACTGCATCCAGTTTTGTTCACTACACTATAAAAAAGATGCTGGGACTCTAGAAAGAGTACAAAGAGCAACCAGGATGATTAGAGGACTGGAGACCAAAGCATACGATGAACAGTTTCAGGAACTGGGCACGGCTAGTCTAGTGAAGAGAAGGACCAGGGGAGACAGGAAAGCAGTGTTCCAATATTTGAGGGGCTGCCACAGAGAGGAGGAAGGGGTCAAGCTATTTTCCAAGGCACCCAAAGGTCAGACAAGGAATAATGGATGGAAATTGAACAAGCAGAGATTTCACCTGGGAATAAGGAGAAATTTTCTGACAGTGAGAACAAGCAACCCATGGAACAGAAGTTGCCTTTGGAAGTTGTGGGAGCTTCATCACTGGAGACTTTCAAGAAGAGACTGGACTGCCATATGTCAGAAATGGTGTAGAGTCTGCTTGGGCAGAGGTTTGAACTAGATGACCCTAACCCTTTCCAACTCTGTTAACCTGTTTAATCTGTTTAAGGAGGGCTGTGAAAATATCTACAGACCCCTCACATCCTGGACATAACTTGTTTCAACTCCTTCCCTCAAAACGATGCTATAGAGCACTGCACACCAGAACAACTAGACACAAGGGCAGTTTTTCCCTGAAAGGCATCACTCTGCTAAACAAATAATTCCCACAACACTGTCTAACTATTTACTAAGTCTGCACTACTATTGCTATTACTCTTCTCATAGCTCCTTATCGCCCATCCCCTCCCACTTGTGACTGTATGACTGTAACTTTGTCACTTGTATCCTTACGATTTATATTGACTGTTTCCTAGTATGATTTGATTACTTATTGTACCCTTTGACTATCATTAAGTGTTGTACCTTATGATTCTTGACTCTTGATGAATGTATATTTTCTTTTATGTACACTGAGAACATTTGCACCAAAGACAAATTCCTTGTGTGTCCAACCACACTTGGCCAATAAAGAATTCTATTCTATTCTATTCTATTCTATTCTATTCTATTCTATTCTATTCTATTCTATTCTATTCTATTCTATTCTATTCTGTTCTGTTCTGTTCTGTTCTGTTCTGTTCTGTTCTGTTCTGTTCTGTTCTGTTCTGTTCTGTTCTATTCTATTTGTATGAAAAGGTCTCTACAAAAGGTCATTTCCCCCTTGCCGATCATCATTACCACTATTATTTGTTCCTCCTCCCCTACTTCTTCTTTTCCTCTTCATTTAGCGTAAATTCCCACAAAAAAGTGTACTAGAATTCCAGGATTGAGGACATTCCATGACACCCCTGGAAGAAGCAGAGGTTGGGATCACCAGATGTAGCCTCGGATTCTGGAGAAAATCAAGTGCACACAAAGGGTGAGCGTAATCGATACCAACCGTAGCTTGCAAGTTTAACAGCAAATCTCCAAGACTCACCAGGAATGATCCCCGCACTTCCCAACACCAAGGAAGACATATGACTTTGATCAAGTTGATCGATTATTTAATTCCCTCCTATTACAAATGTCTTTTTGCTAAAGATGGAAGTCCTCATTTGCTTTAGAGAAAATTGTGTTCCTTAGAAAAGTGTGTGGCTCTTTCACCAGGTGGTACAAATATAATGAACCTCTGGGGACAAAGACACCCCGTGAGCTACGGACAAACAAATTCCACTTCTGTTTCACTGCCATTCCTAGCAGTTTTCAGCCTCTTGTTTCCGTCTCTGTCAGTATTTTGACACCCACCAATGAGAAGTCATGGATTACGATGACATCACTGTGCCTCACAACCCTTCAGGTTAGCTCAACACGGCTGCCAAAGGAAACCAAGCCAGTTTTTTGTTTTCTATGAAGTTGGCATGGTGTATGTTGTGTGTGTGTGTGTGTGGGTGAATGGCCTTGTGGCTTCATCCCGTTCTCACGAAAGCACTGCACTACAGAGCAGTGAGGAAATAGACAACTGGAGCAAAGCAACTGCTTGATCCTCATCCATGGCAGCTCCTTGGGGTAAGTCTGCCTCCTTGGTGGTTCTGGAGAAGGCCAGGCCCAGTTCTGCTGCAGAGGAAATGGCAACGACTCTGAGAAGGGGCCCAAGCAGCAGCCAAGAGTGATGCCCATGTTTACATCTGTCCCAATGAGATGATATATTCTACAGGAAAAAAAAAGAGGGGAGGAAAGGAGAGGAAAACTAGAGATAGGCCTTTGATGCAAAGAACATCCTGCTCCCCTGCATGGCCTCCTTGGCCTAAGGTGGTTGCCCCTCTAACAGTTGCCAAAGGCTTACTGTTTCTGGATGCCCACTGATGCCACTCCAAACTAGCTGCCTGGAGAGCAGTAGACCCTTCCCTCCCTCCCCCAGAACAAAGACAGCTGTTCTTGGAAGAAGGAACAAGTGAGGAGGGTTAAAAGGGAAACAAGCGCATTGAGCTGAAAGTAAAAACTCTTCTCAGCACGGTGGCTGAGCTCTGCAGACCTTGATCTGATTTATTTGTATCATGCCTTTATTATTTTTAGAAGTAACTCAAGGCAGTGAACATATCCAGCAGACCTTCCTCCTCTTACAACAACCTTGTGAAATGGGTTGGCCTGAGAACTTCACCCATCTTTTCAGGTTTTCGAAGCTGGGGGGCTGCAACCCAACTTCTGGGTTGCTCAGAGGGACTTGTGGTCCAACCTGTCAGGACAACCCAGCCTGGAAAAACTTTGCGTTGTCCAACTCATGGGATTCAATCCTTTGAACATACAGGGGTTTTAATATCATCATTTTCCTCTTTCCTCTTTTCTTTTTTTCTTTCAGCAGACACAAATTAACTTCTGGCAGATTCTTTCCACAGAAACGAATGGCAGCATCTTGCAGCCTCACCCGCTTCAGAGCCAGCCGTATAAACCCTGTGTCCACTGGGTTCATCCTCGCCTTCCCAGGAACTCTGGCATGAAGATGTCCTAGTAACCATTTGTAGAGGACACGTCCTCACGACCCATTTCAGAGGTGGCCTAAATCCATCCTGAGCGGGTTTACTCTTCGGTTTGGCTTTTCCGTTCCCGGCCTTCAGCACGTTAGTGGCGGACAGCGCCCGGGCTCTGCTCGGGGGGGCCTTCGGAGGCCGTTCAAGGGCACCGCAACCTCGGAACTCCCGGGGCCACTTCGGAGGGACCCGCCGAAAGAAGAGCCAGCCTGGGAACCGCTCTCGCTGCTGCCCTCCCGAAGGAGCCTGGCACACGGGGGTGGCTGCTGGTGCCCACCAGAGCTTTCCGGCCTCCTTTCCCGGCTCTGGGGGCGCTGCAGCGGTGTGTGTGCGCGCGCGCGCGCGTTTGTGTGTGAAGAGTGCCGCTCCTCCTTGCGGGCAGCACCGGCGCCTCCGCCTCTCCCCCCCCTTCCCTTCGTAGCTGCCGGAGCGCGGGCGGGGCGCGGCCCTCCTTGCTGGCGCAGTGCCGCCTCCGTCCTTCCGCCGCCGCGGCTCGCCCGGCCCGCCCCCATCCCCGCGAGGCTCGGCCGGAGCCCAAGGAGCTCGAGCAAGACCCGGCCCCGCCAGATGCCCGAGGCGGGCGGCGCTGGCGGGCGCCCTCTCCGCCGCGGCGACTCCGCGGGCTCCTGGGTGGGAGAGGCCGGCCGGGACGGCGACGGGAGGCTGGCGTGGCGGCCCCCCCCAGCGGCTGGGAGGACGCGGAGCATGTGCAGAGCCGGCCGAGGGCCGGGCCGCCGGTGGGCGAGCTGGCCGAGCACCGCGTGAAAGCCTCGCTCTGCCGGGGCCGGCCATGCCTCTGGCTGGGCTGCCGGCGCGGAGAGGCAGCCGGAGAGGCGGCGGCGGCGGCGGCGGCGGCAGCGGCGGCCGCCCGCGCTGAGCCCGCGTCCATGTTCTCCTGCTTCTGCTTCAGCGTCCAGCCCCAGAGCTTCGGCAGCGCAGCGCTGCCCGAGTAAGTGCCGCGGCCGGGCGAAGCGGGGGCGCACGGGGAGGCGGGGGCGAGGGGGGCGGAGAGCGGCCTTGCTCGGTCGGCCAGGAGCCTGGTGGGCAGGGCGGGAGAGGTGGAGAGTCGGAGGGGGTCGGCCCGGGCTGCGGAGGGACCCAGGAGCGGAGCTGAAGGAGATAGATTGCCTCTGGGGGACCCAGAGCGGAGCTTGGAGGAGGGGGCGGGCAGTTCTGGGCAGGCTCTGGCTTTGTCGCGGAACCGGATGAGCTGGGGGGAGGGAGGGGAAGGGAAGGAAGAAGAAGCGATTCATTGGGAAGGACGTTGGCCATCGTAACTCGGGACGGCTCCCTTCACGTCCTGTTTCCTGACCCGAGAAGAATCGGGGGAGAAGGGGGTGAGGTGGGCAATGGCCGCTGTCCAGGGTCCTTCCGCAGCCGAAGGGCGGGCGTCTCTGTCGATCAGTCTGTCCAGCTCCGATAACGTTGCAGGAGCCTGGAAAAGAGGACGGGGGGGGTGGGGGGAGCTTCAGCCGAAGGAGGCACCTCTCGTGGTGATGATGCGGGATGAGAGATGCTGAGGAAAGAAACGCGTTTGCTCCTTTTTGGGAACGAGAAGAGCAAAGAAGAGAAAAGATGGTTTCCTGGAGGATCAAATGGGCTGCCTCCTTTTCATGGCTCAGCATTTGTAGAGAGGAATCTGGAAAACGGGGGTCGGGGAGGAAAGAAGCCTCGTCAGTCAAACCACCACCCCCCCGGCCCACCTGCGGCCGAAGCCCTGTCCGCATCCCACTGGAACAACCTCTGTGTCCAGAGGCAGCCTCTCACTTAACGACATGTGTGTTGGGGCCCTGTGGCTCTGGCCAGGCCCCAAGGGAGGGGGGTGGGGCAGGAGGACCCCAAAGGGCAGGCCAGGCCTTGGGGCTGGATTCGAGATCTTCCTGGTCTTCTTACCTGGTTTTTTCCACCGCAGGGTCCAATTAGGAACATTGATGTGGAAAGGAAGCAATTAATCCTCCTTTCTGAATATGAAGCTGGGGTGAAAGCCACTTTCCAGAAATCCCAGTGGATGTTCTCAGGAAGCAGGGCAAGGCAGGTGGCAGCGAAAAAAGAAGCAGCAGCCTGGGGCTGCCTAAGGCATCGACTGTGGTTACTGAACACAGCATCCAGGTTTAGTGGCAGTCTCTCTGAAGCATCGTCCTTGGTTGGTTAATGCCTTATCCCCACCTTAGCTCCTGGGAGATGCTCTGTTGCCTTTCCTTAAATGTCTGTCAAAGCTTTTCACATGCCGAGGAAGAAGAATAAATCCAAGAAGTTTCTGCACAAGCTTCTGACTTGAACTCTTACCAACCTTCCCGTTTTCTTTCAAAATTCATTTTCTAATTTGTGGTTGGAAGGAGTTGGAAAGCCGAAGCATTTCCTCTGAACATCTTGTTCCTGACTTCCTGCCTTGGTCCAAGATGCTATTGATCCCAACATGGGAATGTTATATTTTCAAGTGCCCCAAATATAGAAATCTTGATTTTGGTGTGTGTGTGTGTGTGCTTGTTAATCAATCTTGGAATAGCACAGGGAAAGGGTTAATCTCCCCACTATGGCCTTAGATAAAATGCCCTAGATGTTTTATGCCTTTGTCTCTCCTGGGGGACCTTTTTATAATTTAGAAACTTCCCGCCAGTGCACACAACAGCTGCCCACCCAGCATTTTGTCAGGCTCATGGCAGGTGAGGGAAACTTTAAATTCAGAAGTTCATTACAACCCCTCCCCACACAAACCACCCCATATTCCAAGCTGAGCTGGACTAAGTCTGTCTGTGGAGGCAAAGGAACTCAAGACTAATGATGCATTTGACCACTCCTTCAAGCCCAGCTTGGTCTCTCCTATGGAAGCTTTTGATATTATTTTATAAAACAAACTCTGAGAATCATACAGGGATTATATCTAACTCTGAGGACTTCCTATGCTTGATTAGGTAGAACTATGGAATAAAGACACACAAAGTCCTGTGAATAAGATTTTGATGACTTCCCTTGAGAGCTCCAGAATCCTCTGCAGTTAAAATCCCTTTCTTCAGATTTATTATAATCCACACATCACATTCATTTTCTCCTTATTGAAGAGGGAGGGGGTTTGAGCCACGATGGCTCTGGCCAGGCCATATCCCCCAAAACAAATTTTTACATAACTTCAACATCCTTTAAAATCTATTCTAATTCAGAATTGACTCTACAAATAGCACAAGATACTAAAACCTCCCTTAAAACTTCATCACACTAATTGAAGTTATGTAAAAATTGTGTTGGGGGAATATAATCATATTATATAAAATATATTGCCACTTTTGGTAGCTGCACCCAATTAGTTCTTTATTTTGGTTGAGGAAAGTAGAAATGCTTTCGAGGAAATTGGAAAAGTTAGGCAACAGTCTTTTTAGTGATTCATTTTTTGCTTCTAAGCCAAAATGGGGGATGGTGAATGGAAGTGGCGAGCTCACAACTTTATTTCCAATGAGTTGCTGAGGAAAAGCAAGGGTTGTAGAAAGGCTTATGATTCCATTTTCATAAGAAGGATTTAAAAATCGCAAGAAAGGAGTCAGTCTCTTGGCACTGCTTAAAAATTTGTGAAAAACTGAAAACTGAACTGTCGGCCAAGGTCTAATTCATAGCTTCTATTATATTAAAATTTAAACACTTCTGGAATCTGGGACATATCAAGAACAGCATTCGGGAGATATATTTATCCCTGATGTTTTAGTTTTTAATGAAGGGGAAAAAAATCAGATTTGTGGCAGGATCAAAGGACATAGCTATTTTGAGCCTAAGGCCACATCGTTAACAAGCCCATCTCTGGGACTTGCATGGGAAGCCCAGTTAAACAGGTAAGAACTACAACATGCCTGCTTTTATAGGAACCTGTGGACTCCTGTATAATGCAGACTGATATATTTCACCGTCCCAACCCAGAGGGACTTGTTACTGAAGTGGGACAGATGCATAATGCATTTTCAGTTTACTTTGACCAAAGTAGAATCTTCAACTCTTTGATCAAGACTAAGCATACTTTGACTTTGCCAAGAGGGTGTACATAAAATAAAAATAGTTGACTGGATTGGGAAACTAATTTATAGTAATATCTTTTACAACAGAGTTAGAGGAAGAAGAGGTAGAGGCTGGGATTTCTGGCCTGATAGATGCTTGGAAATTTCAGGGGTGCAAAACCATCTTTAATGGGTCCATGAAGTTCTACCCTAGATTGAATCTCAGGAATTAACCCTTCCACACAGAAGAAGGTGAGGACAGACAGTGGACTAAACCGTGCCCAGAGTGTATGTGGTGTATGTCATACACTCTTTGAAGTATAAGGAAGAGTGGAGAACATGAGAACAAATGTTCCCTTTGGAGACTGGGAATTCTGGGAAACATTTTAAACTCCAGAAACAGGAGGAGGAAAGGATTGTTGTGCAGACGGCAGCGGAATCGGACAGTGGGGAAGAACGGGTACTAGTCCAGGAGTCTGGAGAGGATTCGGACGAGGGTCCTGTGTCTGATGCAGGAATGGGGCCAGGACTATCTGGGAGTGGGGTGCTGCCTTCGGAGCCTTTGGAGTCTGGCAGCAGCGAGGCAGAGGAACAAGGGGAGCCTGTTCCCAGTGCGCATGTGCAAAGAGCTGCTAGAAGGCAAGAGCAGCTGAAACAAAAGGGGCAACTCAAGAGTAAGGCTGGGAGGTGATTGCCCCTCCCATAAGGGATAAAAGTCAGGCCAAGATGTCAAAACCTTTGCAGGAAGCAAAGTAGTTGGATCGGTTCAGAGTCATCCTTGAAACTCTGTGTAATTTGGTTGGTTTCTTTTCTAGTTCATTTGATATTTCTGCTTTTGGCAGCACTTCACAGAACTGAAAGGCGTGTGCTTATCTTGGGGGACTGTTTGAGATTAATTGTGGCTGAGAATGAAAAACTATTCCCAACATTGCAATAAAATAAGTCTTGTTTTAAAATAAGTTTGTGTGCAATTACAGTTTACAAAGCCTGGGTCAGAACAGGGATAGAAACAAAGAAAGGGAGTATTTTTGCATTGAGCTCAAGATCTAAAAATATTATAGCTAGAATAGCCTCAGAGTTAAAACCCATAAACAGCTAAGTAAAAGTCTACACATAACCAGATATTTTCTGCCCACCTCAAGACCCCCTGTAACCATGGAAACAAAATAAGTGTGCGCATAAGTAAAGGAATGGTCAGTATGAGAATAAATTCAACAATTAAAAGCATGATGTTGTGGGCATTAAAAGGTGCAATGGAAGTTTGAGGAAAGCAATCTAGTACAGCTGAGATTAACCATACGATCTCTAATAAAAGCTAAGCCCAAACTTCTGATGCTCATGGCAATGAAGTAGAACTTGACAACATTCCCAGAAATTTTCAAGAAAAAGCCCCTTAAGAATTCTCGGAACTGGCAAAGTTGGTTTAGGTATTGACATGTCTGGGGTGGGATTTATATCGAAGTTGGTCCTGACAGTGAGAACAATCAACCAGTGGAATGAGAACAGTGAGAACAATCAACCAGAGGTTGTGGGTGCTCCATCACTGAAGCATCTTTTAAGAAGAGACTGGACAGCCACTTGTCTGGAATGGTATAGGGTTTCTTGTGTGGGGGAGGGGGTTGGACTAGGACAGGGGTCGCCAACCTTTTGGACCTCAGGGACCACCAAACTCATAATTTTAAATCCCACAGACCACTAATATGAATTTTGACTGATGGTGGCTTGCTGACATTTTCCCAGGGTCTCTGCAGAAAGCAGCAGAGACCCTGGGAAAATCCCCCCAAAAATCTGCAGGAAAATTCCCCACCTCGTTTTTCTACTGATCGATCATTCTTTATTTGAGATCGCAGGATACCATCTCCAGCTCCGTTCTCAGGGAGAGAGAGAGAGAGGGAGAGACTTTTGGTTTCATGCAAGGAAAGCAGCAGAAGCAGCAGAAGTCTTTCTTTCTCTCCCCCAAACTCTGCCAGAAATGAGTGTTTGTGAGACTCGTCATGCCGGCACAGCCTCTTGGAGCAGGAGGCCTTGCAGGGTCCCAAAGACTCATTTCTAGGGGAGAGAAAAAAAAGACTTTTGCTGCTTTCCTTGCATGCAGTCAAAAGCAGAAAGAAGTGGCCCGGTGGCCAGGCCAGGCGCGTGGGGTGAGTGGGCCAATTTCCCTCCCTCCACCCTTTCCCCCTCCCCTCACTACCTCGTGTTGTTCACAATGCAAGTGATGCAAGCCTTGTGTTCCCGTGTAGCCTGGATTAATTGCTTTGGGGGTGACATTTCTCTGCGGACCACCAAAATTTTCTCATGGACCACCAGTGGTCCCCGGACCACTGGTTGGCGACCACTGAACTAGGAAACCTCCAAGAACTCTGTTATTCTGTTCTGTTCTATTTTTCTTACAGAACGCAGTGGAGTATTGGTGGCATATGATAATATACTGTATATTGCATTGGACAAGGATTGGCCATTTAAGTCCACTTCTTGTCAACGACATTATAAAGTCTGAAAATAGTCAGTATAGGAGAGGTACAGCCATGCCTGCTGCAGCATTGGCTTCTTGTTTATGTGTCACTAAATCTGGATAGCTGATTGTGCAGCTGGCACATTGAGAATCCCTTCCTACTCACCGATCGAGTTATCCCTTTGATAAGCCTTTCCATGTGGTAGGGCTGAAGAGCAGATGGGGAGAACTTATTGGAGATGTCTTCAAAGACAGTAGACACTTTGCTCTGGTTACCGGTGTGACCTCTTTTACTCTCCAGAGTCACGCAGCTACAGTCAATGATATTCTGCCTGCGGAGGCTTCCTCCTGTGCAAAGTGTGCCAGAGTATTTGCAAGCCTGAATTGTAGTACCTTTTCCAATATTACTTTGCTGCCAACACAAATAGTTAGGAATAGTTTGGGCATGTGATTATCTGGCAGTGAGATTGTGAAAACCCAGGCACTTGCTCTATAACAGGGATCTCCAACCTTAGCAACTTTAAGATTTGTGGACTTCAACTCCCAGAATTCCTCAGCCAGCAAAGTGTGGGCGTGGCTTGTTGGGCGTGGCAGGGGAAGGATACTGTAAAACAGGGGTCTCCAACCTTGGCAACTTTAAGACTTGTGGACTTCAACTCCCAGAATTCCTCAGTCAGCAAAGCTGGCTGAGGAATTCTGGGAGTTGAAGTCCACAAGTCTTAAAGTTGCCAAGGTTGGAGACCCCTGCTGTAAAATCTCCAGTCAGAGGTGGTATTTGATGGTTCTCCGAACTACTCAAAATTTCCACTACTGGTTCTCCAGAACTGGTCAGAACCTGCTGAATACCAGCTCTGCATCTCTTTCTGTCTATCTGTCTTATCTGTCTATCTGTCTCTCTCTGTCTCTCTCTCTCCCTGTGTGTGTCTCTGTCTCTGTCTGTCTGTCTCTCTCTCTCTCATATCACTGTCTCTCTTTCTCTCTCCTATCTATCTATCTATCTATCTATCTATCTATCTATCTATCTATCTATCTATCTATCTATCCATCCATCCATCCATCCATCTATCTATCTATCTATCTATCTATCTATCTTCTAATCTATCTAATCTGCAATTTTCCAACACAAAATGGATTGAAACCTTGTCCAAAGGGAGATGAACCTGGCAACTGAGGTCATGAACGGGATGACATTCCCAAGGCATGGAGCTGTGGAGCCCTGGTTCCATTCTAACATTGCTTAGAATGCAGTATTGCAGGCTAACTCCACCCACAGTCTGGAGTTCGATCCTGACCGGCTCAAGGTTGAGTCAACCTTCCATCCTTCCGAGGTCGGTAAAATGAGGACCTAGATCATTGGGTGCAATAGGCTGAATCTGAACAAAGTGATATAGTGCTATTGCAGTTGGCCTGGATGACCATTCAGGCTGGGCTCCAGGCCTGGAGGGTGAAATCATACTGTTTTCCAAAAATCACATATCCTGGGGAATTATTATTTTTTATCTGGCAAACTTGAATCAGTTGGCTGTAGTAATTAAGTAGTTTTGAAGTCTGGGATTAGGGCTGGATTTCTTACCCTCTGTGTAAAAAGTGATGGTATATAAAGAAACTTTATTTTGGTCTTGGTGATTTTGATGGGAAGGTTTTATTTAGGAGAAACGAAAAGGGAAACTTGTATTTTTCAGATAAGCTTGGGGATCGATGTGTTGCTTTGAGCACTACCATTTTGCTCTCTGTTTTACTGGCTTAAAATTCTTCAGAGTGCTTTTTAAGATGTGCTTTTATTGATTCTTTCCCCCCCAGAGATGAAAACAAGGAAAACTACCCAGACAAATCTGTAGTCTTAGAGGAAAGTGAGGAAGTGTTTCAAGACAAGCCAACACCCTGCGATGGCATCCTAAGAGTTGGCATGGGGAACTTAAAATCCAGAAAGCCTACATCCATTCCAAAAGCAGAAAATGGGAAAACCCGTGAAGAAAATCAGGTAATTTGCTTGCAGGTATTTGCTGGAATTTTATCAGTAATCAAAGAAAAGCCTCTGGATTATATTTTTATTTCTAAGATTGGTTGGTGAGTACTCCGGCCTGGGAGTAGGTGGGTCACTGTACAGTAAACGCAGCTCAAAACCCTGAAATAAACCCTGAAAATAAAGATAATGTCATCTTCAAGCATTCCAGATCAATTGGGATTAGATGGGGACATTTTTTTTAAAAAAAATTCATTAATACTACAAGGTATTTGCAGACATTTTGGGACTGGACAGGTTGGACATTGGCTTTGTATGTGGGTGGACATTTTAGTCTCTTTTCTTCTGTAGGTAAGCAGCAGTTTTTTTCTCCTGGGTGGAAGATCCTGAGCAGGGATTCTGATTTGTGTGTGTGTGTGTGTGTGTAGATTGTAAAGTTTCCTAGTAAGGCTAGTTGTGGGAAGTATCTGAGAAAACCAACTTGGCAAAAAAGATGCCATGATTTCTTTCTTTCTGTACCAATTCTCTTCATGTTTTCATTGCTGTTAGCATGGCCATATACAGTATTTAATCTTTCTTGCTTTTTAAAGTTGTGATTCAAGGAGCTTGTTGTCTTTTGTTAGCCAAGTGAAGCAGTGGTGGGCTTCAAATGTTTTTACTACTGGTTCTGTGGATGTGGCTTGGTGGGCGTGGCAGGGGAAGGATACTGTAAAATCCCCATTCCCTCCCCTCCCCACGCCACTAACCTGCTTTCCAGCTCCATTTTCTTGTGCAGGGCAACCAAAGAAGACCCAGCCGATCAGCTGGGACTCAATGGGAGGCAGAGAAGAGATGGGTTGGCGGGGCCAGTCAGAGGTGGTATTGGCCGGTTCAACGAACTACTCAACCACTACTGGTTCTCCAGAACTGGTCAGAACCTGCTGAATATCACCTCTGAAGTGAAGGAGAGAGACTGATGACAGCTATTCTTTCTTAGCCTTTCCTACCGTGCAACACAAAATGCCATTTCCAACTGTTACGGGGTGAGTTGACCTTTCCAGCAGTTGTCCTCCCATCAGTATCTCTCTGAAACTTATGCCATCGTCAGAAGCAGTCCTGTAAGAAGTCAGGAATGGGGAGTTTGGCTGTTGTGGTGTGGGATACAATCTCTTGTATACTGGGAGGATTTCACTTCTTTCAGTTCTGCCTTGGCATTAAAACTGATGTGAAGAAGTTGTAGGTCAGAGGTGTCAAACTCAATCGGACCACAGTGTCATGCCCCTGTTGGAATCTGATTCGGGGGGGGGGGGGAGATTGAACAGCTGACAGGGAGTTGAAGTATGGCTCCAGTGGCTGTGGAAGAAACTGGGGAAGGGCACAGTGTGGCTGGGCCTTCAGAGGAAGACCCAGGGCCACCTCCTCTTCATTCTAGGGAGGAACGGAGAAGGGAGCAACGTGAGTTACGAGGGCTACGGGGAGAAAAGGGCCCTGATTCCCTTCATTAGCTGCAGCTGGGACAATAGGATTTAAAAAGGGCATTTGTGCACAGTACCTTGCTGGAAGCAAAGTGTGAATTATCTTTCTTCGTCAAGTCTTATCTGGGTTCCGCTGTCCTCTCAACTGTATGTGTTTTGTTATCTTTTGACGTCTGCAATTCCTTATCCTGCCCTGTCTCGTTAAATATTGCAGCGTGGTTTGTGTTGGTTTTTATTTATAATTATAATTTATATGTACTTTGGATTCAGACTGAATTTCTTCCCTTTAAAAACTGTTCTTGGGACAGTTTTTTTCTCCAGCTGATGATAATTGGACATTGGGGGCCAAGTTGAGGTATTAAAGGGACTTTACTTACTTTTATGACTTCGTTGCTTTTCTGCCACGCCCTAGGTCATCACACATGGAGTGTTTAGATCTGGCCTGCAGGGCTGCCCTGGAAGCATCAAAGGACCAGCCTGCAGTGCCTCTGCCAGCCAAAACAGAGCTTGGGAGGCAGAGGTGGTATTCAGCAGGTTCTGACCAGGTCTGGAGAACTGGTAGTGGAAATTTTGCATATTTTGTTCAACCGGTAAATACCACCTCTGACTGGAGATTTTGCAGTATCCTTCCCCTGCCATGCCCACCAAGCCACACCCACAGAACCGGTAATAAAAAAAATTGAATCCCACCACCATGCACGGCCCTCCCAGACTCCATTTTGGGCTGTGATGGCCTCCTGCACCCCTCTGCCAGTAAAAACAGAGCTGGGGGGGAATGTGTGGCCCCCTGAGCTCCATTTTTGCTGGCAGAGGGCTGCTGGAAACCATCATGGTCAAAAATGCATCCCCCAAGCTCTGTTTTCGCTGGCAGAGGGCTGCAGGAGGTTGTCACAGCCGAAAACGGAGCTTGGGAGCCCATTTTCACTGGCAGAGCGCTTGGAGAACCGCAGTTGCCCCCCCAACCCCAACACGAGTGACGTCAACCTGGCCATGCCCCCCCAGTCCCTCCCCAACCCTGATGCGGCCCTCAATGAAACTGAGTTTGATACTCCTGTTCTAGGTGGATGGAGCAAAGAGTGCTCTTTCTGAAGCACAGCTGTCAGGAATCCAGCAATCACCCTAATTAAATCATGATTCTTGAGCCAACCTTCAAAAAACTTCAAAGGACTTATTAGAGACGATCTACTGGCACTACCCTGTATGAAGCCAACTCCTGCATACATAATTTACAGTCACCTGTGACCCTGTTTCCCGCCTTCCTCCTGGGTGTCTCATCAACCAAATTCTCCAGTTGACCATGTTCATAGGCTGGGTGTCATCAATCACATTCTCCAATTAAATATATTCGCAGGCAAAAGCTCTGGTAGTTTAGTTACAATCTTTTAATGATAAGAATTGGAATGTATTTTTGCTTTCAAACTGCTGCACTACTCTTCCAGATTTCCTTCCCCCCACCCTTTTTATGGCAACTACTAAAACAGGCATAGGAATGTTTTATGAGTTGACAATAGCATTCTGAGGGGAAAAACTTGGAAAAAGCCCAGAATTTAATATCAGGAGAAGCATATACTTTCTTCAAAGTCTCAAGCTTCCTGTCATAAAAAAATTGTGATACCCATATGGCTGTGAAGAGATACTTTGCAAGTGTGTGGGCAAGGCGAACCGAAATATCTTAAGTTTAGACAGAGGAGGGAGGGGAAAAACGATTCCCGCTGTTAAATGCCAAACGTCATGCCGCCCTCAGATTTTTTTTGATTGATTTGATTGATAATGCAGATGGCTTCAAAAAAGACCTGAGCAAATTGGAAAAACAATATTTTAATGCAGGGGTCTCCAACCTTAGCAACTTTATGTTCTGACCCAAACCTTGTTCCAAGGAAACAAACACCAAGCAGAGGTAAAAGAAAAACCTTTTAATGATTTTTTACGAATTCTGTTCCTTCCTGGTTAAAAGGCTGTTTCAAACTAATCGTCTCTGATAAGAATGAGCCTTGCCAAGGTTGTGCAAGGCTGCCAAGAACAGTAAAGTTGCCAAGAAGTATTTTAAACACAAAGAGTCTCCAAACACCAACCAAGATATTCCAAACGTCCACGAGACTCGAGTGCAAAAACTTCTTTGCTTCCTGCAAAGAACTCCCGTTTCTCAGCTGGCTTTTATCTCCTCAGGGAGGGGCCATTACCTTGCAGCCTTACTCCCGAGTCACCCATACTGCTGTAGCTGCTCTTTCCTTCGAGCAGCTCTGTGCACACTGGGCACAGGCTCCTCGGGGGCCTCTTCATCACTGCTGCCAGCCTCCACAATCTCCGAAGGCAGCACTCCACTCCCTGATGGTCCTGGCCCCATCCCTGCATCACACACAGGCCCATCATCTGAGTCCTCGCTCTCCGAGCCCTCAGCCGTGCGCACCTGCTGCCAGCGAACCACAACACTTTAAAACTTGTGGACTTCAACTCCCAGAATTCCTCAGCCAGCTGGCTGAGGAACTCTGGGAGTTGAAGTCCACAAGTCTTAAAATGGCCAAGGTTGGAGATCCCTGTTTTAATGACTGCAAAGGTTCTGAGGAACATGGTGAGGAACAAAACAAGCCCTCGTGTTGTATGCAAGAATGCACTGACACAGGGTCCCACCACCACCCCATCACCACGTTGTTGTCGTCATATTTGTACAGGCAGTCCTCGACTTATGACCTCAATGGAGCCCAAAATTTCTGTCGCTAAGCAAGATGGTCCTTAAGCGAGTTTGAGACCCGCTTTACAATTTTTCTTGCGGCAGTTGTTACGCCAACCACCGAAGCTGTTGAATTAGTCACACCTTTGTTACGCGAACCTGGCTTCCTCATTGCCTTTGCTTGTCAGAAGGTGATCGCATGGCCCCAGGATACCGCCACTGTCATAAATATGAGTCAGTTGCCCAGCACCTGAATTGGATCATGTGACCATACGGTTTGCAACGGTTGGATGAAAAACGTTCATGTCACTTTTTTTGAACTGTCACTAAATGAATGGTTGTAATTTGAGGACTTCCTGGACTAAGCAGGAGAAGATGAATTTTTGACTTCCCTCTTTGTCTTCTTTCTTTTCTTCCCCTCCCTGTTTCATTTACCCCCCACCTCCTAAAATAGATGGTCCACATCAGTCTGGCTCCCAATTACTCGAATGTAGTTTTATTTTGCTCCTCCCTCTTTGAATAGGAGATGGGAAATGCAGGGTCTTGGCTCTCAGGGTGTCAGAAGAAAACGGCGACCTCAGCTGCTGAATACGCTGAGAATGTAACGCTCAGATACCAGGAAACAGCTCTCAAGTTTCAACCCAGGTATTCCTTTTTGAGTCTGGGTAGCTTCTGGGGACAAAAAACAGGGGCTGATTTATATGTGGTGTGTGTGTGTGTGTGTGTACACACAGACACAGACACAGAAACACACACACACACACAGAGTGGTGGGATTCAGCCAGTTTGCACTACTTCGGGAGAACCAGTTGTTAAGTTTCTGAGCAGTTTGGTGAACTGGTTGTTGGAAGAAATCATTAGAGAACCGGTTGTTGAATTATTTGAATCCCACCACTGTCTGTCTGTCTGTCTGTCTGTCTGTCTATCTATCTATCTATCTATCTATCCACACACACCACACACAGTGTCTCAGGCTCCAGTTGTAACAGAGAAGTCCATGGAACAGGAGTCTGTGTTTCTCTTCTGACCCAGGTTCGTCAAATGTACTGAAACACAAGCTTGTTTGAAACGCAAAACCTGTTTTAATGCAATACTGGGAATTACTTTCGTTTTCCAACCAGAACTAATTATTCACAGTTCCCCAAGATAAGCCCACACTTGTCAGTGCTGGGGAATGCTGCCAAAAACAGAAGTCGCCAAAGTAATTATAACAGAACCCATCCAAAGTATCAGAAAAAAATGACCAGAGTACACAGAGCTTCAAGAAGGACTTGGAATCTAATTGAACTGCTTTGCTTCCTGCAAATATGTCATCATCTTGGCCTGACTTTTATCCCTTATGGGTCAATCACCTCCGAGCCTTACTCCTGAGTCGCCCTTTTGTCTTAGCTGCTCTTGCCTTCTAGCATCTCTGTGCACACATGCACTGGGAACAGGCTCCCCTGGGTCCTTTGCCTCGCTGCTGCCAGACTCCAAAGGCTCCAGAGTCAGCACCCCACTCCCAGATGATCCTGGCCCCATCTCTGCATCAGATGCAGGACCCTTGTCCAAGTCCTCTCCAGACTCCCTGACTGGTTCCCGTTCTTCCTCACTGTCTGATTCTGCTGCCTTCTGCACCGGCTGCCAGCGAACCACAACAGTTTCTTTCTTTTCCAGATTTCTCTCCAATTTCATATTCAGGCGAGGTGATGTATTATGTTCTTTGTAGGTTTCCACACAGAAATATGAAATTGGAGAGAAATCTGGAAAAGAAAGAAACAGAGACTCCTGTTCCATGGACTTCTCTGTTACAATTGGAGCCTGAGATACTGTGTGCTTGAGAGAAAAACATATGTATAAAAAACTCTGAATGAAAAGGGGAAAAAATTAATCTTCTTTGAAAATCGTGTGAAGACATAATGATATGTCAGGGAAGAAGAGGGTGGAAATCTTGATTTCTATCCGAATAGACAGTCTGGGCTTTTGGAGTGTTACAGTAAGTCAGAAATATTAGCAAAACATGAAAAGAGACACAGACTTTCCAAAAGTGCAGATGTTAAAATTTCTAAACTGGAAGTTTAGAAGGGGACTTGCTTATTCTACCTCACACGGTTATAAACCAGTGTTTTTCATACTTAGTAACTTGAAGATGCGTGGACTTCAGCTCCCAAAATTCCCAGCCAGCATGTGGTCCATGTCTATTCAGCTATGTCTATTTGGAAAACTAGCCTACCAGGAATGCTCAGGACACTCTTCCTGTCTCTGCTAGAGAGGATAAAATGTAGCTGAGTGGGGTGATCACGTGAGAATTAAGGAAAAAGAAATGTGCAGTTTCATGTCAGATTTCCTGCCCCGTTAAAGCTGGCCTCCCTTTCATTCATCCAAGGTTTTTCCTCCTTACTGATGAAGCAAGCCGGATATGATTCACAGGGTAGATAATGAGGATTAAGAAATCACAAAGCAGATCAGACGGTCAAATTTTAGCTGGTGGAGGTGTTTCTAATCCAAAGTGCAGTTTATCTGGTGTTCATTTGTTTTGGAAAGTATTGGCATACTGCTTTTAATTAACATCTCCCTACGATACATAATTCTTCACTTCATATATGACATTACTGAAGAGTTGGAGCTTCATTAAGATTAGATTAATAACGTAAGGAATAATTACAGTGAACACATTTCTATAAACTTTTAAGGTTTAGTTTTATTTTATTTTATTGTCATTGCACCTCGTACAATGAAATCAAACACCATCTTCAGTGCACATCATGACCAGGAAAATAAACACAAACAAACACCCTTCACCCTCCACACATTGAACTAAAACCCCCCCGACACCGCACCAACACTGCACTATACAGCAGTATTCAAAAGAGTTACTGCCCTGGGATAAAAGCTGTTTTTCAGCCTATTTGTGCTGCTGTTTATTATCCTCTACCGTTTAAGCTTGGGACGTGGTGGCTCAGAGGCTAAGAAGCTGAGCTTGTCGATCAGAAAGGTCGGCAGTTCGGCGGTTTGAATCCCTAGCGCCGCATAATGGAGTGAGCTCCCATTACTTGTCCCAGCTTCTGCCAACCTAGCAGTTCGAAAGCACGTAAAAATGCAAGTAGAAAAACAGGAACCCCTTTGGTGGGAAGGGAACAGTGTTCCGTGCACTTTTGGCATTTAGTCATGCCGGCCACATGACCACGGAGACGTCTTCAGACAGCGCTGTCTCTTCAGCTTTGTAACAGAGATGAGCACCACCCCCTCGAGCCAGGAACGACTAGCACATATGTGCGAGGGGAACCTTTACCTTTACTTTTAGATGCATTAAAGAGGTTCAGGAAATAACATTCATTTTCTATTGCCCAACATTCCACTCCAATATTTTTTTGAGTGGATCCCTCTGTCTCCTACATCTGCTTTTAAAGAGTTAATGCAAAAATCCATAAATGGGTTCATTTAATGGCCCCAGTTATGTTGGTTGGCTGAAGGGTCTCTGATTCTCTGATTCTCCACTTCCTGTTTTGCAGGACAGATCAAAGTGCATTCATTTCACCAAACGATGTCCCCGAACACCTGCAAAGGCTCACTGAAGTAAGTCCACTAGAAGCCCAAAGATGCTTGGCTAAGAGGGCATCTTTAAGCTAATCAAAGGAAGAGAAGACGGTGCTCACATGTGGTCTTCAGGCATCAAATAATGATCTTGCTTGGGCTGGGATTCTGTCAAAGACACAAGAGGATGGTGATGTATGTCAGTGTTTCTGAACCTCAGCCATTTTAAGATATGTGTGCTTCAACTCCCAGAATTCCCCAGCCAGCATAGCTGGCTGGGGAATTCTGGGACAAAGTCCACATACCTTAAAATGGCTGAGGTTCAGAAACACTGATGAATGTGGTACAGTCATGTTGCTATCATTATTGGGGTTTTATGATTTTATGATATTCTTTGTTAACATACTGTACATACTGTGTAATTTATTAAAAATCACTTTTCTAAGCTGCTCAATTTTTTGGGGGGGTTGCTAAAGTGGCATTGAAGCACTTGACTTTTGTGCAATTGGGCACATTTGTATTGTGGTTTGATCATCCAAATTGATGGTCCCTTTTTGGGGTGTATATCTGTGTATTGTATAAACTGTGTACTTGATTTAGATGCATAATTCATGCGATTCTAGCAAGGCCATGATTCGATTTTCATTCTGTTCTGAATATTGAAATGCTTTTGAAGATGCCAAAAACTTTTTCAGTCTCTAAGATATTATGGGATGCCTAAGAGTGTTTTGTGAATTTTAGAGAAGGGAGAAAGGATGTGCAAAACTGGAAGAGATGAGTAATTAGCCTTTGTGGCTGATAAGAATAACAAAATAAATATGGAAAGCCATTTTCCAAGAAAGAATTTTTAGGAGATTTTTCCTGGCTTGGTTGAACAGGGAATAACCAACTGGAGATTGTTAAGGAAACATCTCAGTGGAGACAATAATTGCTTCTATTTTGGTTTTTTGGGCATAGAATAGCACCCTCACTAAAAACATATCTACAGGGTTCGGTGGGAAACATGTGTAATAAAAAATTCTATTGTGATAAAAACTTGCTGTTGCAGGACAGCAAAGATTAATGAGTTTAGATCATGAAGGCTGTAGATTAAATGTTCCCTTTGGACAAACCCTCCTTCTTTGCTGTTCTCCAAAGTCTTCAAATATTCTTCTTGAACTTAGGGCTTGAGAAGAAAATCCACAATATGCTCTATGGTAACCTTAGGAGTGTGCCAAGGAAAACAAACTAGTTCTGCATTTTTCATGAACTGCGAGGTTAATTTGCATGTGCTTGTTTTGTAGACTTCAAATTGTGGACAGCCACATGAAAACTCCCAAGTAGGTTTATAACTGCTGAAAGTTAAACAAGTCTTGAAATTTTGAAGGGAGCATTAACAA
Organism: Notechis scutatus; assembly: GCF_049901735.1. Classification (NCBI taxonomy): domain Eukaryota; kingdom Metazoa; phylum Chordata; class Lepidosauria; order Squamata; family Elapidae; genus Notechis; species Notechis scutatus. The sequence continues at coordinate 74,281,027 of NC_142012.1, forward strand.
ATCATGCCCATGTCTCTGGACTTAAAAATGGAAGTGGTGCAAGAAATTGGGAATCAAGAGCAGGTCCAAAATGAGTACAAGTTAATTTCATGGTAGCTTTCTACAAGAATCTGAACTACTAACAGTCAAGGCAAATTAGCAATAGATAAGAGTTAATGGAATTCAAGGTATGCTGGACTTAGGTCTCTTTGTCGATGCGAAGGAACTCAAGACTAATGATGTGTTTGACCCCTCCTTCGGGCTCAGCCTGGTCTCTCCTACAGAAGCTTTTGATATTTTTCTTAAAACAAACTCTGAGAATCTTAGAGTGCTTATATCTAACTCTGAGGACTTCCTATGCTTGATTAGGTAGAACTATGGAATAAAGACACACAAAGGCCATTTGGCCCATGAATAAGATTTTGATTATTTCCCTTGAGAGCTCCAGAAACCTCTGCAGTTAAAATCCCTTTCTTCAGATTTATTATAATCCACATGTCACACTCATTTTCTTCTTATTGAAGAAGGAGAGGGTTTGAGCCAGGATACAACATCCTTTTAAATCTATTCTAACAAATAATTCAGAATTGACTCTACAAATAGCACAAGATGCTACACCCCCCTTAAAACTTCATCACACTAATTGAAGTTATGTAAAAATTGTATTGGGGGAATATAATGACACTATATAAAACATAATACCACTTGTGGTAGCCGCGCCCAATTAGTTCTTTATTTTTGTTGAGGAAAGTAGAAATGCTTTCGAGGAAATTGGGAAAGTTAGGCAGCAGTCTTTTCAGTGATTCATTCTAAGGCAGCTCTTCCTCCATTTCCATCATAGGTAAAATGATGCAGCATTAGAAATGAATCCAGCACTAGAAATGATTGGTTGCAGTTGCATTGCATTTGCATAGCCCCAGAATTTGCTGGGAGGAGTGGCTCAACAACAAGCTAAAGAGAATTGGAACTACATCCAGTAGATCAGGAGCCCCCAAACTTGGCAACTTTACAACTTGTGGACTTCAACTCCCAGAATTCTCCAGCCAGCATAGCCGGGAGTTGAAGTCCACAAGTCTTAAAGTTGCCAAGTTTGGAGACTTCTGCAGTAGATCAAGCTACCCATTTGCATAGCACCAGAGGCTGAAGCCAACTGTGTAATTGGCTTCACTTGCATCTTATTTGCATAGCACCAGTAGGGTGGTCTTTTGTAGAATCCGGGTATTCAAGTCTGATAAATCAGAATTTCCAAATAGTGAGGTAGCCATTTAGGTATTGATCCAAGGGCTCCAATCACAATTGGGATAATAATAATTATTATTATTAGATGCAGGAAGATGTGTTTTCTCTGAATGGAGAACTTATACATAGCACTTATTTCCATTCTTTTACCATTAGTTTCTCAATTTGCTCCTCCTTATTTTCTTGGGATTGATGAGAGCAATAGGTAACCCTTTCTTTCTGGAATGACCAATGATATCCTCTAATTTGGACAAGATTATGAGACTACAGTTTTGGGAACAACACTGTTCACTCGGTCTATGTTGAATTCCTTAGTATCCGGACGTCTTTCCGAGGGATGATAAACATGGATGAGGGACTCCTAACAAACCTGGGGTCAGTTCTATGGGGTAGACCAAATGGCTTCTGGATGGCTTCCTCAAGGTCACTTCCATGGGGCTCCGCACTCACTTGATAGAGGAAAAAGGCAAGATTTTTGTGTGAAAGTGCATTGATGGAATAATACGTTCTGTGTGAAACCTGGGATATGATAGCCAGAGAGAACACAAGCAGATAACTAACCTTGCTTTCTTGGACTTGCCTATAGAAAGGGATGACAAACCGCTTGTTTTGTTCTGGAGCGTGAAGGGAAATGCAGACTATGTCTTGGCCCTTCCAAAAATGGAATATCTCCCGCAGGGCAAAAATAAATGGAACCTGTCCTGCAGTTCTGCAACTGATCTCTCTTCTTCTGCGTTTTTGCTAAACCAGGAAGACAGTCCTCAGCTGGTGGCTTCAGAGGAACCAGCCTCTTCATCTGCCTCAACGAGCATGAACATTGACAGAGATTGTGGCCGTGGTAAGAAAACCTTCGGTTAATGCATGCCCTTGGCTTTTCGTCATTAAAGGTCCCTGGAAGCCTTTGAATGTGGTGCCGTACATGGGTGAATCTGCCAAAAGTGACCGAGTTCAGGCATTATTTGAGAACATAAGATCTATTACTGCTTAGAGCAGGGGTGTCAAACTCAAGGCCTGTGGGCTTGATTCAGCCCATGGGGTGCCTAGATCTGGCACATGGAAATAGCAAAGGACTGGCCCATGGTGCCTCTGCCAGCAAAAATGGAGCTCAGGAGGGCTGACCACGCCCCTCCCGAGCTCCGTTTTCGCTGGCAAAGGGTTGCAGGAAGCCATCACAGCCAAAAACGGAGCTCGGGAGCTTGTTTTTGCTGGAAGAGCGCTTGGCCCACCACAGGCGCCCCTGACACGAATGACGCCAAGCTGGCCATGCCTCCCTTGCCCCCCCCTCAAGGTCAAACACAACCCTGATGTGGCCCTCAATGAAATTGAGTTTTGACACCCCTGGTTTAGGGCATAATAAGGAGGAAATAGTATCTAATTTTATTTGGGTCACATAAACGCAGCTGGCTTTAGGAAACAGGATATATTGTAAAAGCTCGATTCCATCCTAACAAAAATTAATTTATTTTAATTAAACAAACAGATCAACACCATATACATATACATAGAGAAATACATACATACACGAGGTGCAACTATGTTTCTTAAATCAACCTTCCATAGAATGATTAAGACACTCAAATCCTTTGTTTTCCTTTGTATTTGGGAGATCCTATCGTTAGGATACGATAGGATGTCCAAGGTAAGCATTGGCCCAATGTAACATTTCTACTCCTGCTGCTGCCATTAGCCCTTCTCTGTCTCCTTTTTAGAGGGTGTATCAGCCAAGAAAAAAATTCTGGGAAGGGAAATATTTAAGGCTCTTCAAACCATAGCTCAATTCTGAGGCCAGATGAAGTAACAATAGTAACATCAATAAAAAGTCAAAGGTTAAGCTGGACACTGGATATGGGTTTGACCCAGTGCTTTAAATGAAAAGGGTCTGGAAAAGCATCCCAATTCCCACTGGATGGATGGGCCTAGGTGATTCTGAAGATCTTTCTTTTTCTTTTTTACCTTTCCTACTAAAGAGCCAAAGTGGCAACGCTGAGGGCATTGGTGTGTCCAGGGGAGAGCTGTAAGCTTTGCATCTGGACCATATCACAGTTTCTTGTAAATATATTATCACTTCCAGTCTGATTTTCAATGCATCTCTTGCATACAAACTTCTCTTTCAATGCTTAATTAAACTGCAGCAGGAATTAAGTGCCAGCAGAGTCCATGCTTCTGTGCCAAAGACCCATCATTCAATTCTTCACATCTTTAAAAGAAAAACAGAAGGCTGGACAGAATTCTTAAGGATTGCTATTTGCTAGTGGGATGTTTTCCCCCTTGGCATTGAAGTACTGGAAAATATTTATGTAAAAGAAAGAAACTCTACTTACTTTTTCATTTAAATCGACTTTATATGTGAATTGTGCAGAGTTGATTGATCTATGGTCAGAAATGATAGAAGCTGTCAATGCAGAAACCATGGGAACGAAAGCAAAGTCAGGTGCATTGTTACGCCTGCCAGAATGTTAAGTCTTTCAGTTTCTTTAATGAGACTTATTAATTTATGAAACATTTCATAAATGTTAGCTATTTGGTTTAATAAATCATTCTGGCGTACACATTTTATATCGTGAACAATTTGTTTTGCATGCTTTATACATTTTGGCTAAATGGTTACAGGCTTCACTTTTCTTATAATTCATGTTTGATATTTTGATTGGATCAGAAGAAACGGGTCTGTCTTTCCAACCGTCCACAGAATTCCTCCATTTGGGTGTGTGTGTATGTGTGTGTGTGTGTGTAAACAACACAAGATCTAATAGTTATAAAAATGGGAAAGGAAGGAAGGGAAGGAAAGAAAGAAAAAGAAAGGGAAGGAAAGAAAAGAAAAGAGGAAGGTAAAGAGGAAAGAGGAAAAGAAAGAGGAAAGGAAAGGAGAAAAGAAATTCAAATAAGAGGGCATTAATAACAATGGCTATTGTTTATCTTAGTACACAACACAAATTAGTAGAAAGGAGAGAACAATTAAGGCGAAAAATATGTAAAGCCAGTAAATAGCATCTGCTGCTGCTTTGGATAATAGTGTAAATAGAAAAAACACTGTTATTGTTTATTTAGTGCCTTTTTTCCTCCCAGATGGTACCTTCCATTTGCAAAAACCAGAACATGGCAAAACCTCCTTCCAGCGTTTAGCCTGGCTACATATTTGGCAGCAAGAAGTGAATCAGCTAAGATGAGTTCTTAAATCTGCAAACTGATTCCAAGAGTTGTGTCAATTGCAGTTTGTCACTGGTATCAATTATACTTTCCTTAGCTGACCCTAATCTTCAGGGGGAGGACATTTTGATTCTAGTCTGTCATGCCTCTGTTGGAATCTGATTCGGAGGGGGAAGCTGAGCAGCTGACAGGGAGTGGGAGTATGGCTCCTCCGTTGGCTGGGGAAGAAACTGGGGAAGGACAAAGGCCGGCTGTGCAGAGCAGGAGAGAGGTAGAGCAAGGCAGAGGGAATTCAGAGGAAGATTAAGGCTCACCCCCTCTTCATCCTAGGGCACTCAGGGAGGAACGGAGGAGGGAGCAAGGTGAGTTGCATGGCTTATGGGGGAGGAAAGGGCCCTGATTCCCTTCATTAGCTGCAGCTGGGAACACAGTATTTTAAAAGGGAGATTGTGTGCAGCAACTCATGGGAAGCAAATAATGAGTTATTTTTTCATTGTCAAGGCTTATCTGGGTTCCTGGCATCTTCCCAACTGTGTGCGTTTTGTTGGCTTTTGAGGTCTGCAATTCCTTCTCCTGCCCTGTCCAGTTTATTGCTGCAGCGTGGTTTGCATGGATTTTTATTTACAGTTTGTATGTATTTTGTTTTGGGACTGAATTTCCTCCACTTAAAGACTATTCTTGGGAGAGTTTTTTCTCCAGCGGAAGGTAACCTGGACATTGGGGGCAAAGTTGGAGGTATTAAAGGGACTTATCTTACTTATGTGACTGTGTTGCCTTTGTGCCACGCCCCGGGTCATCACAAGTCTGTTGTGGAAGTGTTTCCTTCTTGGTGTGGCCCTTGAGTTCTGTTTTAATATGGGGCTGATATTGAATTTGCCCTGAGAAACCTCTTGATCTTTGACCTTCCAGAGCCTGCTCAGGAGTACCGAGAGGGCCTGATGGAGGCTGACAATGGGCCCGAAGACCCGGATGCTTTAGGGACTTGCAGGCTGTTGCATCATATCACGGATGGAGATTATCCTCTGTTGTCTCCTCGCTGCTCTATTTTCAGCCAAAGCCAGAGGTTTAACTTAGACCCCGAATCGGCTCCTTCTCCACCAAGCACTCAACTCTTCATGATGTAAGCTGCACCGACCTTCTCCCTTTTCCCAAGCGCAAACAACCTTGTTTTCCTTCTGAGGACAAAACTGTCTTCTTACGGAAGCACCACTTTGGGGGCAAGCAGAAGGTCCCCTCTTCCTGGGAAATTGGCATCCAGATGGAAATTGGTGCCCCAGATTCAGTTGGTGGAAGAATAATATCCTTCTGGGTTCAGTTCCAAGTGAGGAAAAAGACACTGGAAACATGGAGGCTGCTTGGAAAGAGGGTTTAATGGTGGACAGGACCACATGGCTTGCATGAAGAAAGAAGGAAGGGCTGAGATGCTGAAAGTGCCTGGGTTTTATACCCTCTGTTGGGATTTGAATTTGAATTTGAATTCTGATTGGTTGTCAGGCTCCCATGGGGCCATGCAGGGGCAACTCTGTAGGCTGTGCTGAGTCCCAGGCTTGGTTGAGCCTTGCTGGATGATGATGTAATGAAAGGGCTTGGGGCAATTTCTATTATACCTCTCTACCTGGAGTAGATCTTTGTTATGTAAAATAGGCTGGCCTAGGCTAGAGTAATGGTCCATTAGCAAAGGTGGGAGGGGGTTGAGTTTCTGCTTCTGAGTTTCTACTCTTTTTAGGAGAAATATTCCGCCTTGTTAATATGTCCTAGGATATTTCATTTTTCTAGGAGAGGGGTGGGTGATAACTTCCTACACAGTGAACGGCCGCAGCCTCTTCTCCCACAGCTGCAAATCTTGATAAGATGCATCATTCACACTACATTGAGTTTTGCAGGAGGGATTCTGCCTGCTCCAAAGTTGACTGCCTGGGCCCTTATTTGGTAGCTTCAAAAACTTTTTTTTAATCAGCTAACAGTCAACAGTTATGAATTCGTTTATTCAAGAGAGCAAATGGCCTCCAGGTTTTTAATAATAGTAAATCTAATAAGCTGCTCCACTGTAAACATTCCTTCAGGGTGGTTGATTTAGGGACAGTGCTTATCATAACCTTATAAGGCGAGTTAATATTGTGGCTCCTATTTTAAATCACTGGAGTGCAAACCAGCACAGAGTGAAAAAGGAGAACAGAGAACTAGAAGTTTCAGACAAGGAGGCCTCCAATAACAAAAAAGAAGGTGCCAGGAACGTTTTCATATTTTTATTTGTGAGATGTGGGGGACAAAAACAATGCATTACAAAAGAACTGTTTATTTAAAATTAATATAGCTATAGCAAGAGCACGTAGACTTACATACCGCTTTATAGTGCTTTCCAGCCCTCTCTAAGCAGTTTACAGAGTCAGCCTATTGGCCCCAACAATTTGGGTCCTCATTTTACCCACCCTGGAAGGATGGAAAGCTGAGTCAACCTTGAGCCTGGTGAGATTCGAACTGCCCAATTGCAGGCAGCTGGCAGGCAGCAGAAGTAGCTTGCAGTACTGCACTCTGACCACTGCACCACCACCGAGGCTCAAATATGCCAAATATTTACACGTATATTTGTGAATGTATAAACTGTTTTACTGAGGATACTTTAAGACAGGCGCACTCAATAACTGCATCCAAGGGGACAATAAAACAAGTATATGCAATGATACGCAATAAAGAAAGTGCAAAATAGGATAATAGGTTTAGAACTCGCATCTCCCCAGTCTTGCAAATCAAAGCAAAGGCCAGCGTAGAAAAATCCTGGGGCCTCTTAAGTGCCCTCAGTGAGGCTTGTGAGAACTTTGCTGAGCTCCAGGATTCTCTCTGAAGCCATTCTCTCCAGAAGAAGATCATTAGCAGGGCCCAATTCAGGCCATGGCATTCGTGTCCGAGGATTTCGGGCAGAATCACCACCCCCAAAGGAAGCTTCTGCTGGTAATCATCCATCATTTGACAACTCCAGAACCTGTGGACGTGGAGGAGCTTTTGAGCATTTCACATGTTGCTCAGGGGTTCTGTGTGTGTGGCTTGGTAGGCGTGGCAGGGGAAGGATACTGCAAAATCCCCATTCCCTCCCCTCCCCACTAACCTGCTTTCCATCTCCGTTCTCCTGTGCAGGGCAACCAAAGAAGACCCAGCCGATCAGCTGGGACTCAATGGGAGGCAGAGAATAGATGGGGGTGGGGCCAGTCAGAGGTGGGATTTGCCTGTTCTCCGAACTATTCAAAATTTTCCACTACTGGTTCTCCAGAACTGGTCAGAACTGGCTGAATACCACCCCTGAAGCTGCCCAACCTGTCCAACTGACCGCCATAATTATGCCTTTAGCTGCTGCTTAATTCTTTCTTGGGTGATTGTATTTATCTCGCCTTGCTGGCTTCCGGAGAGTATGTAGTTCTTAATGAAACAAGGGCAGGAGAGGTTTCCACTTCTGCAATTCTCCCGTGGTGTCTTCTTCTCTCTTCCTCTTTATTTTTCCATCTCCCCCAGTGGTGGTATGCTACCAGTTCAGACCGGTTTGGCTGAACTGGTTGTAAAAAAAAGCCGACGGTCAGCTGAGAGGAAAGAAGAGAAAAGCGCAGGATTGGCCCTTCCACCTGACCCTGCGCTTGTCTCTTCTTTGTCCTTTCAGCTGATTGGTGCTCCGCAGGCCTCAGCTGGTGTGGGGAAAGCTGCACACGCATTAGGCAAAGCATGCTCACCAAGCCATGCCCACCGAACCGGTGGTAAAACCATACCCACAGAGTGAATCGTACCACTGATCTCCCTGTATCATCATAGGACTCCAGGGTATCTGGAGCCCTTATTTGGTAGAAAAAGTACCCTAAATGGACACTTTTTAAAATATAAATTTTGAATGTCCCAGGCCAAGAAGTTCTTCCAGAGGCAGCTGCGAGGACAGCAAAGTGCCCCAGACCATGGTACAACTCACAAAGCACCTACAAAACCTGAAGAGGAGGATAAGGAAATACGAAGAGAAGTTTGAGGAGGAGAAGAATTACCGGGTAAGGAAGTGAAAGGAGCAGCCAGATCCCTCACAGAGATGGTGAAGGACTAAGGGGCTGTGACAAGAGGGAGAAGACCTGGTTTTGGTGGGTCCCAGGGAGTGCAGGGTGGCTTCAGTCATTCGTGATGTTCTCAAGTGCTAAAAGAAAGGAATTTTGGATTATCCGAGTACCTACGCTGGGAGATATGACTCATGCTTGTGTGTCAGCTCTGGGAGACCAGAGAGAGGCTATGACTAACTGATGGTAAACAGGTGACCTTATGAAGGCTTAGCTAGCTAAGCAATGATGTCATAAATGCCTAAGACTGGGTTATCTGCATATCTTACCACACAAAACAAAGCACTCAGCAACAACCAGCTACCAGCAAAAATAGGAAATAACATATTATCTTCTTACTATGGAGACTGGCAAAATCCCCTTGTAATTAGTTTTCAGTCATTACACAGGACCAAAGGGAAAAGTACATCCTGACTGGTATACCCATCCCATCTGGTAAAGTAAGACTAAATGTTTTTGAACAGGACTTGGGAAAACAAACAAAACTGTTCATACTTATGCTTAGTGTAGTATATTTAATCAAGGAAGAAAACTACTTTTAGCGTTGATGCCGCTTAAAAGGCTGCTGAGATTGGTCTCACTCCTGGCTGTGAACAAGATCACACCATGCCAGGTTGTAAGTCGAGGATTAGCTGTAGCTTCTTGGAGGTTTTCAAGAAAAGATTGGACAAGCATTTGTCTGGGATGGAATAAGGACTCCTGCCTTGGGCAAGGGGTTGGACTAGAAGACCTCAAAGATCCCTTCCAGCCCTAGGATTCTATGATTTTAGGGTGATATACAGGGACTCCTATAGGAACTGCCCATGCTGTGAGATGGGCAGATACAATGATTTGATAAATAAATAAATGCAGGTGAGAGAGGAAAGAAAGAAAGAAAGAAAGAAAAAGAAAGAAAAAGAAAGAAAGAAAGAAAGAAAGAAAGAAAGAAAGAAAGAAAGAAAGAAAGAAAGAAAGAAAGAAAGAAAGAAAGAGCTATAATAGAGATGAAAACATATTTCTCTTTGATCCTATCAGCAGCAAGCCAGGCCTCCTTGATAGGCCTTGCAGAGGATTATAGCTCTTGGCAAAGAAATGGGTCTTCACCCAGCCTTTTTTCAACCCTTAGAATAAATAGATGGACCTTAGGTTCAGAAGTGGTGAGGTGATCTAGATCAGGGGTTGAACCTCAGGGACCACCAAACCCATCATTTTAAATCCTGCAGACCAGAGACCCTGGGAAAATCCCCAGAAAAGTCTGCAGGAAAATTCCTCACCTCATTTTCCTACCGATTGATCATTTTTTATTTGGGATCGCAGGATACCATCTCCAGCTCCGTTCTTGGGGGGGGGAGAGAGAGAGAGGGAGAGAGAGAGACTTTTGGCTTCATGCAAGGAAAGCAGCAGAAGCAGCAGAAGTCTTTCTTTCTCTCCCCAAACTCTGCCAGAAATGAGGCTTTGTGAGGCTTGTTGCACCGGTGCAGCCTCTTGGAGCAGGATGCCTTGCAGGGTCCCAAAGACTCATTTCTGGTGGAGTTTGGGGGAGAGAAAGAAAGACTTTTGCTGCTTTCCTTATGTGTAGCCAAAAGCAGAAGAAGAAAGAAGCAGCCCAGTGGCCAGGCGAGGCAAGTGGGGTTAGTGGGGTAAGTCCCCCTCCTCCACCCTTTCCCTCCTTCCCTCACCACCTTGTGTTGTTGCAATGCAAGTGACACAAGCCTTGTGTTCCCACGGGCCATGTGGGCAACACAACTTTGTGTTCCCACGCAGCCTGGATTAATTGCTTTGGGGGTGACATTTCTCTGTGGACCACCAAAATTTTCTCCAGTGGTCCCCAGCTTATTGGTTGGCAACTACTGACCTAGATCAGGGGTCTCCAACCTTGGTCACTTGAAGACTTGTGGACTTTAACTCCCAGAATTCCTCAGCCAGCAAATTCTGGGAGTTGAAGTCCACAAGTCTTAAAGTTGCCAAGGTTGGAGACCCCCTGATCTAGGCTAATAATAACAACCTGTATCTTGGCAGGGATACGTGTGATTTCAATATTGGTGTAGATAAGAGTAACATTACAATCCACTTTCTTTTTTTTTGGTAAAGTTTTTTTTAATTTTTAAACATATATCAATATTTCATGGACAGTGTGGCATCTGAATGTCATTCATTTTGATACAAAAGTAATATTGATACAAATGAAAGTTACTACATTAATCAGACTTATGTGATCTAATGTTATTATACATATCTGTATCAGCACATAATCCTTCATTTTTCAATTATTCAATATTTGCCACATCCTTCTAATAGTAATAGCATTATTTTTGAGCATACCTGATCACATCTGTATATGTATAACAATATTCCCCCATTTCTAATTTGTTAATCTATTCTAATTTTTAGTACAGCCAATCTTGTTTTTTTTTTTTTTTTTAAGAAAAACCCTTCCTATCCATCAGCTCTCATCCTCTTGGAAGTTTCACTTCTTCTCTTTTTGACTCACCTCCCATACTCCTCACTTGGGTCCTTATTTACATCTTTTATATTCAACCCAACCATCATTCCATCCCCACTATTTTTTGCTGCCACTCCACCCATACATCTGCCAAATCCTCTGTATTTTTTTTCCCAGAGATATCTTTCGATAATTCAATTCCATTTTTCTACCTTCTAATATATATTCTCCCAACTTCATTTCACCCAACGCTATAATCTCCTTCTTTTTTCCTGCTTCTATTTGTTGTATCGTCTGTTCTATCTCATCCTCTAGGCTTCACAATCCACTTTCTGAATAGTTGCCTTTTTCTTCCCTTGTCTGTGCAGCCTTCCCATGCTGACAAGATATCAAATCCCGAAGTAATGAAATGGATGAATGACTTAGCCAAAAGTCGTAAACAGCTAAAAGGTACACACTGTCACTATGTCTAGCCTGTTTCTCAGAGTACCCGAAGCTACAGTGTTTGCTATTTAGCCTAATGGATGGGGAGAAAAGGGGCACTTGTGTTCTCTACCCCATCCCCCATATTGGAAGAAAAGCCAGTTCAACTCTTATCAGGGCAGAAATCCTGAAATCCTATATGAAGGGTTTCTCGGAAAACCTCCGTGCACACAAATCAGTGGTGGGATTCAACATTTTTTACTACTGATTATGTGGGCGTGGCTTGGTGGGCCTGGTGTGGCTTGGTGGGCATGGCAGGGGAAGGATATTGCAAAATCCCCATTCCCACCCCAATCCTGGGGGAAGATTACTGCAAAATCCCATTCCCTCCCCACCCCACTAACCAGCTCCGTTCTCCTGTGCAGGGCAACCAAAGGAGACCCAGCCGATCAGCTGGGACTTGGGAGGCAGAGTATAAATGGGGGCAGGGCCAGTCAGAGGCGGTATTTGCCAGTTCTCTGAACTACTCAAAACTTTCCGCTACCTGTTCTCCAGAACCGGTCAGAACCTGCTGAATACCATCTCTGTGATGACCCAGGGTGGAATACAAAACAAACACAGTCACAGAAAACAGGTGAAGCCCCTTTTATCCCTTTACTTTGCTTCCAAGCTCTGAATATCTTTGGTGGAAGACAAAAAACTCCCACACAAACAGTTACATGAAGAAGGAAAAAAGCAACACAAACCAGGCAAGATAAGGGCTGGAGGATGTCCACAGATAACACACACTGGGAAGGACGCCAAACTCAGAGAGGAACTATAAACTAGAGATATTTCCATGCTTTGTTTCCAGCACTCGCCCGTACGCATGTCCGTCCTCTTATTCAGTTGTCACAGCTGCAGCCCATGAAGATCAAAGCCCTCTCCTCCCAAGTAGACCACGTCTCTCCCTTATCCTCTTCTCCCTGTGTGTCCTAGGATCGATATGGGATGGGCCTGGGTCCTCCTCTGACTGCCCAGCTGGCCTCTGCCCTTCCCCAGCCTCCTCCACAACCTCGGAGCCACACTTCCACTCCCTGTCGGCTGTTTCTCCTCTCCCTCGGAGTCAGTCTCCACCAGGGGCATGACAGCCTCTGACACAAAAGTTAATTCACTCTAAAGGATTCCTGGAAAATACTACATTTTCTCCCTGATGTACAGGTTTCCTATAGAGAGAGAAGAATGAATCCCCCCTTACGCTCACACTTTCTTGGAGATGTAACCAACAAGATCTGGTTTGGTGCAAACCCAGCAATGTTGGTTTCCAGGAACCTTAAATCTTAGCCCTTTCCTGGATCAGCCCAGCTCTCCACTGACTGAGCTGCTGCAGAGCTAGCAGATTCCTGATGTGGATAGCTCTCATGCATCCTAAAATGCTAAGCTTGATCTTAGGATATCAAGCTATCTTTAGAAACTATTATTTCCCTATTGCATATGTCCCAAGTGTCAGACATTTTCGTGATAGCGTGCGCTGGAGGCCCTCGGAGATCAAACATGTCCCTCAAAGAAACCGTGTGCCAGGAGTGTGACTTTTTAATGACATCTTTTTAAGTCTTAAAAAGCCGAGTAATCTGATCCATACGATTACCGCTTCCATTTGATTACAAAGGCCTGTGCAAAACAGATAAGTGCGAGGGAGAGAATTAATGAGCAAAGCTGGAAGCTGAGTTGCTAAATTGACACTGAGGGCACTGAGAGAAGGAGGAGTGGGTGGGGGAAGGACCACCGAAATAGCCTTCAGGCAGGAATAATTACTTCCTTGCCTTCTGTAGTCTTGATCTGTACTCCCCTTCTGTTTGCTCCACACCAACATTTTATAAAACAAAACAAAACCCTTGGAGGTTGTGGGAGCGCCATCACTGGAGGCTTTCAAGAGGAGATTGGACTGCCATTTGTCAGAAATGGTGTAGGGTCTCCTGCTTAGGTGGGGGGGGGGGGTTGGACTAGATCAGGGGTCACCAACCTTTTGGACCTCAGGGACAACCAAACTCATAATTTTAAATCCTGTGGACCAGAGACCCTGGGAAAATCCCCCCCCCCAAAGTCTGCAGGAAAATTCCCCACCCTGTTTTCCTATCGATCGATCATTCTTTATTTGGGATTGCAGGATACTGTCTCCAGCTCTATTCTTGGGGAGAGAGTGGGGGGAGAGGGAGAGAGAGGGAGAGAGAGAGATCTTTGGCTACATGCAAGGAAAGCAGCAGAAGCAGTGGAAGTCTTTCTCTCCTCCAAACTCCACCATAAATGCTATGCTGGCTGGAAAATTCTGGGAGTTGAGGTTCACAAGTCTTAAAGGCAGAGGTGGTATTTGTGTTCACCTTTGCAACAAACCAGTGCCCCTTGTTCCTTGACTTCTTATTTTCCTGTCTTTCTCACAATCTTCTGAAGCACCCAACTCCCAGGGGATTCACCTGGGTTATTCAGTACTCTGTGCCAGAGGTGCTATTCAGCAGGTTCTGACCAGTTCTGGAGAACCGATAGCGGAAATTTTGAGTAGTTTGGAGAACCGGCAAATACCAGCTTTGACTGGCCCCTCCCCCATTTATTCTCCGCCTTCCAAGTCCCAGCTGATGGGCTGGGGCTTCTTTGGTTGCCCTGCATAGGAGAACGGAACTGGAAAGCAGGTTAGTGGGGTACGGAGGGAATGGGGATTGTGCAGTATCCATCCCCTGCCACGCCCACCATGCCATGCCCACAGAACTGATAGTAAATTTTTTTGAATCCCACCACTGCTTAAAGGTGCCAAGTTTGGAGACCTCTGGTGTAAGGGGACTTCTGTATGTTCTCTTTATGGTTGCCTTGCATGACTTGTAATGGTCCATATTGAGTTGGGCTTATCTGATTATAGAGTTAAAAGGGACCTTGAATAGCAATAGCACTTAGACTTATATACTGCTTCACAGTGCTTGACAGCCCTCTGTAAGCAGTTTACAGAGTCAGCCTCTTGCCCCCAACAATCTTGATCCTTATTTTACCCACCTCAGAAGGATGGAAGGCTGAGTCAACCTTGAGCCTGGTGAGATTTGAACTGCCAAATCACAGGAAACTGGCAGTCAGCAGAACTGGCCTGCAGTACTGCACTCTAGCCACTGCACTACCGAGGCTCATAATCTTCATTGAAGATCATGAAATCAAAATATAAAGAGATAGAAGAGGGGCTAATACTGGTGTCCGTCTGGTTTGGGACAGTTTTCTTCTGCCTTCTCTGTACCTTTATCAGCATTGTTTAAATACAAAAAGAACAAGATCCAAGGTACTGGACCTGTTCACATATATTGTAAACCATTAGATAGACAGCATGATCATGTTGCCCAAATATGGACCATGGTTGAGGTGGAAAACCTTCACTGCCCTCTATGAAATGATGCATTCTGTTACATTAATGAACTTGAACCTTGAGATCTGATGTTGTCTGAAACTGAATAAGGGTTAAGCAAGGCCATCTTCCCCTGGTCCTCCATATTGTGTGGAGAAAGAAAGGGACAATGGGAAATAGAATTGAATAGAATTCTTTATTGGTCAAGTGTGGTTGGACACACAGGAATTTGTCTTTGGTGCAAATGCTCTCAGTGTACATTAAAGAAAATATACATTCATCAAGAGTCAAGAATCATCAGGTACAACACTTAATAATAGTCACAGGGTACAATAAGCAATCAAATCATACTAGGAAACAGTCAATATAAATCGTAAGGATACAAGTGACAAAATTACAGTCATACAGTCACAAGTGGGAGGGGGTGGGCGATAAGGAGTGATGAGAAGATTAATAGCAATAGTAGTGCAGACTTAGTAAATAGTTGGACAGTGTTGAGGAAATTATTTGTTTAGCAGAGTGATGTTTTTTCGGGAAAAAACTGTCCTTGTGTCTAGTTGTTCTGGTGTGCAGTGCTCTAAAGTCTAGACTTTAGATTAGACTTTTCCAACCCTATATGAGGTGGCCTCCAACTCCAGCAGGATTACAGAGAAAATGGAATTGAGTGACTGGCAGCCATGCAAAATTGGCTTAGATAGATACCAATAGATGAGGAGCATGTGCTTTGTAATTTTATAGGTATAAATACCATCAATAAATTTTCCAAGCATTCCTAATCTTCTTGCCTTATTTTCCTGAGGTTGTGTTACGTAGGAACAAGTTGACATGAACAAGAGACAAGAGTTCATGAAAGACCATAACTTGTCTCCGCTCTGTTCTTGAGAGCAACCCAAACAAGCAGTTTTTTTAAAAAAAAACTTGGCACCACATCTGAAGCACTTTCGATTCTGTGGGTCATGAAGTGTCTCAGATCTCTACGTCGATGAAAGGGTGCCATGAGAAGCTGTAGGCTGCAGGTGTTCGCTCACTTAGAGGTATTGTGCGGACTTTTTCTTACAGAGCTGAAACTCAAAATGTCAGAAGAACAGAACTTCCCCATCAAAAGAAGCCAAAGGAACTTTCATCAGGAGAGCTCCAAAGAGGCCGCGAGGCTGGATCCAGCAGATTCTCCCACCAGTCCTTTGGTGGAGGAAACCATGGAAGCGGTGAAGAAGCAACTGAAGGAGAAGCGACAGCAGCTCGGTCTCCCTGAGAACATCAAGGTACCCAGGTTCTTGCACAACATCTAGGTTTGCTGGTTTACTTGCTGGCTTGCTTGACATGTGCCTGATGGCTTCTGTCATGTCCTATCACCTCCATGAGCTTCCTTCCACACTGACTTGAAGACCCTGTGTGTGTGTGTGTGTGTGTGTGTGTGTGTGTGTGTGTGTGTGTGTGTGTGCGTGCACGGGCATGAGCTTCACATGAGCGAAAAAAATCAAAGAGGCACAAATTACTCGCTACAAACATCTGTGCAGAAAACTGTATGTTAGTGGGCACTAGGGTACAAATGTGTATTATTGCCACCTGGTACAAATGTGGCAATTGTGATATTTCACTACAGCAACACAACGGGTTTTAAATTATCATCTTGTAGCCTGTTTGGTGTCCAAAGCTGTATCTGGAGATTCTGAGGTTTAGGTAGAAACTCTTTGGCTTCTGGTAGAAGCCATGAAGGGGTCAAAATGATGTGGCATGCTCTGCGTAAAGAGATGAATATGTCATTCGTGGCATGGTGCTACGTGACTTGTGACAGCACTGGCATTCAAATCAGTGCTTTTCAAATCAGAGTCATGCCTGTGATGTGGAACGGGAAAGGACATTGAAGCTCAGAGAGTGACCAAAAGTCTTCATCCTCAAGCCATTAACTGAGTTAGTTGTCTAGGTCGGGGGTCCTCAGTCTCTGGGCTATGGCCCACTGCTGGGCCGTGAGCAGTTTGGAACCGGGCTGCCAAAGTGGCAGGCAAACATGTGCACGCATCCCTACTTGTGCGAGCAGCAGGCAAGCATGTGCGCGCACACACTAATTGCACAAGCAATGCCAGCCACTCACAAGGAACCATCCCCTATGCACCCTGCCAGTCCACAAAGCCGGAAAGGTTGGGCAACTTTGGTTTAAGTCACCCCCAACCTCCCTTTACTCTTTTAGGTAGTCCAGGGGTCCCCAATCTTCAGTCTGTGGAGAGGCACTGGTCTGCAGCATGCCAGAACCTGGGTTGCGCAAACAAGCAAAGCCCCATCCACGGGATGCAGGCAGCACACTAAACCATGCCCCCTCTGGTCTGTGGAAAAACCTTTCTCCACAGAACCAGTCCCTGGTACCCAAAAGGTTAAGGGCCGCTTGGTATAGTCAATAAAAAAACCACATTTGAAGCATAAACGTGCATCTTCAAATTTAATCTTGTTGGCAATTACAATTACTTTCAGTTTAGATCGTTTTTGGAGGGGTCTGTGATAAACCCAAAGGACAAAGGTAATTGGCACCTGTGCACTTCTAAGACTGCCTAGTTCTGTGAACCTAAAGGAATCTTGCAAAAAATATCTAGTTTGGTTCAAGGAGAAAAGAAAGCTTGTAGAACCAAAATTCAGAGCTCACTGACATCTGTGCAAAAAGATCAGTGAGATGCATTTCACAGTTGGCACCTAGTGGTTGATCATAGTTACCTTGAGTCAGCCAGCTTTAAAGCATCATCCAAATTCTGCGGTAAAAAAAAAAAGCCACCTGTGACTTTTAAAAACCACGCGGGGTTCATTCACATTATTTTGTGCAGCCGTTTCCTTCCAGCAGATAACACTTGATGGTTAATTTTTCTATAAATCATTCTTTTTTAATTAGGCTATGACAAAAAAGCAAATGGCTTTGGAAAAACTCAGTCTCCAGAAAAGCCTACTCTATTTTGAAAGTATTCATGGACGGCCTGTAAGTATTTCTTAGAAAGAGAGGTCAACTTCAGGTTAGCCATTACAAAGAGTTTTCAGCAGGAGATGGCTTCTGAACTTCCCCAGCCCACACACCAAGATCCGTTTGAATTAGGTCCAGTACTTCAAGCAGCCTTCCACCATGTCATGTTCCATAGATTCCTGAACTATGTCTAGTTCTATCATATCTCTCTCTAACTCTATCTTCTATCGATCATCTATTCTTCTCTCTATCACCTCTCTATCATCTGTCGATCATCTATCTATCCCTCCCTTCTTATTTACCTAGTTCCTATATCTATCTCTCACAATTTAGAAGCTACCCAGCTCCAAATGACTGTGGGGCACTTTCTGAAATTCATGAGAGCCATAAGGATCTTGAGGGGGGCGGTGCTACTCCAAGGGGTGGTGGGGAGAGCAGCAACAGGGAAGGCACCCTTCCTTGGTCCCAAAACATAAGCGTGTTTTATTGAGTGGTCCATTCTGCTCAACCTCATCACATTCTTGAAGACGCACATTGCGTTTCACAAGTACAGGACCACTGGATATTGGTAGGTTATTTTTCAGCTAGTTTGAAAAAAAATGTGCAGTTGTTATATCCCATCACACTAATCAGGAGTACCAACACATCCACTGATAGGTTAGATGAAAGGGTTAGAAAACATTTAAATTAATTAATTAATTCTACAAATTAAAGCGAGCCTGAGCTTTAGTTGAACGTAATATCTAAGTGCTTGGCCATTGTCACCTTCTGGGATTTTTCCTGCTTTAATCATTAATTCTGGTGGTCTCCATCCAAGTTCTAACCAGGTTTTACCTTATCTTTCAAGGTCAGCAAAGATCAAATAGAAACTGCCACTTGATGTGAAGAGAAGGAACACAAGCCAGTCTGAGACACTGGGTTGGGTTGCCTTGCCTTGATTGTTGTCTCTTTTTCACCATAGAGATATACATTCACAACCATTCATCCAAGACCACAATTCCCGTCCTTTTCTTCCATCCACATCCTTCCATTCATACCTAAGTCCTCAGTATTGTTGCTGGTCTAGAAAGATGCTTCTCTTTCCACTAAGCAAACAAGAAGGGCTTTGAGATGTTGCAGGCAGGTGCTGCTTCATGGTCCCCTATGCCTTGGAGCAGCTTTTGGAGTGGACATCCAAAGTGTTGTGCAATTAGCAGAAACAAAAAAGCAGTTGGAGAGAGGAGGGAAGGTCAATTTGACATAGTTTTTCACCTGTTGCAAACCACACGAAAGGCTTCTCTGAATTGTGTCTCACCTACAGGCCAAAGGCTTACATGTTTTTTTCCCTCCTTTATTAAACCAGCTTACCTCTTCCTCTTCCTCTTATCTATTTCTGGTCTACTGGAATCTTAGCTTATTATTGACCGTGTTCTTCTGCAATACCATTTTGACCTTTTATGGGTTCTCTAGGACAGCTTGTTCCTTTATCAATACTTGGGCTTGTGTGTCTTAGTGCGACAACCCTCAGTGTGTATTTTATATGTTCTCCACGGAAGATGGATTATAGTTGAGGGTTGATAGCCAAGAACAAGGGTCTTCAAACTTGGCAAGTTTAAGACTTGTGGATGTCAACTCCCAGAATTCCTGAGCCAGCATGACTGGAGGAGGAATTCTGGGAGTTGAAGTTCACAAGTCTTAAAGTTGTTAAGGTTGGAGACTCCTGGCCAAGAAGGACATGCCAGTCAGGTTTGGGTCTGTGTCCCTTTGGTGTATGATAACTTCATTTCTACATTAATATACAGATGTTTTCAAATACAAACTCATCTGAATATTTGAATATACCCTTACTGAATTTTCTCTCAATATTTGTATATTTCCCTGCAAAATACATTCTAAAATCTGTGCTGCATCTTTGAGTTAAGAACTGAGCTGAACATTCAGAAATGTGCAAGATTTTGTGCACAACTAACTTAAGATTGGCATTTTTTTTCCTGCCTAGAACAGCCCAGCTGGTGCACTGAATATAAAATTTCTATGAGAGAGGAGGATTTTTCTTTTCGAAATCTTTTCCAACAGTTTTTAGGAGATGCCATGAACTAAATCAAGCTGGCATCCATCTATCATTCATCCTACTGGAGGTTCCATCCCTGTAGCACTTCCTTGATTCTCCCCTAAAATGTTGAGGTGGCGCTGAATCATGTCCTAAGATGTATGGACAGCAAGGGATTTGCCTGGAATGACCAAGATCTGCCAGTCTTAATGTCGCATGACCGACATTTGCTTATAAGACGTTTTGCAGTTGCCAGAGGCAAAGACTAGGCAGGGAATGTGAATTACAGTGTGTCAGTTTGCTGCTAAGGAATGGTGGGGCACCAGTCCAACTTCTGATTGGAAGTGGTGCTTCTCTAACACAAGGTATTTACGAATCACAGACATATGTCTTATCTTTTTAAATTCTTGGAGGGAAAAAAAAACCCACAGTGTGCAAGGATATACAGAGTCAGTTCTGATAAACTGTTTCTTTTACAGAAGTGTTGCATTCACATAATTAAAATTAGAAGAAAAACAATTTTTTTAGAACAAATGATATCCCATCAGCACAGAAGTATCCCTGTGTTTTGTGCCTCACATTCCTCATGTTGGAATTTAAAAATCTACTTCTGTTGATGGATTGTGACTTTTAAGAAGAAATGTCAGATGTCTCTTCAGAACCAACCTGGTGCTCCTTACTTTTTCTTCCTAGGCTAACCAGCAAGACAGGAGTTTGATGAAGCCTCTTTATGAAAGATACAGAATTATAAAGCAGCTTCTATCAACGCCCTCTTTGATTACAACTATTGTAAGTCTCATGAGGATTGTGTGAAAAAATGCACCACAACCAGTGATGTTTCTTGTAGGCTTTCTTGAAGTTGTGCATTAGCTTTTTGTTTTATGCATAAAGGTCTTGCCAGTACATTTATTCTTCAGGAAATAAAATCCAGGGGGCTTACTTGGACATACTTTCAAATAGGGCTGGATTGGGATTACTGGTTTGTAGTATCAAAGTAATGTCTGTCAAATTGTTACAGTTATGGAAAGTACACGTTGTGGGCAACCGTTGGGGTTTAGAAATAATTGTGGTTACTTGCAGGGAGAAGGACCACCATTCAGTTATTCTTTCTTCTGAAAGAATTCCATTAAAGACAGTCAGAACTGAAGAAGTTTCTTGGGTGAGAAGCAAAACATTTTCAAGGGAAAAAACCCCAACAAAGTCCAATTCCCTTTGGAAAAGCATCTTTGGGATTTCCATTAAGGATAATTAGTCTCAGAGTCTCAGAGAACAACAAACATCTCAGAAAGTGTTAGACACTGTGCTAAAGTGTGATTTATTTACACTTCTCTTCCAATAATGAGCACTAAGACCTTGAATATGCATCTGCTGCAGCTTCTAACATGATAAAAGCCTTGGCCAACCAACATTTCTAATGCTTAAATACAAACCAAGCCAGTCTGTTTATTCATATAATTTTTGTCCTCTGGAATGAATGCCTTCTTCATTTGAAGGATGGGTGGGTAAGGAGAGAGGGACCCTGATAACTCTTGTTCCCTGTTCCAAGCAGGAGGAGGAAGATTCTGATGAAGAACCTCCTCAGAGTAGCTCCACTGGGTCTCTCCATTGGCCCCCTGAGGCACAGATGGGTCACTCAGATGAGGAGAATGAACCCGCCTTTGTTTCACCGCTGGATGAAAAGAAAGTGATGAAACAGCCAACCCTCTCGATGTCCAATTTACATGAGGCCACTATGTGAGTGCCAACTCTCCCCCTTGTTTAAATGATGATGCACCTCTCTTGGTATCAGGGATCATTCATTGATTCATTCATTGATTCATTCATTGATTCATTGATGATTCATTCATTCATTCATTCATTCATTCATTCATTCATTCATTCATTCATTCATGTATTTATACATTCATTCATTCATTTATTAAGCTTATTAAGTATTGGAAAGAGTACTGAAAAGAAGTGCCATCATTCGCTTTGGCGATTGTGTTCTAAGTGAGCATTAGGGCACAATGCAGATCTGCACAATTGGTGTAAATCCATCTTGAGCCATGGTGGCGCACTGGTTAGAGTGCAGTACTGCAGGCTACTTCTGCTGACTGCCATCTGCCTGCAATTTGGCAGATCGAATCTCACCAGGCTCAAGGTTGACTCAAGGTTGACCATCCTTCTGAGGTGGGTAAAATGAGGACCCAGATTGTTGGGGCAATATGCTGACACTGTAAACCGCTTAGAGAGGGCTGTAAAGCACTATAAAGTGGAAAATAAGTCTAAGCGCTATTGCTGTTTTCCTTCCTTCCTTCCTTCCTTCCTTCCTTCCTTCCTTCCTTCCTTCCTTCCTTCCTTCCTTCCTTCCTTCCTTCCTTCCTTCCTTCCTTCCTTCCGGTTAAAGTGCAGTACTGCAGGCTACTTCTGCTGACTGCTGTTTGCCTAAAATTTGGCAGTTCAAATCTCACCAGGCTCAAGGTTGACTCAGCCTTCCATCCTTCTGAGGTTGGTAAAATGAGGACCCAGGTTGTTGGGGGACAATAGGCTGGCTCTATAAATCGCTTAGAGGCTGTACAGTGGTATATAAGTCTAAGTGCTATTGCTAAGTGCTATAATCTATTATTACCAAGTAATCATAAATACACTACTCATTGTATTACATGGCTTTGAACTCACTAGGAACTAAATAGGCAAAATTTTCTGATAAGCAGTTGGGTGCCTCCATCTCAAGGGGAGCCTCCAGGCGACAGCCTGCATGCTGCCTGCTTATTTGGCAGCCCAATTTGCTCGGCCATCTATCAGCTCTTAGGAGTTTTTCAGTCCTTCAGATCTTAAAAGTCCCGTTCTTCTTTTGTAGGCCTGTGCTACTGGAACATCTCCGAGAAACTAGAGCTGACAAGAAAAGGATAAGGAAAGTATTACGGGAATTTGAGGAAGAGTTCTTTAGACAAACAGGAAGGTGAGACAGTCGTATGCATGTTGAATCTCAACACCATGAATGGTCAGATCCTGATTTAAGCTATTGTAAACCTCCCCAAAATAATGGTTCACCACAGAAAGTTTTTAATGGGTTGGTTGGAGGCATCATTGCATTGACTTGGTGGTATTTTACAGCCTTATGATAACCAAGAAAAGTATTCATGTTTTTTTCTGTTGAAACTGAGGTAGGCTGCCCCTTTCAATTCCAAGCATTTTGATTCCTGAACAGTAAGAAAGGACCCTCTTGCCAAATATATTGTCTAGAAAGGACCATATCAAGTAGGTGCATCACAGAAGAGGTAGCTCTTTTTCAAAGCATGGCGACCCTGTTTTCTTACCCCCAAAGCAATCATTTTCATTTGGTGCACCACATGGGGCATCAGTTCTCAGAGACATAACTTATTTTCCCACCATCATCTCTGATGGGGGAGAAATTCACAAGGATTGTCAGCTTTGAGGATATTATTAGTGCAACGACGGCTCCATTACTTGTTTCCCCCTTCCCTGTTCTGAAGATGATACCTCCCCCCCCCCCACCCCGGGGACAGCAGGAAATAGAGACGTGGCCAGGAATTGTCCCCTTTGTGAGTCCAGCTGACATTCAACCGAGCCCTCAGGGGGATTTTGCAGTCTTTATTAGCAATGAATACTTGCTGCCAATCAAGAGAAAGGAAAGAAGATCCCAGAAAGCCCTAGCATAATAAAAGAGAAAGTACCCACTGGGTCTCTCTGCCATCAGGATATCTTTAGCCTTTCAATCTCTTGGGACTAACTTTTGCAAATCAACATCTAAATCTCCTGGGCCTGGAGGAGTGGCTCCAATTTGGATTTTGCCCACTCACCTGCCCTTTCTGGACTCCTCTGGCTAAAGGAATGAAGTAATGAAAATGTAAGGACCAGCCTCTCCGCTCTTCAAAAAATAAATATAGACTCTTGAAAACTTTGAATTTCAAAAGGAATCTTTTTATTGAAGGGAGGTACAAGCAGGTCAAAATTCAAAGCAGGATCTGAGGTCCTTCAGGGCATGCAACTAGGATAAAGGGAATTAGGAACCCCTCCCAACAGTCCGATGTGGATTCCATCAATCCGCAGGTGTGAAGATGTTATTATACCAGCATGTCTGAGAAAGCAGATAAGGAAAGTTTCCCAGAGCTATCTTCCTGGTGCTTCAATCCACATGGCCCCTCCTCCCCTTGCATCTCCCCAAGAGGTGAGAATTTTCCAGGCATCTGGGGCACCAGGCAACAATTGTAAATCATGTAAAAATTTATACAAAAGACAATGTAAGAAATAGGATATTTAGGATACATAGAGAGGCAAAGAATTTAATGTATCACATCCAAAACCCCCTCCTTTCTTCCACCGAAGAATGGCAGATACACAGAACTGACAGAAAACTCAGTCTTCTGACCAGAAGGACATTGTGAATCCTTGTGTAAGCAATGGACTTTTCCCCTTCAACTGAAAAGAATGAACTTCTTAAAACTAGATATTTCAAAAGGAATCCTTTATTGAAAAGGGAGTGAATCCCAGCACTAGTCAAGGCAGAGTCTAAGATGCTTCCAGGCATACAGTAATAGATAAAGGGAATTAGAACCCCTCCCCTTATTTAAATGTGGATTTAGTAAAAAAAAGAACCAACATGTTAATTCCCCCCTCCCCTTCTCTGGGAACATATCTTAGGAGAGTTCCCAGGGGTATCTTCCAGAGCTGGAATTTTTATGGTCCCTTCTCATATTGTTATCTCTTCAAGAGGTGACAAGTTTCTAGACTTCTGGCTCCAGTCCTCCAGTTGTATATCATGTGCAAGTTATGCAGAATCAATATAAGATTTAATATATTCAGGTTACATCAAAAAGGATTACTTGTACCAACTTCCCCCCTCTTCTTCCATTGAAGAATGGCAGATACACGGATCTGACACCTTGATGCTTTCTTGCTGAGGTTTGAATGCCCATCTTGTTGTTTTGCAGGAGTCCCCAGAAGGAAGATCGGATCTCCATGTCAGAGGAATATTTGGAGTACAAGCATATCAAGGCTAAACTCCGCCTCCTGGAGGTTCTCATCAGCAAACACGACGTCTCCAAAACCATCTGAAGCCAGTAAAACTTCCTGATGGCAGGAAAGACAACGCCTGGCTCTTTCTGCCCAGTGATTTGCTCTTGCGCTTCCTTAAGGTGATAATGCTCAGGTGAGCATAGCAGAAAGGTCGTGGAGCAGGCATGAGACTGCACAAGGAAGGAGTAACTGGATGGAGGACAGGCTCTTCCCTGTGAATTCTCTCCTATTTCCAGAATCTGTTTTCACCTGGACATTTGCCTGCTGCTGAGTTAAAGGGAAGCAGCAGCCCTATGCAATTTCATGAAGATGGCTTGGGAATCCCAAAGCTCTGCTGAAACATACTTGCTATCCAAACGATCTGGCCACCATCATTTGAACAACGGTGCTCAAAACATTGGAAGGGCAAAGAAGTCAGCAGGATTTGATCTGCGCTTCCCAGAGGGAAGCCTATGTGTGTGTATGCAGCTGAGCTTTGTTGGTACATCCAAAATTACGAATTCTTGAAGGGCAAAATCTCACAATTATGAAATCCCAGTTCAATTCGCCCTTCAAAATTAATTGCACAACCTCCTGAGATACAAGCCTGAGATATTCCAGCAATCTTACCAAGAACCACAAAATGACAAGTCTCTTGTGAGATTTTTGCCCTTCTGGCATTGAAATCTCATGAGATTTGTATGGGATCAGGGAGATTTTTCCAAGATTCAGTAATCTTGTGAAAGGGCCAATTCAGGAATCTTGGTATCACCCACTGCCTGCCTCTCACCACTTTTGGGCAAGAATGCCATAATTCTACACAAGGAACAACACCAAGCATTGACATCTGATGGAAGCTGTCATGATGTCCTACTCATCAGAATGTCATGAATTATGTAACATGGGTTTAGTCACCCAAATTGCAATTGCAAATCAGAATACATGGTGCTAAAGTACAGTGTTCGGCTGTTGAGAATCTTCATCTTTCTCCATCTTCCTTTCTCTTTTTGGTAAATAAGAAGGCAGCATTTGGTGCTTTTAATGCAAAGACATGAGCAATGCTTAGTGAAATTCTCACAATAATTCTTACAAAAATATTCAAGGGCCAGTAGGGAGCATTTGGGCTATGAGATCAGTTCTCAGTCCCCAGGACTAAATTATGCAATAATTTTTAAAAGGGTGGGTGAATTGTTGTTCTGTGCACATTGAAGGAAATTTTTAGAAAATGCAGTTGTTTGCAGATTTCAGCTTGCTGTAGAGAGAATTTTGTGTGCAAGGTTGCTGCCAAAGCTGGATCAGTTTTGTGTTTATCCAGCTGAAGTGTTTATATTGCAGTTTTCCTCTCTGTTGTGGACATCAGCATATCTGCATTCTCTGTTTTTACCACTTCTGACTTTTCTTAAATAGGGATTGGGTGGATTATGACTTAATGCCTTTTGATGGGTTAGTATTGAGAAGCCGAGCAATTGGAGAGTCATCTCTACACATTTGCAGAGGCTTACACTTTAGTTAAGCCTTGGGTCAATTGATGTTCTAGAGGTGCCTCCTTCCCAAAGTGGCCTTGTTCTGCTCTGCCACTCATGGACTCTGGGGGAAGGTTCTGGATGCTACAAAGACACGTAGAATGTTCCATCCAGGCTGTGGAAGTGGTGGAGAAGCACTGAGAACAGGAATGTTTGATTCAGACAGGGAGGGCATCCTTTGGAAAATAGCTGAGTGGGTTATTGTACTCTTACTTGCTGAAGGAACAGGTTATTTTCTGAACTATTGACTCTACGGGCAGCTAACTAGATTAGCTTAGTTTCTTGATTTTGCACAAAGTGTACAACTACTTTTGGCTGAGTGCTGGAGTTCTCTCCCATTTGCATTGTGCTGTCTACTAAGAGTGTACAAACATGGACTTATAGGGAAAACGTCATGAAAAGTGGACTAATTTCTCTCTTGGACACTTCAGTACTGCTTTCGGGCTTTATAAAATTGGTCTGAGCTTTATCATAGAAGCCATTCTGCTGAAACAAAAATACTAGAAGTCAGAGATGGTATTCAGCAGGTTCTGACCAGTTTTGGAAAATTTTTGAGTAGTTCGGGGATCGGTGGTAGTCTTCCCCCAGGAGTGGGGTGGGAATGGAGATTTTGCAGCATATCCTTCCCCTGCCATGTCCACCAAGCCACACCATGCCCACCAAGCCACGCCCACAGAACCGGTAGTAAAAAAAATTGAATCCCACCACTTCTAGAAGTGTAGTTTATACAGCCTCCACAATCACTTGGGGTTCTAAAAATACATTTGCATTTGTGTGCGAGTTTAAGTGTGCATGTAGGTGTGCTGACTAATTCTCTTCCATCCCAGAGCCAGGGTTTGGGAAAACCATACCTCCCCATCTGTCCCATAAAACCAAGAAGGACCCATGCTCCTTTGGGTTTAAGGTGCCTGTGGGAAGCTTCTGGGAACCAAATTCCACCAGCCCCATCTGCTCTATAAATGTCCAGGGAGGATCTAATGCCATATGAAGGACTACACTGTGGATATTCTCACCTGTGGTTTAGAAGATCCTGCTTGGGGTATGAGAAATATGGACTTCCCCTCTTCCCCTCCCATATTATCCCTTCCTTGTCCTTCTGCATGCAAGTTCTCCCCTTCTGGTCCTGAAAATTGGCTGCAGGAAAGGATCAACTGAAAAGTGATTCCAGAAGCCCCAAGATGTCGCATTGAGGAAGGGAACCCCAGGTAGAGAGCTCGGTTTCTCCTCCTTGAGAGGTCAGAGATGGAAGCGAAGCAAGGGAGTGATAATACTTGCCAGTTGCCAGCCGTGTGCCTACCTGTCAGTCTTTTGAGACTGATCAGGTGAAGTCTGACTGCATCCATCCTTTGTTGAGAGAGTGAGAGTGAGAGGGTGAGACTTTTGCCTTTTTCCTTTCCCATCCCCTTTCCTGTACTCTCGTGAAGTAGGGAAGAATCAGTCCATTTCCCATGTTTAACACATTGCTTTTCCACCCATCCCTTCTGTTTAGCCTCTCCAAGGTCAGCTCTGTGACCGCATCCTGTTCCAAGTGACTTTTAAAACTATTCCTGCAAGCTTGGAAGGTTCATCCCCTCCCCAGCTGTAGAAATCTGTTTTGGTTTGGCATTGTGCATGTTGGCATGCATGTCATTCCCTTTGTAATTGGGAATTAAGTTATTGGCTGCTTTTTAATGGCTCAGGGCTATCCTTTGATATTTCTTTAGGAGAAGGTCATTCCGATATGGAAGGGCAAAGAGGGGGGAGGGAGGGAGTGAACCTCTATATTAAGCATGTTAGTGGGGCTATTTTAGGTATGAATTCAAAGTTTCAAGCAAAGTTTGTTTGTGATACTTGTCTATCACAATCTTCCCCATACTTGTGTCTTGATGATGGATCACATTAAACTTCATCATCCCTAAAGACTATGACAATTGTAGACCAAGATCTTGAGGAGATACTTTGGAAATTTAGACCTGTGCCTTAAAATTGGTCTGGGTACCTGTAACTCATTATAATCAACTAGAAAACAATGTGAACTAAAGGTGCACATGATAAAGTCATATATACAGTCTTCACTAAACAAGTCCCCTCCCTACCCCAGATATCTTCAGTTTCCAGAACTCCCCCATCTTTGGGTGAGAATTCTTTGAGGAGAAACTCATATATGGAGAAGTGTTGTAGACAAAAATGCCTGTAAGAACAGAATAAAAGTGCACGTATCCAATTATTTTAATGTTCTTTTAAATTAGATATTACCATGCACCTTCCAGAACAAATCTCTCACCCACGGTTGGAATTAGTTTAGTGGGTAAATATGCTTTGATTGCTTTGCAGCAAAACAGCTTTTAAGATGCAACAACGTTCACTATCTTAATGGTGGAAGCTTCCTCCTTCTTGGGATGGGTTGTGACACAGGTATTGTCAGTTTCTCGGTGCTTCGATTGTAATGTGGCTGAAAGCAACAGCAGGAGAAATTCACCCTCACGAACTATATGCTCCTAATCAGTCAAATCTTTGGAGTGGATACAGAGTCTAAATCCTGCAGTGTGTTTATGTATGTTGTTGGCTTTCCACACTCAGTGGTAAGATACTTCACCATGGTGGTTCTCATTTTCATTATCCTTCGTTCTGATTTTGGACCTTATTTCTCCATGCTTCTGTTTTGCCCGGTTGGGTGTGTCCATTTGTTTGTGTTTTCTGATGAATGTTGAGATGCTTGCTTTGCTCATGAGCTCAACAGAAACACAAGAATTGTCACAGCCAACAGATAAAGTGACCACTGGTCATATCCAGAGTCACTGGATAAAATAGCTTCCTCAAGAGCAAAACAATACAAATAATTGTTCCTCTCTATACTATTTCCGAAAGTAAATGTTAAAATGAGAGGTGATTTGGTGGAACTCTGCTTGATATTCACCAATATCTGGCATTAGTTTATTTTGAGGAATAGAAAAGATAAGTGCTTAAGAGGTCAGAGTTACGTGCCATCCCTTTTGAGAATAATGTATTTATGCAAGGAGCTAAAAATAAATAAATGCAGGCCACACAGCAGTTTTCCTATCTCATATCTGTGGGGAGTGGGAAGAATATTCATTTACCAACGAAGTGACTTTTCAGCTTTGGTAAGGAACATACAACAGATACTGAGACAGTAGGAAAGATTTCATAAAAGGAGTTTAAACTCTGGTGAAGAATGGCAAGATTTTGTGAAGCTTCTGCGTGACAAAAATGAAGACCATAGCAACTTGTTCCTTTCTGGCCACTCTCGGCCTAAGACGTTTTAATCAGATTAATGGGGATCAGACCAAACACTTCTCTCATTTTAATTCCTGTAGCATTTCTGTTTTGACCTTTCCATGCACCACCAAACACAAGGGGTTGAATTCAAAAGGGTGCAAATTATTCAGGAAAAGGTCATGGGCTAAAAAGGTGTGCTTAGTATATGTTTAGCGCAGAAATTAAGCAGCGAAAATCCATATATTTTGAAAAGGCAGAGTTTTTAAAGAAGGAAGATTAGGCGCTTATGGGTGTGTGTGTGGAAAAACCCTTAAACAGGAAAGAGTAGCCAATACATTTCAGGGTTTGGAGTTGTAAACTACCCCATCCTCTTCAAGAAAAAAAAAAAACCTCCAGGACTTGGTTGATAGTAACCAAAATGAAACGAACTACTTGGTGGTCCATTCTAGTCTTTATTTGTGTAGCACTTTTCTGTAGCACAATACTATAAAATGTTGCTTTTTATGATTACCAAAGCTTGTTTGAAAGCATGCACTTTGTAGGATCTTAATATTTCACGTGTGACGATCGCCCAAGGTACTCTGTTATAGTGATAATAGTTTATTGCATTATGATGTATGCAGATATTTAACCTAAGTGTCATGGTTATGAATGGCGGATGGTTGGGTTACTGTTTTCTAATTTGGTTTACTATAGGCTAGAGGTTGAAAAGGAATAGATTTTATAAGGTAGTTATTCTCGCAGCTTAAAATAGATCACTTCGACATGGAGGATGGTTGAGTCTGAGGTGGACAATCAGGAGGCTTCATAAGAAACACAGGTTTAATGGCAACCAGATTCAAAGAAGACTCCAGGAAGAGATGCAAGACTGTCTTTAGCTTTCGGGGTTCATCTTTTTGTAACAATGGCACAAAAAGGAGAGGCAGAGCCCTTGGTCTTGTCACTCTGGCACACAAATGAAGGAAGATTCCCACAGGCAAAGAGAGATGTGGGCGAGGACAGGACCAGCTGAGATGTTCGTGTGTGGAGGGTGGTGATTTCACAAACATCAGAAATGGCGAGAAAGCCCAGGGAGACACCTCTCCAAGAACCAGAGCTTTGTGCCAAAGGTGGACAGGGTCTACTGCAAGAGTCTTCAACCTTGGTGAAGCCTGGTGGACTTCAACTCCCAGAATTCCCCACCCAGCCCACTTTGAATTCTGGGAGTTGAAGTCCACCAGGCTTAAAGTTGTCAAGGTTGAAGACCCCTGGTCTACTACTCCTTCTGCTATAGTGTCATAAAGAAAGGCATTTGATGAATTCCATTATCCACCAACCTTGTCTGTAGGTCCCGATATGTAAAAGTTGAAGCATGATTTCTTAAAAAAAAGGGGGGGAGGGGAGGAATCTTTTAATGATTTGGGAAAGGTCCGTGTCCCATGACTAAACTAAGTGGATTTTTGTTTGTTTGTATGTTTGTTTGTTTGTATGGCAATTGATGTTTCAGTGTCGTTGGCTGCATCATTTATAACTGAACCAGAATGGTCTCCTTCATAAATCTGTTTTAATTAAAACTCATGTCAGAGCAACAGGAACAGATACACAAGTTATTTGAAGTTTACAAACTACATCTTTGATAAGGGAAAAATGCTGTCATGACATGTGTACAGTTGCTATTAAAATGCCATCTATATATTCTATATGATTGTATAATATTTTATACAACAGTACAAATAAAATATTTTTCTATTATGATGAAACACAGGCCTTCTGTTTGTTTGTTAGCTCATATAAATAACATAAATAACACTGTCGAACGACACATTGGAAGTGCTGACATATTTTTCTCCCCTAGGCTTGTGAGGGTTAATCATGCTGCCGTTACACCTGTTCATGCTGTTTAGAAATATTCCAGTTAAGTTGTTCAGTAGGTTAAAATGAATGCATATTTAAACACCATTTAGAAGCCAGGAGATTTTATTTTACTCAAGCTTGTTTATATAGATTTGTTACATTTGGCAGTATGGAGAGAGGAGGGACAAATTAACACCCATTGCAGCACCTAGATGTATAAATGGTTGCCGGGGGGGGGTGAAAGAAAAGAAAATTAAAAATACCCTCAAGATGTTGAACAGTTGAAAGCAGTGGTGGATCAGGAGGAAGGAACGTGGGGAATGCCAAGGGCAGAACTACATGCTACGCAGGGCGGCTGCAGATAATACTATCTCCGTGTGGAGCTCCTTTCCTTTCTCCCCCATGACATGGGGACCCACTGGCTGGCACAGTGAGGCCATCCCATCCCGTGTCCCCACCAGCAGCATCCAGCTGGAACAGGGAAAGGACATAAGCTGAGGGTACAACGACCAGCATGCTCGGTTTCAATGCTGTAGGGCAGAAGGGGAGAAAGATACTTCAGTGGATACCGGTTAGGGAGCTGGCCCAGCTTGGCTGGAACATGGAGCTCTGCTCAGGTAGGAACTGCTGGGTCACTGGGGAGGGCATTTCGTCATGCGTCTGATGTGGAGAGTGGAGAGAGGGTGTAGGCAACGAAGGAGGGTCCTAAGGAGGGTGGGGGATGGAAATTAGCGTCCCACACTGATGTTACATGTCTTGCAGCTTGGATCTTTCTTGGCATTGGCAGTGGACAAACTCATGAGTTGGTGGCCGGTGATTTCTGCCACTGTGCCAAGGGAGAGGTTGACCGGGTCAGTGTAAACCACTTCCAAGATGACATCCTGTGCATGGTGGTAAACCATGACCCCGTCTTCTTCGGTGCAGGTCAGGAATTTGTTATCCTGCAAGTTCAGCTGGGGCAGGCGCTGCTTGCAGAATTCGTCACCCAGCGAGCCGACGGGGGCAAGGACAAGAATGACATAGTGGTAGGCCGTGTACATGCAGTAGAAGTCCCCGAAGTACAAATTTGTGTTTGGGTTGAAAAGTTTCTCAGCTGCAATCTCGAACCTGTATCTTCCGTAAGGTGAATCTTGGGGGGGCTTCCCGGTGTTGAATTCGGTGTGGCAGCTAAAGAAGATCCCCTCCAGCTTCCCGCTGATAGGAGAGCCATGGCTGCCGCTGTTATCCTTAACCGAGGGCTGCAGGACGCTCCCATGCTGCTCTCTAGGAGTAAAGGATGGGGAACATGTTAGTTCTACTGTGGCATGAGAGCACGGGGGCCATGCAGATCCCCATGGCTCAACCCCCATATCCTGTTTGCATTTATGCAGAGAAACTGGACAATACTGGTAGAGATCAAATCTGCTTTTGTCGTGGAGCTGTGTATCTTATGGGAGAGAGGGCCTCAAATTTTAGGTAGTGTGTGATATTGAATGGGACACCAAAAGCAGTCCAGGGTGGCCCCTCTGATTTTTAGAATAGAAACTACAATTTAAAAGTTACAACAATCTGTATCGCAGTCAATCTACTTCTGTCCCCTTCCCAAGAGTCACTGGATTTGGACGGAGGAATACACATTGTGACACATCAATGGTAAGATTGTTGTCCACAAAGCTAAGCGTGCCCTTAGGGCAAAGGAGAAAAACTGATGCCTTAGGAAGAGTTCCAGTTCTACTTTGTCTTTTTCTATGCTTTCCATGCATTGAAATGAAGAAAACTTTAGATGGGGTTCATCTTCTGTGGGTTTTGTTTTTTTTTTAAAAAAAATTTCTCAGAAACAAGACTGTGGATTTTACATCTCAGAGGGCTAAGATGAACATCATTAAAAGTTGGGACGACCATTTTAGGCCACGAGGAGGGGCAACACAGCTACCCCATTTTGGATGGCAACACAGCGCCCCCCAGTGCCAGATGAGCTAATCAGTAATGAAGCTACTCCAAAACTATACGTTGTTAATTCTTTCCTGGACACCATAGAATAGAATAGAATTCTTTATTGACCAAGTGTGATTGGACACACAAGGAATTTGTCTTGGTGAAAATGCTCTCAGTGTACATAAAAGAAAAGTTACATACATCAAGAGTCAAGAATCATCAGGTACAACACTTAATAATAGTCATAGAGCACAAATAAGCAATCAAATCATACTAGGAAACAGTCAATATAAATCGAAAGGATACAAGTGACAAAGTTACAGTCATCCAGTCACAAGTGGGAGGGGGTGGGCGATAAGGAACGATGAGAAGATTAATAGTAATAGTAGTGCAGACTTTGTAAATAGCTGGAGAGTGTTGAGGGAATTATTTGTTTAGCAGAGTGATGACGTTCAGGAAAAAAACTATCCTTGTGTCTAGTTGTTCTGGTGTGCAGTGCTCTATAGTGTCGTTTTGAGGGTTGGAGTTGAAACAGTTTATGTCCAGGTTGTGAGGGACTTCTATATTATAAATACTTGGTTTTTCTGTTTTTAATGCTGTATCTGGTAAAACTGCTTTGCTTTTTTTTTTAGATTTCAAGAATATTGGAACTAAATCTACCGAAGAATACTACCTGCTATTCACTTATAAATGATAACACTTGCAGGGAACTGTCGCTAATTAAGAAGCAGATTGCTCCTAGATCTGATGCATTGAGCGCTTCCTTGTCACTTATCAGTGGGAAAAGCCATCCTCTTATCTCCCCCACATGCAATCAGGCATCCCTGAAAGCTGGCTCTTTCTGCCTTCGCTTACCTGATGTAGTCGAAGTATTCTTTGTGCTGATTCCGGTAAAAGACTGAAAATTTAAGCATACGCCCTGCAATGACTTCCGCCTTTTCCAACAGTTGTGTCAAGTGAACCTTGGAATAATCTGTGAATACGAAACATTTTTGTTAGGGAGGACGATACACAGGTGCTTCCAAACAGTTAATTGACGGTGCAATTATCAGCTGGGACCCCAAAGCTAGCAACACACACCTATCCATACGTGCCACCCCTATTTCACCATTGGTTATTCTCTTTCAGGGTAAGCAACACGATGTCAAATTCAGAAGGAGAGTAAGACACAGTAGGGAAAGGAAAGAAAGGAGGAAAGGAAAAAAGAAAAGAAAAGGTGATTGTCAGCTGGCGCTCCATTCAAAATCCAAGAAAGAAATACTTAGACTCTTTTAATTAGAGAAAAGATATCTTGTACTGGAAATGAAGTGGTAGCAACAAGAGAATTCTGTATCTGAGGAAATAGGTGCGTAAATCACATATACAAAGTGATGGAAACGTTCCCACCCCCAATAGTTGAATTGGCTCATCCAATTAAAAGTTGTGACTGTCATCATGTGGACATCTTCAGGTGGTGATGAAGTTTCTGTCCGTTGACCTTGGCATACTTTGATAAAGGTTTGCAGTTGCGCAGAGAAAAGAAAGCTAAGCAAGAAATAGAAACCTAAGCAAGAATGTACTTTCCCCCCTCCTCAGTTTATACAATACTAGTTTTTACCACCTCCAGCTTGCTTCCCAACTTGTCTCCCCTCCTCCCCCCATTACTTATGGCAGCCAAAAGATGCAAAGCAATAGTAGAAGATCTTGAAGGCTGACATTGATCTTAATAGCAACATTATTTAGTATACTTATCCGTATCTTCCTCTTCTTGCAAATTACCTTGCTTCTGTCATGTCCATACATTGATTCATATCCCACCTTTTGTTCTCAATTTCTCAACTCTCTCCCTCTCCCTCCCTCCCTCCCTCTCTAGATTGGATATCCATTTGTCTGACCCCTTCAAGGTCCCTTCCAACTATGTTATTCTGTTATTTCATCAACTTTGTCCAAGTGTGACTTTCTTGGTCTTCCTTTTTTGTCTTTCACTCTTCCTTCATGCATTCATTTTGTGGTTCTATCCTCCTTCCTTCTCTACGGATCAGCAAACCACCTAAATGCAATTTTTTTTTCATCCTGGTCACTTACTTTAGTGTTCACCTTTGCAACAATCCAGTTCCCCTTGTCCCTTGACTTCCTATTTTCCTGTCTTTCTCACAATCTTCTGGAGCCCCTGACTCCCAGGGGATTCTCCTGGCCTACTTAGTGCTCTGTGCCAGAGGTGGGTATTCAGCAGGTTCTGACCAGTTCTGGAGAACCGATAGCGGAAATTTTGAGTAGTTCGGAGAACCGGCAAATCCCACCTCTTACTGGCCCCGCCCCCACCTATTCTCTGCCTCCCATTGAGTCCCAGCTGATCGGCTGGGTCTTCTTTTGTTGCTCTGCACAGGAGAACGGAGCTGGGAAGCAGGTTAGTGGGGTGGGGAGGGAATGGGGATATCCTTCCCCCGCCATGCCCACCAAGCCACGCCCACAGAAGTGGCAATACATTTTTTTTGAATCCCACCACTGCTCTGTGCCACAGTGGCCAATCTGGCACCCAGCCATTTCTGCTTCTTTTAACTGCCATTTGTTTCTGACAAGCTGCCTCTTGGCCATAGGCTGGTTCTCACAGGCAGAAGACTCACCTGCCGTACAGAATTCAATAATCTCACTCCATTCTGAAACTGTGTAGTCTCCATCCACTTGCTTGGAGGCCGTCTGCACGGCCACTGTGTATTCAGTCCGTGGGCTCAGGAACCAGTGACCACGGACAGTCATAGGCAGGGGGACAGCTTTTGCCACTAGTTTTGTAGGCACATCCTAGTTGTGTAGGAAAAAGGTAGGAAAAAGTAAGAAGACAGAAAGACTTCCAGAAGATAAGTCAGCCTCCCAACCGTTGAACCTCTTCTCCCCACCTTGGTATTCTCCACTTTCAAGAAGAACAGCTGTGGAGTGGACAAGCAACACCCTGTGCTAGGACACCACCACACAAACAATACAAAATTACACAATGCACGTCAAATTATTTCTACAGTGTATTATGATGGATGTGATATTCATCATGCTTTTTTCCAGATACCTGTGATTGGGGGTTCTGGATCGGGTTAGTTTCTTACTAGAATTCAAAGGTTTTGAATGTTATTTTCTCTTGTTGGTTGACAAATGGAAGATAATCATTCAGGGGATAGGCCATGACATGGAAGGAAGGAAGGAAGGAAGGAAGGAAGGAAGGAAGGAAGGAAGGAAGGAAGGAAGGAAGGAAGGAAGGAAGGAAGGAAGGAAGGAAATTGGCATTTCCTGAATGCTTCTCTTACATTAGTTCCACTAACAAACATAACATATTGGTTAGCTAGGAGAAGCAGAATTATTTGCCAGTGTTGGTATTGCATCATCTGAATGGCATTAGCAAACATCTAGAAGTCCACTAGATGGCAGCAAGGTAATACTGCAAAGTCTAATCCTGATGTCTTGCCATCTTCTGGCAATTTGAATTATTACAGCCCAGATACAGTAGTCCTAAATATGGAAGGCTGTAAAACTAGAGATATTTCTTCATTTTCTTGAGAAAGATATCTAAATAGGCAGAAGAGATGGAATCAGAATATGGTTGCAAGTATTATAGCAATTCCACATTTCATAGGGAATGAGTTCATCTTCCAATTAAAATTTCTTTAGCATTTCTGGTTCACTATTGGGTTGGTGGGCTTCTGTGAAAGGAGATTATCAGGGTGTTTCTTATATTTGACCAGATTTCTAAAGCTATCCATATTGTAAGACAGTTCTTTCAAGCGTGCCATTTACCATCCATTACAACGAAAGCTCCTTGAAAGCTATTTATGGCAGGCCAACAGTCTGGTAATCCTAAACAGATTAAGACAAATCAGGGTAAATACAGGATAACATATATGTGGAAAAGTGAGCCTTCACACCAATCTTAAAACATTTCCTAGAAGCGAAAACCTAATACAACCAATAAAATATTATACAGGAAATACTGCAAGTAATAAAATATACGACCACCGTTACTTTCCCCCTCTAAAGATGTATCATGAATGAACAGTGTCATAAATAAAGAATAAGAATAAAAGATAATCTGAAATAATATGTCCCCCTAAAAGAATGAAAGGCCATCCTTTTTGAGTTTCTCTTCTTATCTGATTAGAATAATATTGCATAAATAAAGTATAAGTGAGAAATACAAGAATAATGAAAATAAACAGGAACAGCCATTTATTAAAACAGCTACACAGGATGGACCCTGGTTTGTAAGTAATGTTATACAGATCAGGATTCAGTGAGCCTTCCTGGTTTGGTTTACTGGTCTAACTGGAAGCAAAACGAGATGGCATCCAACCCTCCCTGGGAAGGGCAAAATGTTGCCTCTTCAGCAGAGCAGGCCAACCTTTGCGTTTCTACCTCCTTCTCTTGTAATTACTGAAATATCATCCTTATTCAGACTCAGTGATATTCATAGATATAGTTCCTTTACATCTGAATATCCAATTCTCCAGGCAGAAGTGACCATAGTAGCTACTAATAAGAAACATTCACTAAGTAGGTAATCATGCTGGAAGAGGGAGCAAAATGGTCTTGGAGAAAAAAAAGATCATAACATGGGTATCATATATTATTATACGATATCCCAGATATATTCGAGCGATGAATGTCATCAAAGGAGGCATATTCTCAGGCAGCAAAGCTCAGAATTGCAGGCTAAAATGGATCTTACAAAAGGTCGTTGACTGGGTTTTTGTTTTGTTTTTTGAGAGAGAGAATTGAAGACCACTGTTTCAGGGACATTCTGGGACCTAGTAAATGCTTCAGAAGCAGAAGATCATTAACGAAGTTCGTAAAGTTCCTCAGAAGCAGAATAATTCACTTGGACTAGAGGCCAGCCATTGACAGGGAAGCTGCTATTGGCAGTGGAGATAATTAAGGAGAGAGTCACCTTGTCAGGGAGAGCCCCGAGGGCTGCAGGAGGACAGAAGAGGAGAAAATTGCAAATGTGTTTTCTAGTTTTGTTTCCAGAAGGAAAGAACTACACAGATTCCTGAAAGGAATCTTTCATAGAATAGAATTCTTTATTGGTCAAGTGTGATTGGACACACAAGGACTTTAACGTTAGTCTAGTACAGGGGTCGCCAACCTTTTGGATCTCAGGGACCACCAAACTCATAATTTTAAATCCCATGGACCAGAGACCCTGGGACAATCCCAAAAAAAGTCTGCAGGAGAATTCCTCACCCTGTTTTCCTACCGATCGATCGTTCTTTATTTGGGATCGCAGGATACCGTCTCCAGCTCCGTTCTCAGGGGGAGAGAGAGAGAGACTTTTGGCTTCATGCAAGGAAAGCAGCAGAAGCAACAGAAGTCTTTCTTTCTCTCCCCCAAACTCAACCAGAAATGAGTTTTTGTGAGACTTGTTGCTTCGATGCAGCCTCTTGGAGCAGGATGCCTTGCATGGTCCCAAAGATTCATTTCTTCACATACCACCAGTGGTCCCCGGCCCACTGGTTGGCGACCACTGGTTTGGATGATCTGGATGAACTTTCCACCTGGGTTGAGTTGCCATCCGTGAGCTGAGCTACCGACTGTCTCTTGACTGTTTATGTCTATTAGCCCATCCTGTTCTTCCCATAATCTCTCACATTCCATCACACTTCAGTGCAAATGCAATTTCCACTTTGGATGGGGAGGGAAGAAGTGAGAACATGCTTGGGTGTGCAACAGCAGGAATAGCACCAGTTGCTCATTTGCTTGCCCGCCCAGTTCAAACAGTGATGGGGCAGGTTTAGTCCCAGAGATCAGCTATCCGTGCCCTTTGGGTCTTTTCAGGAATGAAAGACCACTACCAGCCAAGGAAACAACTCTTGTCATAGTCCCAGTATTGTGGAATTCTCTCTCTCTCTCACACACACAAAAGATTTTCCTTTCTTCTCTCCAAAAGGAATACATACAGTCCTCACTGAGCCCAAAATTTATCTTACTAAGTGAGAAATTTGCTAAATGACTTTTTACGACTTTTCCCTCCACATTTGTTAAGTGAATCATTGTAGTTGTTAAATTAGTAACAACAGTTATTAAATTAATAGGTTGTTAAGTGAATCTAGCTTCCCCATAGACTTTGCTTGTCAGAAGGGGATCATAGGACTCTTCAACTGGCATAAATTTGAGTTACAGCTGTGTGAAAAAGTCCTGCACGCTTTCAGTTTTAAGCTGTATTTACACATGTTTGATCAACTTTTCACTCATAGAAACCATGCAAAATTGGTACTTTGATGAACATTTCTGTACTCGGTTTGAGATGCATAATTTTTATTAATATAACCAAAGTCTTTTTAAGACACCACATTGTCACCAAAGATCACGTGCAAAGGCTTATCCAGTCTATGCCGAAGCGATGCTGCCTGGTAATAAGCAATAAGGGCTGGCCAATCTCATATTAGTAACCATGTTTGGTTATCTAAACAGTCCTTTTCAGGGCCACAAACAATAAAAATGCTAACAAAACACTAGCATCAGCCTTAGTAATTGCAACACGCATGCCACTGGGTATGCATCAGTTAATCTGTTTTCATAGTCATTGTAAGCATGCATTGTAAGCATGCAAGAAAATCCACCCCCATCCAAACAGCACCAAATTGCAAAAAGCTTATGCTTTTCACTTAAAAACCACCAGTATTTATTTAAATATAACAATATTTGCATAGCAGTTAGCATAAAATATCATAAAATCAATGGTCTATCCAAAAAATGTCATAAACCATAAAGTATAAAGCATGCAGGACTTTTTCACACAGCTATAATTTTCAAGCATCTGAATGGAAATCACATGATTACAAGGATGCTGCAATGGTCATAAGTGTGAAAAATAGTCATAAGTCACTTTTTTCAGTGCAGTTGTAGTTTTGAAGGGTCACAAAACAAATTGTGTAAGTCGAGGATTACCCATATAAGATTGTTCTGCTGAGGAGCAGAGCACCTTCTAAATGTTCCTTTTAAAGGGAGATCTGCATATATTTTTGTATTGTGGCCTCTACATACATTAATAACAACGATAATGCAAACACCATGATGGCACAGATATCAAAATACTTCACTGGAACATCTGTAAAAATTATCACAGGCCAATGACAAAAAAATTGGTGAGAACATACAAGTTAAAAAAAGGAGTTGAAAAATGAACAAGTTAAAACATTGAGGGATTTCTGGGGACTTCCGGTTGCAAGGCTTCGGCGGCGGCAGGAATCTGCTTCTCTGCGGGTCCCTGCTGCGCTCGCCGCTGAGGTACCCCCGATCCAACTGGATTTGGGGGTTGTCGCTGCCCCGAAGAAGCAGCGGAAGATAGAGGAGATCCGGGCAGGGGTCTGGGGATATCGCACCCCCTTTCCCCAGCCGGCTAGACTCCTTTTTCCTGAGGTGGTGGAGTGGCTGTCAGAAATGGCAGCCCCAAAGGAATCTTCAACCGGATAAGAATGTGCAGGAGGAAGACCGAAGGAGAAGTTTTCTTGGCTGAACCGGGACACTAAGTAACTTTTAAAACCCTGGAAACCTGACTTTCGGATTGATACATTTGTTTCCAAAAGAAGTTGTTACGGCGGCGAAAGTGCTGAAGGAAAGTTCACCCCCCTTCCTTACGGAGAAAGCAAATGAGCACAGAAAAACCTGCTTCTTTAAGGTAAAAATAAGCTCTTTGTTATAAGTGGGAAGGAGAGGACTAAAAAAGAAATCTTTAAAATTTATTGGAGGAGACGCCTTGAAGATTATAAGACCAACAACTAACTGTAATACGGCTTTAAAATATATTTGGGATTTTGCCCCAGGAGGAAAAGTTGCAAAGAGAAGAAGAGGAAATAATTTCTGTCTGTTTGGATTGTTTGATAACTTTGACATTTGCAAATTACTTTAAGATTAAAAACATCAGGGTTGTTCTTAAAAACTTACAATGGCACTATCTGTGGATCAACTAAAAATGGAATATGAAAAACTAAAAGAAAGAGGACAAAATGACAAGGATTCATTGGGAGCTGTCTTCCACTTCTTAGAAATGGCAGTTTCTACGTACCAGCAAATACTTCAGGAAGGAGAAGAAGAAGAAGAAAAGGAAGCCATTTTTAATGGACAAAAAAGTTTGATTAAGAAAGAAAATAGGAAGAGAGGAAAGAAAAATGAGAATTTAAGATTTAATAAAACAACCATGAAAAAGAAAAATAAGGTGGAAAAAAGGTACAATGTTAGAAAGCAATTGAAAAGAGAATTACAACAGAGAGGGGAAGCTAAAAAGGTGGAGGTTAGGAGAGGGGGGGGGGCAAAAAGATCAGATTGGAGAAGAAAGGGAGGGAAAAAGGGAAAAAAAGCCACGGTCTTAAACAAGATATCTTTTTTAGAGATAAAGGATAAAGGATAGCCTATAATTTAAGAAAGATTCTGCAAGAGTACATAAGATAGTATTGTAGTATTGTAGTATTTGCATTTAAAATAGTCTATTGGAATATTATAAGATTTAATAAAATATTAAAATGTTTTATAATGATAGATTTCAATATTTAATAAAATATCAAAGAGAATGTGTAAAATGATTAATGCTTAGCTATACTATTAAGTAGAATTAGAATTAGAATGGAAATTATATATTTAACTATATTATAAGTTTATTATTCTTTTTTTTTTTTCAAAATGCAACATGTAGAATGTACCAAGCAGAATCAGGATAGAAATTATGTATTACTTTAAGTGTTACTTTAGGGAAAGGCGTCACACCTTAAAAGTGATTACAGGGGAAATTCTTTGCTAAAGAGAAGAGATAAATAAATGATTGGAAAAGAACGGACAAAAGATACAAACATAATGATTTTGAAATAAGATGAAATAAACAAAATATAATTAAGAGAGTGAAAAGAAGGGAGAAGTTATATAGAAAATATAGAATGGTTAATAAGATATGAATGGTATATAAGGTGAGCATGAATTTGATTTAGGTCTGTAAAAAAAGATGTAACCCGGGGCTAAGCCACTTTTCAAAAGATGTTTTATGTTTTATGTTGCTGTTAACTATGTTTTGATTGTGAATTAATACAACCTTGGAGGAATAAAACTAAAGGGAGAGAAATTTGGAAAAGACATGTATAAATGATAATTAAGGAGATTTTATCTTTCTATGTTTTGTTTTATGTTTTGTATTTTGTGTGTTTATGCCTGGTTGAGAATTAATTATGCTTTAAAAAATAATGTTTTATTTGCCTTGTTAAAACTTATAAGTAATTTTTTGAGAAAG
Source organism: Notechis scutatus (assembly GCF_049901735.1). NCBI lineage: Eukaryota > Metazoa > Chordata > Lepidosauria > Squamata > Elapidae > Notechis > Notechis scutatus. The sequence continues at coordinate 74,323,357 of NC_142012.1, forward strand.
GAGGTTTTATACTTTGATGTGCTATGTTTTGTTTGTTTTTAAAATCAATAAAACTTGTTTAAAAAAAACAAACATTGAGGGATTTCTGAATATAGACCGACAAAGTTTTGGCGCACAATGCACCAGATATAACTGTGGTTGAACTGAAGGAAGTGTGGTTAATTGATGTGCCAATATCAGGAGATAGTAAACAAAGAATTGGAGAAGATCATGAAGTATCAAGATCTGAAAATCAAAGTGGAACAATTGTGGCATAAACCAGCTGGAATGGTCCCAGTGCTTCTCCAAAAAACCAAAATATCAAAAAACCTTAGACGACTCTTAGAAATTGTGCATTGACACAATTTCCATCTGTCTGTGGCAAAAAGTCACACTGTTCAGGTCTGCACATATACTAACCGTGATATGGTATGATATTCCATGTTCTTGGGAAGAACATGATGCTTATGAAGGCCAACACCAACTAAAAAACCAGCAATGGTGACTTCACATTGTTGTGTATATAAAAATAAATCACATTTAGGCTTGCGACGCTAGACTGACATAAACCCAGGTTTTTGGAGGTTCACATTTGTACCTGGAACTCTGTTATTGACTTAACACATTCCTATCACAATTGGAGTAAGAAGACTAATAATTTTGGGAGCACCTGTGTTAAGGTAGCTTTAGTTGGGCTAAATAATTCTTGTTGTTTTTATAACAGCCTTCTGACATTTTCAGGGTCAGGATTTAAAGACATATTATTAGCTGTCAAATATTTATTGTCTTTTAAATGCATATTTTATTTTTTCCAAAGTACAGGGCAAACCCTTGAGAATTTTGGTATTTACCCCCTTTCTTTCTAAATAGCACTTTTTCCTCTGTCTGAAGCAGAAAGCTATGCAACATTAATGTAAAATTATCCAGAGTGAATATGATTCAGTAACTGAGTGACGAACTTGACCATTTAAACAAAAACAGCTTGATAAAAGGGAAGAAGCTATTTTACTATTGCAATGATTACTTACAAAGAAACAAATGTACTTTTAAGAAGACAATGGTTCAAATTGCTTTTCCATTCTCTTTCTCTTTATAATTAATTTTTGTAAATCTGGGAATTGTTGAGGCATTTGAAGTGGATAATATCTAAGAAAGTTTCAAAACCAGTTTGACTGTTTCCTAAAAACAATTCAAGATGCCCATCCTTTGTCCATACTATTACTGTTCATACAGACTTGGTGGCATGTACCTAACTATGGAGTCATAATAAAGGTAGATTGGCATGAATTGAGCTGAAGGTTCAGACAAAAATTGTCTGATCTTCAGCTCAATTCATGCCAAGCTAATGCGTTGAGTTAAAGTTATTTTGATGTGAGCCTCTTGCATGCTATTCCAAACTCCACAAATAATAATGCATTTATTCTTCCTGCTGGTCAATTAGCATCACCCCAGTTTCACCTATGGGTTGAGTGCCGGCTCAATCAGCACCTCATGATGTCATAAATATAAATGCATTCTTAGGAAAGCAACTTGCATATATAACATTGGAAGGATACAAAGAAACGGATGTATTAGGAGAGATGCATTTGTGACAATGCACATTTTCAAACACATTTCATGCAAACGTTCATGAAATTATATAGAAATTATCACGTGACTGCTGTATTTATAACCCTGAATTAATCCCTCATAATTGTAATGGTGTTTCCTCTGTGATAAATGTGTAAAGGATTACTACTGTAAAAATCCTAAGGCAAAAACCAACATGATTTACCACACACATTCAGTTGTCAATTTCCCCCAACTTTGCAGGAAAGACAACTAAATCAAATGCCTATTAAGCCCCTGATGAATTATAACATGTAATGGTTTGGATTAAACAGAGATATCAAATCACTGCAAGGATGTTAGAAAAATTTAAGTCTGAGATAGAAGCCTACACTTGGGGTTCCCTTTCTTTGGGAAAACCCGTTTTGTGTCAGCAATTTAAAATGATTTCCCCCTTCCTAATACTAGGGTAGGGATATGAGGATTTGAGTATAGAAATCAGAACTCTGTGTGGCTTCATGCAGGTTCTTCTGCCAACAGTAATGGAAGACCTACCTTGTGCTTAAATTTGTTGGAATTCTTGTTTTCTTTCTTATTAAGATCAATGAAGTAGTGGGTGATACGTTCCTTCGACTTGGAGTCCATCTCCCATGAAATCTTGAAAGAATCACAAGTGATGTTGCTAATCTTGATGTTGTGAGGAACTGGGAGTTCTTCCATCTCGGCAATCCCACTGTCCTGTGATTTATTCCCTGCAGAGGTGTGGATAAAACATAGCCCTGGTTAGCAGGAGCACAACTGGAGAGCGTGGTTTGGCATCCATTCCTCAGAGAATGAGAGGGAATAGATAGATGGGGTAAAGACCCGAGATTAAGTTGGTGAACAAAAGAGTTGCAGAAAATAAAATAAAAACAAAACCCACCAGCAGAGATTGGGAGGAAGAGCCTTCTCGCACAGGGTTCTCCAACCTTGGCAACTTTAAGACTTGTGGGCTTCAGCTCCCAGAATTCCTCAGCCAGCAAAGTTGGAGACCCCTGCTCTAGCAAACAAGATTTGGGGTTTCAAGGAGAGGTAGCAGCATATTAATTGTGTCCTGTCTCACAGCTGGAATTTTTTTTTTAGCCAAGGAAAAGAAGAGGCAACTATAGAACAGGGCCAAGTAGCTTAGTTTTGGACATTGGGTAGGTTGGTAACTAGAGCTGGGCATTGTTGCAGCTCCATGGCCTATCATAGCAGAGCATCTTGGGCTCGATTGTGACAGGGAAGGGCAGTGGCCAAGCCGAAATGGACAGGTGATGCAAGTGTGGTTGTGATGCTTTTCCAAGGGTGAAGCTTGGCTCATCCTTCCAGTAAAACAATGCCCCATCTAACATTCAAAATATGTCCATCTTTCCTGGATTTCAGAGCATGGTTGCTATTATGTTGAATTTCTCCTGTTGTCCCAAAAGTGCTTTTTTTCCCAGGCACCTTTCATCTTTGGTTAAGGCTTAACAGGCCAGTTCAAAAATAACCGAGAAAACCCAGAGCTGAGCCACTGTGATTTTTAAAGCTACCCGGAGAGAATTGTAAAGTAATTAAAGTCAGATAGAACAGTTATTATTCAAAAACTAACTCCTTTGCTAATTTAAGTTCAACCTACTAATTGTCAACCTGGGAAAAATGAACACAAAAATTAATTGCAGTTTTCGAGTATGGCTACTACAAATGTTCTTGAATCCTTACAAGCAGGAATATCCATGTTTGATAAGAATAATCATGCTTGGAATTCAGTCATGGAATCTGGTCATGGAATCTCTTGTCTGGAGAAAGCAGTTCTCCATTCTACCTGAAATTCTTCACCAACTCTCGGAAGGGTTGGACAACCATCCTGTTGTGGTTCACTGGCAGCCTGTGCAGACGGCGGCAGAATCGGACAAGTGGGGAAAACAGGAACCAGTCCGGAAGCCTGGATAGGACTCGGACGAGGGTCCTGCATCCGATACAGAGATGGGGCCAGGGCCATCTGGGAGTGGTGTGCTGACTCCGGAGCCTCCAGAATCTGTCAGCAGCAAGGCAGAGGAACAAGGGGAGCCTGTTCTCAGTGTGCATGGGCGCAGAGCTGCCAGAAGGCAAGAGCAGCTAAGACAAAAGGTGTCAGAGTATATTCATGAACTGGAATAGACCAATGAATAGACATAGCAACTAAGGCAGCCAATGAGGATTGTTTGAAAAATGAAACTAGAAGTAGTGTAGGTGTGGCTCTATATTAAGCTCTGCAGCTCTGAAGCTATATTAAGCTCTGAGTCTGTCTATTGAAAATGAAACTGCTTCTCTCCTCTGCTGTGTGTCTTGCTTGCCTGCTGAACTAAAGTGAAACTGATGTCTGCTTCTGAGCTCCTGAGTTGTTGTTCTGCTCTGAACCTGTAACATGTCTGCTTCTGTGTGAGTTTGTTCCATGTTGGAGAAACCTACAACTGGTATTGTAAAATTTACTTTATGTGTTTATAAAGAAGTTAAGTGAAGTCTCAGCCATCTGTGTTTACTTTTCTGGTGCTGAATTTATGCTGCAAAACCTCTGAACAAAAGGGGCGACTCAGGAGTAAGGCTTGGAGGTAATTGCCCCTTCCATAAGGTATAAAGGAAGTACAAAGGTAGGAAAACCTTTGCAGGAAGCAACATCGTTCGCTCTGGTCAGTTTGGAACCTGAAAGCTCTGTGGTTCTCCATTTGGTTTGGAAAGACTAATTGGGACTTTAGTTGTTGGCAGCACTTCAAATCAGATAAGGTGCATTTTTATCAGATGTCTTTCGAAGAACTTTGGCAGATGTCCCTGGGACTAATTATAGCCGATTAAGACTCATTCCAGGCTGTGAATGACGATAATTCACAGCCATTGAACTAAAATAAAAGGGTCTTGGATTTTATGTGTGTTTGTTGGTGTCTCAGGAAGCCTTGGTCAGAACACACCCCACTTTTTTTTTCAGCTAAGGAGGCTTCAGGAAATATGGGAAGAATTTTTTTAAAAAGCCCATTGCATAAAGTCAGCTCAGGCACGCAACCCTGGATACTTCTCGAAAGCAGCAACAATGATGGCAAATAACAATTTTATGGTGCCACTCTATCAGATCATAGCTCTGGTAGGTAGCAGCCCTTATTAGCTCACCTTGAACGATCTGAAAAGCTAAGTAGGGCCACACCTGGTTAAAACTTGGATGAGAGACTGTCAGGAAACTGCAGGCTGGCTAGATGAGAAATTCTAAAGGTGAAGAAAATGGAAAAGCCAAGAATGCAACTTCAGGATGGCCCTGAAGCAGTGGTGGGATTCAGTTTTTTTTTACTACCTGTTCTGTGGGTATGGCTTTGTATGTGTGGCAGGGGAAGGTTACTGCAAAATCCCATTCCCACCCCACCCCACTAACCTGCTTTTCAGCTCCATTCTCCTGTGCAGGATTGTGATGATCCAAAATAAACACAGTCACAAAAAACAGGTAAAGCCCCTTTTATTGCTTCACTTTGCTTCCAAGCTACAAATATCCTTGACTGGAGACAAAAAACTCCCACACAAGCAGTTACAAGAAGGAGGAAATGCCATTTAAATTATAAAGAGTAAAAAAACAACACAAACCAGGCAAGATAAAGGCTTGAAGACGTTCACACACTGGGAAGGACACCAAACTCAGAGGAACAATAAATAGAGATATTTCCATGCTTTGTTTCCAGCCCTCGCCCATACGCATGTCCGTCCTCTTATTCAGTTGTCACAGCTGCAGCCCATGACGAGGATCAAGGCCCTCTCCTCCCAAATAGACCATGGCTCTCCATTATCCTCTCCTCCCTGCATGCCCTAGGATGGAGAGGGGATGGGCCTGGGTCCTCCTCTGACTGCCCAGCCGGCCTCAGCCCTTCCCTAGCCTCCTCCACAACCTCCGGAGCCACACTTCCACTCCCTGTTAGCTGTTCCTCCTCTCCCTCAGTCAGTCTCCACCAGGGGCATGACAAGGGTAACAAAAGAAGACCCAGCCAATCAGCTGGGACTCAATGGGAGGCAGAGAATAGATGGGGTTAGCGGGGCCAGTCAGAGGCGGCATTTGCCAGTTCTCTGAACTACTCAAACTTTCTGCTACCTGTTCTCCAGAACTGGTCAGAACCTGCTGAATAGCACCTCTGCCCTGAAGCCACTAGGCCTGGAGCTCCACTTGAAGCAGACTTTGGTCTACTGCAAGGCTAGAATAGTCACACAGTTTTCCAAAATCCTTGGCACAAGCATTGGGACCCGCTTCACAAAGGGCCAGAGTGGAGTCTTTGGGATCTTTCTTAACTAACCAGGAAATCAAGGATGTGTTGCTTGCATCTTTTCCCCTGAAGCCAAAAGGTTTAAAATATCTTGAGCTTTAACTAAAGCATGGCTTAATCACTTAAAAACCTGAGCTTTGGATCTCAGACATGGCTAACATAAAAGATGTCATGTATCACGGAACAAAGTCCACCATCAAATTAAAAAGAAAAACAAAAGGAAGGTAGCATCTACTTCAAAAGGCCTCCACTGCCAGATCTCTGTATCTGCCATTCTTCCATGGAAGAAGAAAGGGGCGGGGGGGAGAGTTGGTACAAGTAATTCTTTTTGATGTAACCTGAATATTGTAAGTCTTGTATTGAATCTGTATAACTTGCACATAATATACAACTGGTGACTGGAGCCCAGATGCCTGGAAACTTGTCACCTCTTGGAGAGATTGCAAGAGGAGAAGGGGCCATAAAAATTCCAGCTCCGAAAGAAACTTCCTGGGAAACTTTTCTAAGCTAAGTTCCCAGAAAAAAAGGGGGGGAATTAACATGTTGCTTCTTTGCATTGACTAAATCCACATCAGAATAAGGGGAGGGGTTCTAACTCCCTTTATCTACGCTGTATGCCTGGAGGCATATTAGACCCTGCTTAGATACTTCCTTTTCACAATAAAGAATTCCTTTTGAAGTAAATAGTTTTCAGAAGTTCATTCTTATCGTTTGAAAGGGAGAGAGTCTGGGCCTTACATCCACAAATGAAGCCTTCATCTGGGTCAGGGAAGAGAATGGAGATGTCACTATTCAAGCTTCTGTGACTTCTAAAGTCCCTGCCTGGAGCTGTGCCTTGAGACAGGTCAAAACAAAATGGAAATGTACTGCCTTACTTAAAAACAGAAAATAAATCTTTACAAACAGAAGGAGAAGAAAATGACACACCATAATAAATTGGTGTTGAATGTGTGAAAACGTCTGACTCCCCCACCCAACCCCTTTGACTTATATTTTCTTTCTTTGACTGCAATTGTCTGCTTTATTGCCATTTTAGGGTGGTTTGTAAATGAAACGGGCTTTCCAATGGAAATAAAATATTGTATTTTTAAGGCAATAAGCCAGGAGCACCATCAGGGGGATGAGAAAAGCCAGTATGGCTGCCGTGATTGTGGGATTCATGCCTCTATTTTACTGCCCCCCCAAAAAGTTTGCTTCCCCCATCTTCCTTTTAACACCCCCGAAACACACGAATAAATCTATGCCCCCTCCCTCCTCTGCATCTGGTCCTGAAAGGTGTGGGTGGCTGGTGGACAGCTCACTTCCTTGTGGTCCTCCAATATTGTAGGTGCAATGCATTTCTGCATCTTTTGCAGGGTTACAGATTAACAGAGTTGGAAGCACCTTGTAGGTCATCTAGTCCAATCCCCTGCCCAAGCAGGAGACCCTACACCATTTCTGACCAATGGCAGTCCAATCTCTTCTTGAAAGCCTCCAGTGATGAAGCTCCCATAACTTCCAAGGGCAACTTCTGTACCATCCGTTGATTATTCTCTGTATCTATATACAGAGCTGGATCTCTCAACAAGAGAGAGAGAAAGAAAAGAGAGGGAGAGAGAGATACAGATTGGAAGGGACCTTGTATGTCACCTTGTCCAACCCCCCCTCCAAGCAGGAGACCCTGCACCATTTCTGACCAATGGCAGTCCAGGCTCTTCTTGAAAGCCTCCAGTGATGAAGGTCCCACAATGTCCAAAGGCAACTTCTGTTCTATGGGTTGACTGTTCTCACTGTCAGAAAATTTATCCTTACTTCCAGGTTGAATCTCTCCTTGATCAGTTTCCATCCATTATTCCTTGTCTGGCCTTCGGGTGCTTTAGAAAATAGCTTGACCCCCTCCTCCTCTCTGTGGAAGCCCCTCAAATATTAGAACACTGCTATCATGTCTCCCCTGGTCCTTCTCTTCCCTAGACTAGCCATGCCCAGTTCCTGTAACCGTTCTTCATACGTTTTAGCCTCCAGTCCCCTAATCATCTTGGTTGCTCTTCTCTGCACTCTTTTTAGAGTCTCAACATCTTTTGTATAGTGTGGTGACCAAAACTGGATGCAGGATTGTAGGTGTGGTCTTACTAAGGCTTTATAGAGTGGTATTAGTACCTCCCTTGATCTTGACTGTATCCCTCTGTTAATGCAGTTTAGGATTGTGTTGGCTTTTTTGGCTGCCACCACACACTTTTGGCTCATATTTAACTGATTGTCCACTATGACTCCGAGATCTCTTTCACAATTACTGCTGTTAAGCCTGATTCCACCCGGTTTATATGTGTACTTTTAATTTTTCTTGCCTAAGTGTAAGACTTTACTTTAGAGCGAGCGCTACATATTCAGGGGCCACTGCTTGCAACATAGCTTTAAGCAGTGGAGGTACCCCAAATTGTCCCTGGAAGTGATAATAATGGTAGAATAAGGAGATTGCTAAACTCCAATGGAGGACTTACAGTTAAGTCCATGGAGATGTTGTAACATGGAGATCTTATTATGGAAATGGCTAGTATATATCATTATGTAAAAGTAAAAAGTTTTGATTGTAGGTTATTACCATATTCTACTGTGTCAAAAGGAGTCAGAAGTCAATGCTTTTCTTTTTTCTTTTCCCCTTTACACTTTTTCCTCTTCCCCTTTTCCTCCCCTATTTTCCATGATTTTCATTTTTCTTGGTATTTCTGTATTTTATATTTTGATAAACTAATAAGAAAATACTGGAATGGACATAAGTGTGAAAAGTCACAAGCCACTTTTGTCAATGCTGTAGTAACTTTGAATAATCACTAAAAATAATATATAATATATAAATAATCACTAAAAATGGTTATAAGTCAAGGACTACCTATACAGCAAGAGAAGTGAGCATGAATTCTAGTCTTCAAGACCTCCTTTTAGTGGACACGGCATTCAAACCCCAAAGATATAATCATCAGGGCAACTGATTTTAATTGTTCTATACCAGTGGTCACCAACCAGTGGGCCGGGGACCACTGGTGGTCCGTGAGAAAATTTTGGTGATCTGCAGAGAAATGTCACCCCCAAAGCACCCCCCAAAGCAATTAATCCAGGCTGTGAAGGAACACAAGGCTGTGTTGCCCACATGGCCCGTGGGAACACAACGCAAGGAAAGCAGCAAAAGTCTTTCTTTCTCTCCCCCAAACTCCACCAGAAATGAATCTTTGGGACCCTGCAAGGCATCCTGCTCTAAGAGGCTGCACCGGCAAAGACTCATTTCTGGCGGAGTTTGAGGGAGAGAAAGAAAGACTTCTGCTGCTTCTGCTGCTTTCCTTGCATGAAGCCAAAAGTCTCTCTCCCCCGAGAACAGAGCTGGAGACGGTATCCTGCGATCCCAAATAAAGAATGATCGATCAGTAGGAAAAAGGGGTGGGGAATTTTCCTGCAGAGTTTTTTTGGGATTTTTCCAGGGTCTCTGGTCCACGGGATTTAAAATTATGAGTTTGATGGTCCCTGAGGTCTAAAAGGTTGGCGATCCCTGTTCTATACTGAAATTAATTTCCTTTAACACTATATTTGCCTATATTTGCTTTAACTAATATTTATTATTTTAAGGCTGGATTCCCAACTGACACATCAGACCAAACGGTTTGAGGAACATATTTATCCAACATAAGAAAAACATTTCTCTCCCTTTCCATTTTCCTCTTAATGAAAGCTCTGTGTTTTTTTCATGGTCTGGTACTTTTGACGTCTTCCTTCTTCTTCCTTGGTTTAATGAGCCATTCCTTTGCACACAAATCTGATTTGATTCATGCAAATGGCCATTTTAGCAACCAAAAGAAAACAGAATGCCTAAGATGGGGCTTGATTTTTGTTTTTTTGTTTTTCCAGAGGAAGTATTTACAACATCAATGGTTTTACTGCCAATCACACCAAAACAGAAAGAAAGAAAGGAAGGAAGGAAGGAAGGAAGGAAGGAAGGAAGGAAGGAAGGAAGGAAGGAAGAAAGAAAGAAAGAAAGAAAGAAAGAAAGAAAGAAAGAAAGAAAGAAAGAAAGAAAGAAAGAAAGAATATCATTTTTTGCAAAAACCCTTTCCCAAGTGAGGGCTAAAGTAGACCATCCCTCAAGCTGGGCTGAACTAATTCCTCCCCATGGATAATACTTGAAGACAGGACTGGAGAGCTGGAGAAGAGTGCAGCCTTTCTCTGCCGCCCCCTTCTTTTTCTTTCTGTCCTTGCTACCTTTCCACCACAAGGTGTGGGACTCCCTGGCAGCCCTCAAAAGATTGACCCAAAGGCTTCCGTCTCAGAGGAGCAACAGGCCTACATAATCCATCCCACAGTCCTGTAGGTGCCAATGTCTGAGTCACTCCCTTCGGAGAAAGCCGCAAGCAATTGTTTCTCTGTTCCCACCTCCACCCCTCTCCTCTCGGATTCTTGATTCACAAATGGCTAATTGTATAATTAAAATTATTATCCATATGAGCAGTGACTAAAAAGGATCACAGTTGTCAAACACAATGTTAGTTTCATGTTGTGCTAGCGAACTCCTACTCTTCATTACCGCCTTGCCTTGCAGAACGAACAGTCAAAGCCTCACAAAATTTTAATTGCACAAAGAACGATTCTCTGGAACCTGGCAGCTATGGCCCATTTTTCAACTCATTTCCCCGCCTTGCAAGCCACCTTGTCTCACGCATCCCTCAATTCCAGTTGGAACTATAAATAACGTTTTAAGACTTAGACAGTCCCTTTTCTGAATACGTACCCAGCCATCTCTTTTGTCCAGGTATTTCCTCAAGAACATCTTGGGATTAAATGATGTAGATGTTATAAGACAGGGGTGTCAAACCCAAAGCCTGGGTGCCAGATCTGGCCCATGGGGCCACCCTGGAAACAGTGAAGGCCTGGCCTGTGGTGCCTCCGCCAGTAAAAACAGAGCTTGTGAGGGCCGCGTCTGGCTCTTCCAAGCTCCATTTTCACTGACAGGGGATTTCAGGAAGCCGTTGCAGCTGAAAACGGAGCTCGGGAGCCCGTTTTTGCTGGCAGATCACTCGGGCCACCACAGGCGCCCCCTGACACGAATGACGAGCTAGCCATGCCCACCCTGGCCATGCCCACCCCAGCCCTCTTAGGTCAAAGACAACCTTGATGCAACCCTTAATGAAATCGAGCTTGATACCCCTGTTAGAAGACATCTACGTGGAAACTTTAGAGAAGGTGTAGCCAACTGGCCCCTTTAAGACCCATGGACTTCAACCCCAGCACCCCAGAATTCAACCCCAGTCATGGGAATTCATGGGAATTCTCGGAGCAGAAGCCCACAAGTCTTAAAGTGGCTAAGGTTTGGACACCTCTGCTTTAAAAAGTGATGGTCGATAGTTAATCAAGAGAAGTTAGCATTGACAATTTCAAATCACTTTTGGTCAAATGGGTGGCTATAGAATTTTGATTAATGAATGAACAAATGCAATGTCAAATAGATCAAACATGAACAACACCACGTATGTTATCTACCCACCAGTCTACTTCTGAGTAGATTTACCTTCAGTGCTTAGCAGCAAAATGTAGATACATACAGCTATCTTTAACTGTTTATCCCAGCAAATTATAAATGGCATGTAGGAAACTGTGGTCCTTAAGTCCATCCTAGCCTCAGGGACCAACCAATCTGAAAGACATTAAGCTCAGCAGGATATCACTGGATCTCTTGAGCTTGCATCTGCTTGAATTCCAGGGATCACTAGTTGTGGTGGGATAACAATAATAATTTTCATAAATTTGAAGGGTCTCTGGGATCTGGGATTGAAGACCAAATAAAAGAATAGGTTTTTTTCTAGAAGCCTTCAAGAGCAGTTTCAAACACAATTCTTGCTCACCACTGAGAATATCCCTGAAAGTTGCATGCAAAGAGCTGGAGTTACATGTAAAAGAAACATTTATGCTGGGGGAATTGGGAAATAAAAGTAAATTGTAAAATTATTTGCAATTAAAGTAGGATCTAATTTTACATTTAAAAATAGGTTTCAGGGCAATTCACATTGATAGTTACATGAATTTTACTGGTTCTGTCTGGTTCTATAGAACTGGACGTTAGGGCTCCCGGTAGTTTGGAGAACCAGTAAAATGGCCCCCTGGCTGGCCCTGCCCCTCTCCGCCCCCTGCCCAGTCAGTCCCTATTGCACATGTGCAACATTGTGCGCATATGCGACATGCCTGCAGCCTGCTTTTGCCCGCCAGGCCAGCCATTGCTGCCTGCCTTCCGCTATGGCCCTGCCTTTACTGATCTCCCTGGGTGAGTGGAACTCTGCAAGCCCCAGTCACCTTCCCCCCACCACTTGCCTTTTGCTGCCACGGCCGGCTGGTCGCCTTTCCCCCTCCCCACTTGCCTTCCGCCAAGGAACACGTGGAGAGGCTTGTATAGGTTGAATCCTGCTTTTCTCTGCTTGCCCGGCAGCTGTTTCTAATGAGAAGGAGGGGAGAGCTCCCATTAGAAGCCCTGCCCAGCCGCTTCCAGAAGTCCCCACAAAGCTCGTCTGGCTACCAGGTAAATAGAGGGTAGCCTCCTGGGAGCAAAAATGGGGAGTTGGGGGTGGGGTCCAGTGCCGCTCCCCCACCTCGTTTTTGTTCCCAAGGGGCTCCAGGGAGGCTTGCTAGGTCCCATTTTGGGCCTCAGAGGCCTTCCTGCAGCCTCCTGGGACCATCCAGCCATCCAGTATGCCTGGATTCAGTGTTTAGCAAAAAGAACATTTGGAGCTAATATAGTATTGATTCCTGCCTTGGGAATGTTCTGGGTAAACAAAACTATGCAGTCTCCTAAAACTGTTGGAGCCAATCTTCTTTCTTCCTTCCATATCCTCCTCTTCAAAACAAGTAAGCTGCTCTGCTTTTTCATGCCAGGCTTAGCATGGTAAGTTCAGAGTGGATTTTGTAGAGAACAGCTTACCTTTAGGTCTCATTCATTTGCTCAGTTTCAGAGCATACATTACACCATTTCCAAAGCACAGGCTGTTATTTCTGAATGACCATTTCTTCTGTTGGAATATCTGCTTGTTTCCAACACTGTGCAAAGGTTATTCTGGCTGCAGTAAGAATGGGCAGTATTATATATTTGACTTTTTTAGAAATTTGTCTATTAAATATCCCCAATAGGAAGAATTCTGGTTTTAATTCAATTTGCTCTGCCATTATTTCCTCTAACCATTTTTTTATTCTATGCCAGTATCTTTGGGCTTCAGTGCAGGGCCACCACATATGAAAAAATGTTCCCTGTTTCTTTTTACATTTCCAGCAATTCGGATTCATGTTCGGAGACATTTTCGCTATTCTCGAGGGCGAGAGATGCCATCTATAAAACATTTTATAAGCATTTTCTTTATATGTTGCTGATTTTGTAATTTTATTATTCCTTGTCCAGACCTTTTCCCATTCTAATAATGTAATGCTACGTCCTATGTTTCTACTCCAAGCTATCATGTTGCCTTTGGCTACTTCCTCTTCTAATTCTGTCTCTAGTAAATAATTATAAAAAGAGTGACAAAATAGATTCTCCAAGTAAGTTTCCACTTCCTCAAACTCTGCCATCTAATATCCCTAGCAGAGAAGGAGGAGCTCTTAAAGAGGGGAAGCAAGCCATTGAGGAAAGTAAAATAAATCAAATTAGTGTTAATGATTGGGACAGAAAATGTGGCGCATTATACTGTAAGGGTGTTAATGGCTAAAATATCTATTATTTTCTCAAACAAATGCTGGTTTTATTCATGAATATTAAAGTACAGTGAGATACTCAAATTTAAGTTCTGATTCACTAAATGTCCATGGAGATTCTCAGTCATCCAGGAGGTCATGGTCATCCCAAAAAGGTACTTTTTACAAAAGGCAACTGGACTTTCTTTGTTTTTCTTTGAAGACATTTCACTCCTCACCAAGAAGCTTCTTCAATTCGGACTGAAGTGGACGATGGAATTATATTCCTTGCAGCCATCTGGTCTCATTAGCACTCTTTCCGAGAGTCGTTGAGGCTACTTGGGTTTCTTTCTGTACCAGAGGTGGGTATTCAGCAGGTTCTGACCAGTTCTGGAGAACCAGTAGCAGAAACTTTGAGTAGTTTGGAGAACCAGAAAATAGCACCTCTAATTTGAGATTATACAGTACCCTTCCCCTGCCACACCCACCAAGCCACGCCCACAGAATTGGTAGTAAAAGAAATTGAATCCCACTACTGTTCTGTACCCTCAGAATCACCTGAATCAGAGTATAAACCTTCTTGGAACGGCTGAAAGGACTGTGTTGTAAACAGGAGATAGGTGGTGTCGTATCCACCCCCTCTGTGGAGAGAGGGCTGTCCAATCTTAATGTAGATGGCTTCTTTGATCCTTCTTTCAAACCAGCAGTCCTCTGTGTCCAGAATGTGGACTTTTGGGGGGGGGGGGAGAAAAACCACCTTTGGGACTTTTGTTTTCTGAGATAAAATTATCCTCAAGCTCCATCACCAGAGGTTTTTAAGAAGAGATTGGTCAGCTGTTTGTCTGAAATGGTATAGTGCAGTGGTGGCTAACCTTTTCGGGCACCTGTGCCAAAAATTGCGTGCGTGTAAGTGTGCGCGCACTCGTCTGCCAGCACCCAGAATGCAATGCACCCCCCACGCCCTCTGTACATGTGTGTGAAATCCACCCCCCCCCGCCACCCCCTTACTTGCACTGTGCCTCACAGCTGATTTTTTTTGGCTGGTTTGAGGCCTTTTTCAGCCTCCCAGAGGCTTGGAAAAAGCCCATGCAAGGCTTTTCAGGTCGGGCCTATTATTCGACCTGAAAAGTCTTGCAGAGGCTTTTTCCAAGCCTCTGGGAGGCCGAAAAAGGCCTCAAACCAGCTGAAAAATCAGCAGTGAGGCACGCACCTGCGCAGTGAGGTAAGTTTGCCTGAGGCTCGCGTGCTGGCACAAATGGCTCTGTGTGCCACTTGTGGCACATGTGCCATAGGTTTGCCATCATGGGTATAGTGTTTCCTGCTGAGCAGGGGGTTGGATAAGAAGGCATCCAAGTTTCTTTCCAGCTCTGTTATTGTTACTGTAGCTTTACATCCAGTTCATTTGAATGAAGAAAATCTAACTCACCCACCAGGTTACTTTTGAATATGTAAAAAGATTTGAAAGCAGAAGGAGACTGCAAGAGAACATCCCAACGTTAAATTCTTATTAGGGATGTAAAGGACCTGCACCAAGGATCTTGCTGGGAGTAGATTGGAGTTTATTGCATCTAATGGATTCATGGCAGGAGGAACACATGCCGAACACAGTAAAATGGATTGCAAGTACACCAATCTATATATTTCTAGTCCCAACCCAGCTGTCTTGAGCGGATTGGATCAGCAAGAAGCAACATCGAGTGATATTTTTGCTTTTTCCTTAAGCTCTCAATAATATAATTTAATTTATTCAGTTTAACATGGGCTTTTATTCCAAAAGACTCTGGGCAGTTTACCCAATCCATAAAAAAGGGTAAAGTAATTAGAACAGTTCAAGCTTACAAAAACAGGAAGCCCAGACCAAAACAACTTGAAGGACCAGCGTCTGGCTTTTGAACTCTCATTAGTATTTCAAAATTCTGCCTACTGTTCTGACCCAACCGTGTTCCCAAAGAGCAAACACAGACAAAGGCAGCAGTCCCCACCATTTAAGGTTTAATAACAAATTCTGTTCCTTTACAGATAAAAGGCTGCTTTCCACTAATTAGCTCTGACAAGAAAAAACCTTCTCAAGTTGTTCATCAATGCTGCCAAAAACCCAGAGATAAGAACTAATTTACAAGATTCTCCAAACACAAACTAAGATGTCCACCAGTTGAGCTTAAGAGCTTCTTTGCTGTCTGCAAAGAACGCGTTTCCAAACCTGGCTTTTATCCTCTTGAGGGAGGGGCCATTACCTTGCAGCCTTACTCCCGAGTCGCCTGTGCTGCTGTAATTGTTCTTTCCTCCAAGTAATCCTGTGTGCACGTGCACTTGGCAGAGGCTCCTCGGGAACCTCCTCATCACTGCTGCCAGCCCCCACAATCTCTGAAAGCAGCAGTCCACTCCCTGATCGTCCTGGCCCCTCATCAGAATCCTTGCTCTCCTCAACAATCTGCACCTGCTGCCAGCTAACCACAACAACTGCAGAGTGGAAATTTTAACAGCCAATGACCTGGAATACAAACCATCACCCCAAATGACCCTCCAAGTTAGATAATTCTCCTTGCACAAGAATGGCATAATATGGAGAGACAAGGTCACTCTTCAGAGGGACTTCTGTTGGAAAAGGGATGAGCGCCTAATGGACCTGCAGAGTTTTAAATGCCAGCCTGGATCGTATCTTACCCCCCATTAGTTTCCTCAGCCATGAAATTCATAGTTCTTGGGGGAGGGGGGAGATTTTGGGGGGTGGAGTGCTTGGAGAATGAGAATGCTGCAGGCAAAAATGGATGAGGTTACAAGTCTTCCATCTGGGAGACAACTAAGAGGTTTTCCCAAAATGTTAAAACTAAAATAAAGTAAGCAGGGTTCACTTGGGAAATCAGACTGAGTTCTAGGTAGCAGGATGAACATTAGGGATGCATTTGTGTGCATGTGATGGTGGTGGTTTTTTCCCCCTTCAGGTCATAGTTGAGTGCAATGGAAGCTGAAACAGGACTCAAGGTTGCACTCCCCCAAACTCTCTTAAACCTCGACACGTCTGTCACTTTGGTTTCTGTCCTGACTAGAATCAAATTTTGCCAACCTTGCAAATTCTGGATTTCTTGAGCAGGAAAGCTTGCAATGCTGGAAGCAAATCAAAAGCATCTTGAGGCCAAATCTGGGCCACACCATCAAGCCCAAACAACGTGTCCATTGCCAACACAGTTATTCAACTCTTTACTCAACCAAAACATCGCTCTATTTATTGGCCAGGTGTCCCGCCTGAGTGCGTAGTAGAAGCATGCATCATTAAGCAATCTGCATTTCAGGGGGCATCTTCATACTGATTTAGGGAAGAAATTTTTTAGAATTCCTAGGTAGGAATTCTGTTTAATGTCCAAACCACCAGAAAAACCAAGCAGGAGGAAGAGGAAGAGGAGGATTCGGCAGAGAGGAAAGGGAAGAGGAAGAAGGAGTAGTAATAGTAGTAATAGTAATAGTAAAGAGGGAGGTCTATTCATTCCAGGCTTTCTTATTATTATTATAGGTGAAAAAGAAAGACCTTAACTACTATACCAGACTGGCTCTTATACTTAAAAATGAACCCAATGTTATGAAAATATTGCAAATCAATGTTGCAACCTGCTTTGTGATTTAATGGGTAACTGTGCTTAGGCCAAGGAGAAATTTGAGGACAGTTTCATATGTACACAACAGTAGAGCTAGGCGCCAATGGGAACTTCTGGATTCACACATCATGGCTTAATGAACCTTGGTTTAATAAAACCAAGGTTGGCTGGGTTTCCATTATACACGGAGCCATATACCATGGTTTACAAAGCACAACCATCAAGTTGATATATTAAGCTGAAACTTAACTGTCATTATAGCTGAGTGTGAATTCATGAACCAGCAAAGGTCATAATCCTTGATATAAACATGGTTTTAAGAGCTTAGGGTCCAGAAAAATAGAAAAACAGGATAGCTGGATTTATATATTTGTACATAAAATGTTGTGTGGTTTCGAAACACACCTCTAAGATGTTGTAGGAAGAACAAAAATGATTATTTTGATTTATTCCTTTCTAGAAATTGGTTGGCTGCTAGAAATTCTCCCTGATAGCTTCAATTTGGCAAGCAGGCCTAATATACACTTTTCTAAGATTACATTTTCAAAAAATGGGATGAAACTATGTACGATACATCTGCTGAGATTTAAATGAAGAAAAATGACTTCAGGTTTTTTTAAGAATGAACCTTGGGATATGGCAAGTAAAGGAAAACTTACCTTTAGAGAGGAAACAGGAGGTGACTTTATACTCAATAATCTCTCTCTCCCACCAAGATCCTTTTCAGAACATAGCAAGGAGGATTTTTGGCACTCAGTGCCAATTCTATTCTAGGCTGGTGGAGCAGGAAATGTCCATAAGATGGACTTATAAATGTGTGAGAAAGGAGAATGCATGGATTGAGCATCTCTCTACTGTTGCTCATCTTGAGCTTGCAATAATCTGAGTTTAACACTGATGATATTACCTAACTGGATCATGAAATGTCTTCAAAAAACCCTCTAAGGTCAGAGAGCACCAAGTACCCTACATTTCAACCCTAAGCTACAAATATTCTCCTTTATTGGTCCAGGAACTTGCATCCAAATGCTGACCAGGGAGATGTATACCTGTTGCAATTATGGTAAAGATGCAGATCAATCTGCTTAAAGCTAATATTTTCCTTTCCAGCACTTGGTTGCAACTGGGTCCAAACGACCAATGTTTATAACTAGATTTTGCAATGGAACAAACCATTCTTGGGTAGAGTTACAAATAATCATTCCTTGGGCAATGAAAGTCAAGAAAGCCTAAATTAATGGAGTAATGTACTGAACTAAAGCATCTCCAAGATCAGGGCAGGGATGACATTTTGTCTCTTGAGCTGGATGACTCAGCTTGAAGAAAGTTACCAATGTACATATATTTCTTTTGAATATTTTAAGGCATGAATGGTTCCTAGAACAAGCAACTTGATTTGAGAGAACACTTGGACAGAGTGCACACTTTGATATAGTATGATTTCACTCCCAGCTTTCCAACAGCTGTACATTTAGATAGATTATTGTGAAATGAAAGGCATAATTTTCACTCTATACCTGACATTCCCTGAACAAACATGGAAATTTCTCCATTCTCAAGTTTCCTTTTGCTACCAATCTAATGGCTACCTTGTAAGATGCTTTCTCCAGCCCCCGGTGGCTCATTCTGACATATAAACATTTAGAGATGCCTTGGAGATACCTAAACGTATGGGAATATTGTGACAGAAGAGGAGATACAAAAATAATTAAAAATATTATGAAATATAAAAGTGTGAAGGAGGAATTCTAAACCACAGTGGGACTATTTGGAAATTACATGACAAGATAAAAAAGAGCATTGATTCTCAATGTTTTTCTTGAAGACACTACTGAAAAGCTTTTGTAAGCCACTATATAATAAGCCAAGACTAAAAATTAAAAATGTTAAAATGGCCCAAATCCTGCAAGATTCTTGAATTTTAATTGACTTCAAATATATTTTAGGAGGAGAGCGATGTTAGAGTATGGTAAGCAAAAATCAGGAGGAGTCTGATATTTTTCCAATTATATAAAAAAATACTATAGGACAACAGCTCACTTCATCAAATGCACTGCAGGAGCTAAACTGACGTAAGATTTAAATTTGGGCAGTGTAATATTGTCTAAGGAATCCATTTCAGAAGAAAGTATTCAATTTAATTATGAATCTTTTATGAGAAGCCATTACAAGGTCAACAGGCCTGAGTTTGGAAGGTCAGTGACAGAGGTGGGATTCAGCAGGTTCTGACCAGTTGTGGAGAATTGGTAGCAGAAATTTTGAATAGTTTGGAGAACTGGCAAATCCCACCTCTGACTGGCCCTGCCCCCATCTCTTCTCTGCCTCCCATTGAGTCCCAGCTGATCGGCTGGGTCTCCTTTGGTTGCCCTACACAGGAGAACGGAGCTGGAAAGCAGGTTAGTGGGGTGGGGAGGGAATAGAGATTTTGCAATAACCTTCCCCCAGGAGTGAGGAGGGAATGGGGATTTTACAGTATCCTTCCCAGTGGTGGGATTCAATTTTTTTTTTACTACCAGTTCTGTGGGCGTGGCTTGGTGGGCGTGGCAGGGGAAAGATACTGCAAAATCTCCATTCCTTCCCCACCCCACTAACCTGCTTTCCAGCTCCATTCTCCTGTGCAGGGCAACCAAAGAAGAACCAGCCAATCAGCTGGGACTCGGGAGGCGGAGAATAGATGGGGGTGGGGCCAGACAGAGGTGGCATTTGCCGGTTCTCCAAACTACTCAAAATTTCTGCTACCAATTCTCCACAACCGCTGAACCTGCTGACTACCACCTCTGATCCTTCCCCTGCTATACCCACCAAGCCACACCACGCCCACCAAGCCATGCCCACAGAACTGGTAGTAAAAAAATTTGAATCCCACCACTGGTCAATGATATGATTCCAAGCCCAAATGCACAAATGGTCCTTGCAATGTAATGTGTGGATATTTCTCAGGATGGGGAGGAAACAGGCTTGGACTGAACTGAAGCAAGATGGAATGGCTCCTGTTGTCTTTCCATGTACTTGTATTCTCCTGATCCAACGAGGTTCACCATCTGGGACGTCTCTTGCTGGAAGAACTCTGGCCAGGGTGTCCTCTGCTCAGCTTCCTTTGTGGATCAGAGGCAGCTGACTTCAGAGTAGGATGCAAAACAGGACAGGCACTTCCATCCCCATCATCTCTGATTAAGCTTTCTGCAATCTGCTGTAGAGAGGACTTCCCTTGAGGTCCACCTGGAGACCAGTCAGCATCCTGCATCCTTACTGGTCAGCTTCAATGCTGCCCTGTTACTGTGGCAGCAGCTTTGGTTGCCAGGTTATTTCTGAGTGCAGTTTGAAATGCTGTTGCTACCTTTAAAACCCTTAATGACTCAGGCTGACTATCCAACAGACTGCCTTTTTCTAATCAAACCTGCCTATCTCGTCCAGATGGATAGGGGAATGTCTGCTTGGGATCTCCCAAGCAGGCATTTTATGTTGTTTAGATTTTATATCATTGCATTATTAGTTTTCCATTGTGTGACATACATTGTAAATTGCCTATAAGAGATCTTGCTTGGTCTAGTGACTAGGAGGCTGGACTCAGAGAGCAGAAAAACCCAAATTCTAATCCTTGTTTTAGGAGAGACTTCCTCTCCGACACTAAGAGGAAGACAAGGGCAAACTATCTCTGAAAAATCTTGGCAAACTGATGTTATGAACTTGTCTTTGTAGTCTCCAGGGACGTGTGTGACTCCAGAAACTGCTTAGAGCAGGGGTCTCCAATCTTGGCAACTTTAAGACTTGTGGACTTCAATTCCCAGAATTCCTCAGGGAGCTGAAGTCCACAAGTCTTAAAGTTGCCAAGGTTGGAGACCCCTGGCTAAGAGTCTATTTGGACTGAAGTCGTACATGGATTTCATAAAACCAACAAAAATGGGATTCATGAGGATGAGATGAATGCCATTGTAGGACCATCATTTGACTTGGCACCAGAGGTCAAACTGTGCTGGTCTTTGGACTTTCACCTGCTATGGCAGATGTGCCATCATGAAAAAGGATGTTTCATTCTTTAGAACAAGGGCCTTCAAACTTGGCAAGTTTAAGACTTGTGGACTTCAACTGCCAGAATTCCTGAGCTAACATGACTGGAGGAGGAATTCTGAGAGTTGAAGTCCACAAGACTTAAAGCTGTCAAGTTTGAAGACCCCTGCTTTAGAAGGTGGATTTTCAGGCATCTAAAATTGCTGCATCTTTTTATTGTTGATGTTAAAGAAATAAATATAACAAGACTAGATCAGATGTCTAGTAATTATGGGTATATAAGACATTGATTTGGAGATTTGATTCATTTCCCCCCCAATCAAATCTCTATGACCTTTTTAAAAAAAACTTGTTCTGGGCAGCTTAGTCAAAGTGACCTAATTAGGGAGTTGGAATTAAACTACAGAATCAATTGGATTCAAATTTGAATCTGAGCTGAATCAATGGGTTGAACTGAAATAGGCCACCCTCTGACTACAAATGTTCAAAATGTTGGGTTTAAGCCAGAGGTAGGCTTGCAATAACAGAGAAAGTGAAATAAGTGGTTGTATTTGATAAAGAATTCAGCTCCATGTGGATTTAAAAGTTAGGTGAGCAGTCATGGCAAAAACATCTGAACATTTTGCCATCTCCATTTGTACATCTGAGCTGTCAACTCTTTCCTCAATAAGAATAATGTACTATTACTTGATGCCTGTTTTTGCAACCAGGCAAAACAATGCGAGGCTCACCAGAAATGATGGGAGCTGTTGCAGTCCAAAAACATCTGGGGACATCTGGGGAGCCTCCTGTTGCCCAGATATTGCAAGAGCAAATAATACTTTAATTTGCACACACATCAATATTAGCTGAACATATCTCACAGTATGATGCACATAGTAACAAACCCTGTAGATGGAAGACCATGTTTAGTGCAGTCCTTCAGTTAAGTATTTTCTTAATATAGATTTGGCACAAGTAAATGGCCGTTTTAGAAAACTCCCACTTTTTTCAATGCTGAAGGGCGTTTTGAGATTCTTCCTCTTCATAGCAGTCCAAGGAAAAAACTACGAAAAGATAGTAGAACTCAACAGCTTTTAAAACCCAGATTTCTCTCTCATGGAAGGCTGTAAAAAGCCACAGCCCAGAGATCAATCAATGGACAAGCATCGAGAAGGGCTGCTGAGTTCTGGTAATGCACTTCGTCATTTCTTTAGATATTTGATACACAAAGTAGCTAAACTAGGTCATTTTAGAGTGTTCCAGCAAATACATTTTCCCCAAGCTTGGAGTAACTTTGCCAAGGTTCACTGAAGCCTTCAGCACATTTTTTTTTAAATGCAATTATTATTTCCAAAACCATCTATGCAAAATAGTACTTGCATTCAGGCATGAAGAGAGACAGGAACACTTTGTGATAACAATAAAGCTAACATTGATTAATGATTCAGCTACAAACACCACAATGAAATTGATTCAGCTACCAACCTGCCAGTTAACAAGTGAAAAGTTATTATTTCAAGGTCAGTCAAGAGATGTGACAAAGTACATTACTTCAAAGCTAATGGAGTAAACTTCCAGCTTCCCTTCCCTTCCCATCCCATCCCATCTCACTCTGTTAATCTGACTTGATTCCTTCCCTTCCCTTCCCTTCCCATCCAACTCTGTTAATGTGATCTTCCTTTCCCTTCTCTTCTCATCCCATCCCATCCCTTCCAACTCTGTTAATCTGATGTGATTCCTTTCCTTTCCTTCCCTTTCCTTCCCTCCCCTTCCCTTCCCTTCCCTTCCCTTCCCATCCCATCCCATCCCATCCCTTCCCTTCCCTTCCCTTCCCTTCCCTTCCCATCCTATCCCATCCAACTCTGTTAATATGATCTTCCTTTCCTTTCTCTTCTCATCCCATCCCATCCCTTCCAACTCTGTTAATCTGATGTGATTCCTTTCCTTCCCTTTCCTTCCCATCCCTTCCAACTCTGTTAATCTGGTGTGATTCCTTTCCTTCCCTTTCCTTCCCTTTCCTCCCCTTTCCTTCCCTTTCCATCCCTTTCCTTCCCTTTCCATCCCTTTCCTTTCCTTTCCTTTCCTTTCCTTCCCTTTCCATCCCTTTCCTTCCCTTTCCATCCCTTTCCTTTCCTTCCTTCCCTTCCCTTCCCATCCCTTCCCTTCCCATCCCATCCCATCCCATCCAACTCTGTTAATCTGATCTGATTCCTTTTTCCTTCCCTTCCCTTTCCTTCCCTTCCAACTCTCTTAATCTGATCTGATTCCTTTCCTTTCCTTTCCTTTCCTTTTCTTCTTTCCTTTCCTTTCCTTTCCCTTCCCTTCCCTTCCCATCCTATCCCTTCCCTTCCCATCCTATCCCATCACTTCCAACTCTGTTAATCTGATCTGATTCCTTTCCTTTCTTTATCTATCTATCTATCTATCTATCTATCTATCTATCTATCTATCTATCTATCTATCGTCTATCACAATTTTTTTACACAGCATTGTCATCATGCAAATATAAACAATCAACAACAACAAAAGCAGCAGAACAGCCACATGATGATGAAGACCTCCAGAAAATGCTGGGCCTTTAGGCTACACAAGAAGTGAAAAGAACATCTCAGAAGATGACAGAGGCTGCATTATGGTCAAGAACTCAGTGTGGATGTGTTCATGAAGCTCCGAGAGAAGAGTTCGACTTGAAGGAGATTGCATTCTTTTTATTTCAGTTGCATCCAATGTCATAATCTTATTACCAAAGGACCAGTGAAATATTGTCCCTCCTCTCACCTGAGTACCCATTCACACAAGGAACCAGTGCTTCTGCGCTCTGCACTCTACCACTATTGTAGGTGCTATAGCACAACCAAAACCAAAACCTTCTTCCTTGGGTAATTAACATCCAGGTGCCATGAAATCCAGACTGTTGGCAGAGGAAGCTGGAGACATTTGGTTACCTGACCTGGAGCTCATCAACAATTCATTTGCTACCAACTCTACCTGTTTATAGTGTTGGTTAAACAAGTACTTTACCCACTAACACACCATCCTATTGATTATGATAGAAGAGTTACAAATCACATGTCATCTTAACATTTTAAGGCACTGTATGAATACCTAGAATTGTTAAATGTATCTACACAAAGGATTCCAAGCTCATGTCTATGGAGAAACCATGCAAGATTGAAATAATGGTTCCAAAGAAGAGCTAACATTTATGATTACCTTGTGTCATTATTTAAAATAATTGCCCCAACATGAAGGAAGACTTCATAGACACCATTAAAAAGATAATGGTTCCTACTGTGAAATAACTACAGAAACAGCCACTCTAGTCAAATAGAAGATTTCTGGCAATCAGGTGGAAAAGATATAAAGGAAGTCCTTGGATAATTTTTCATTGTTCATAGCTTTGATGAACACTTGTGACCAACTTGAGAAAGCAAAAACTTCTTGTCTGAAAATTCCTCTGGTTCTCAACATGGAAAGCATCTAAGAACCCATTCGTTCCATTATGATTATCTCCCCTATCCTGCTGCTAAAGATAACCCTACCCTAATCTTGTTTATCATCTTTGTAGCTCAGCAGTGCTCCTAGAATTTCACTTCTGTATGCATGAGAGTATTAAGTTGTTTTATTCTTAGGTAGATTGAAGTGAGAATGGATTAGTAGCTCAAAGTCAAATAGAAAGATGATGGATTTTGCATCTCATAAACATGACTGGCTTTCAGAGATGCTTTCCTCCCATCTACCTATAGATGAACCATGGGATAATGGGTGTCCAGGATGATAGGAACTCTGCATTTTGAAGCATACTGATGATTGTCTGTTAATTGTTTCTGTTCTTGTTTAATTGTGCTTGAATTTTTGTTGCATATGAATATGTGCCCTCCCTCCTGAATCACATATTTGTCCAAATGGGCTGACAAATGTCAAAAATATACAAAATCCAAGCTAGTTTTCAAATGTTTTTAAAAAATGTATGGAAGAAAATGGTGTGTTTAGCTGGCATTGGATTTGCTGAGTGACTGATCTCCTTGGCAGAGGAAATAAAGCTATGACATAATCAGCTTTTCTTTTATCTCTAGCAGTTCATTGTTTTTCTTCCAGGTGCTAATGGTAAAAACACCCTCAACTTAAGTGTGAGTCTTGATCACTGTATCCATGCCATTTTCTTGGCAATGACATGGAAGATATTTAATACTGCAGAATTGATTTCCCAAAGTAGCTAAGAGTCATGGAAATCTACACAATCCCCATCCCAATATTAACTAGGCCCAACTCTGCATAGATCAGCCCAGGTCAGCTAAGTGTTGCTGCTTGCTGAGTCCAAAAAATATTAAATGTTACATGAATCTGCATTTCACTGACCAGAAGCTGGTGGACACAGATGAATGGGAACAGTATACTCTCCTGCAACCATGCTGCTAAGATACTTTCCCATGGTATGAATGAAATCAGAGGAGGTAGTAGAATTTAAATGAGCACGCCAAGTAGAAGAAGAAGAAATGCATTGGGCACAGAAAGCAAAGGAGAATTAATGGGGTAGGAACACAACAAACCCAGAATGTTAAGAAGGAGAGTTGAGGATATGAAGCGAAGGAATGGACAGGCATTCAAGGCTCAAAAGGCAGTTTAGAGAAATATGTGGGAAAAGTGAAGAACAAAGCTTTGCACAGGATCTTTCCTGGGAACACAGTGGTTTTGACCCAAGTTGCCCAGTGATCTTCCCTACCAGATGTTTGAAAGGTTTACACCCAAGGGATCTTCCTGCCTGAGCCAAGATGAAGGCTTGGACTGGCTGTATTTCAGAGAGAAGCTGATGAACTGACCTGACTTGGAGGCAGGACCCTGCACTGACCTGAAGACAGCAGGCTAGTTTAGCTTACATGGTCCACACAGCTGTGTATTGCCACCCTGCACTGCTACTTGCACATGGCCCTGATGAAACAGATGTTGCAATGCAGAAACAGTGGTACCCATGAGCATCAGAGAAGCCAAGCTCTCTTTTGCACACCAAGCATCTAAGGTGTGTTGGCCTGCCTCTGTGCCTCTTTGCCCAATCTGGAGAAAGTGGAGTTGCTGCAACGAAAGAAAGAAAGAAAGAGTTGGGCATGTCTATGGAGATTCTCAGTCATTCAGGTCATGGTTGTCCCAAAGGTGCTTTTTCAAGAGGCAACTGGACTTTCTGGTTAACCAGAAAGTCCAGTTGCCTCTTGAAAAAGCACCTTTGGGACAAAGAGTTGGACAGTTCCCACCAGCACAAAGCAAGCAGATAACAGATAACAGATAAGCAGAGTTGGAAGGGACCTTGTAGGTCATCTAGTGACTAGTCAACCCCCCTGCCCAAGCAGGAGACCCTACACCATTTCTGACAAATGGCAGTCCAATTTCTTCTTGAAAGTCTCAAGTGATGAAGCTCCCACAACTTCCAAAGGCAACTTCTGTTCCATGGGTTGATTGTTCTCACTGTCAGAAAGTTTCTCCTTATTTCCAGATTGAATCTCTCCTTGATCAGTTTCCATCTGTTATTCCTTGTCTAGCCTTCGGGTGCTTTAGAAAATAGCTTGACCCCCTCCTCTCTGTGGCAGCCCCTGAAATATTGGAAGGCTGCTATCCGGTCTCCCCTGGTCCTTCTCTTCACTAGACTAGCCAAGCCGAGTTCCTGTAACTATTCATCATATGTTTTAGTCTCCAGTCCCCTAATCATCCTCATTGCTCTTCTCTGCACTTTTTTTTAGAATCTCAACATCTTTTTTGTAGTGTGGTGACCAAAATTGGATGCAGTACTCTAGGTGTGGTCTTACTAAGGCTTTATAGAGTGGTATCAGTACCTCCCTTGTCCTTGACTGTATCTCTCTGTTAATGCAATTTAGGATTGAAGAAGAGCCCCAGGACTCTTGCACCCAGACTATCATCACCCAGGCCTTGGTGTCTAAAGGCACAGTCTTAGGTTGCTCTTTTCAAAGCCAAGAAATCTAGGAAGCTAAAAGAAAGAAAACAGATGCAAAAAAGATGAATGGAAGAGCAAAGGTCAATTAGGAATAGCATCCAGTGCCAAGCGGGACATTTACAGTATGCCAACATATACACAATTTCTCAGAGTGAGAACATATATCAAGTTTTGAAAATGTTCTATTTAAGCAACTGGCTCATTCAATTAAAAGGTTATGGACCCCAAATATGGACATAGTAGGATAATATTGAATGGTTGCTAAGCAATTAAGGAGAATCACTTAGAGAAAACTGGGCATCAAATGAAAAAGAGAGATGTAGAAAGTTACTTTCTATAAAAAGCGAGGCCCTGAGGAATCTATTACAATCACAAAAATTTGGAAGACAAAATCCATATTGAAGTATTCCCACGAATATTATTTGTTGAAGGGAAAGTGAGGTCTAAATTTAAAAAAGAATTAAAAACATATGCCATTGAAATGAATGGGTAGTTAAGAGCCATACTCCCATGGTTGCTACCGGCACACAAGAAAAGTATTTTCATGCACACAACATCATATAAAATCCAACTGGTAATTCTAGGAGATTTCATTCAACCCCATTTTATATAGATACTGTGTCTTCACAAAGCTGTGCTGCACAAATAATATCATAATCATGCCTGGGAGGGCCTAGAGATGAATTTGTGATGAATTTAAAGAAAAGAAGACCCAAAGGGGTATTTATGATCAGAAGAAAAAACAGGATACTGTAACTGAATATTTCTGCACCTTCAGGATAAGGCTAAGTTGGGTATCATCTCAATGATCTTTTAAATATAAGTGGCTTTACAAATTGACATTAAAGCTAAAAGAGAATGAAGAGATGGAGTATTACAAAATTTGGGATAATTGGTATAATTGGTTGAACAATAGAAATAAAGATAAAGGAAATAAGAAAATTACAGATAAAAGGATATGAATGTATATAAAGATGTATAAATGTAGATATTTACACGAGATTGGTGCATATAATAATGATGACACAGTACTGTTAAAGTAAAAGTTAAAGTAAAGTGTAAAAGGTGAAAAAGAACAATAAAAATTATTACAAAAAATATAAGTGGTTTATGCTATTCTACTAAATGTTTGCATTTCATTTTCAATAGGGGAAAATTACTTTGCAATTCACATTTCCCAACATAAACATGATATATTGCCCCTCTGATTGTGAAATGAACTTATAATGAAGATCCACATTCTTGTACTCAGGAATGAGCACTCAGAGATGTGGGTGTATCTTAAAAAACGGAAATGTTTAGACTGCAAAAGAACCAAATAAATGGGAATAATTCAAAACAGTCTAGACATTTCCAATTTCCGTGCAGCTAGAAAGACCGATGCAGATAAACAACAGAAGATACATAAACTGCAGGCCACAGATGTTTGTGAATTAGAAGGAGTAGTTGAATGGAATAAAAGCATTTTAGATGGGATTCAGCAAAATAAGAAGGACAGTGACTGCAGTTGATTGTAGCAAGAAGAGGATTAAGGAGGAAGATATAAGACAGTTGTGCTTCAACTTCTCTTTCACTTCCTAGAGTCTTGCTTAAAAAAACCCACAACACAATGAAGATTTTGTGAGCAAAAAAAAAAAAAAAAAATACTCCACATGAAATTACTTTCCATATATAAGATTGTTGTGCCCTGGGATTGCAAATATTACTCTGTTTCTAATGGAAGTTGTAACTGGCATCTCCCTAAAGCAGCAAGGAATGGGACATAATTTTTCCAGAAGTGACCCCACCATCCCTTGATCACCAAGAACAGCAATGTGAAGTGAAAAGAATTCTAGAACGAGCCATACCACAAAACTCTAGAATATTTATAAAGGAAATATTGATTGTTCATCTTATTTCTAGATAAAAATAATCCTGTTTCTAGATTATGATCATGTTCTCCTGTGTATCCATATCAATAAGTGAGATTACATTGCCTGGTTAGATTTATCTTCTGCAAATTTTCAGAAAAAGTTAATTTGAAAACCTGCATGTTCTCTTGCGTAAAAGATCCTTGAAAATAAAGTCAAATAAAGACTGTGTTGCTGAATTCTGTAAGCCTGGTATTAGTTGAGGTTTGCGTAGATTTACTGGCTGGAAAAAAATGTGAAATTAAAGTGTTTGTCAGTTTGAGAGGAACTGAACACACTGGGGATTTTTTTTTTTTAAAGAATATAGATTTTACCAATCAAACTCACATCCTCCTTCAAAAGGCTGTTATGAAACAACTATCCATTTCAATCAAGTTTTCACAGAGGCCAGAACCTCAGAAAATATTCTTCGTACTAACTAGAGCGTGCTTGACAAATGGCACCCCTTATTTAAAAACAAGTGCTATTTATATTGTATTAAGGATTGTGGGCAAACGAAGATATGTCTTCCTGCCAAAGAGTGTATCTATTGCACTTCTGCGCTCCGCCCCCCAGAGGCACTTGTGACTTCTAAATGACACTTGTTGCACACTAAAGTATGTTTCAAGGACTGGCCACCTCTACTAGTAAATGGCCCACGCAAAGCGTTGTAAATGCATGTTCTTTTCTTTCTTTCCACTTTCACTGAAAAGCCTTGAAATGATGTCCCTCAAGAAATCTTCCTAAATGATCAAGAGCTTGACATGGGAAAAGCTCTTGAAGCATCACAGGGAGAGCACCTTAATTCTTCCAGGCATTAGCTGGACATCTAAGGCCTATCCAAGAGAAAGCATGCCATATTCCCCCTGATATCCATCTGCTGCTTTTTTTGTCCTTTCCTTTTCACCCAAGAAGAGAGAACCCACCAACAAGGCTGTTATTAGGTAATTGTGCTTGATAAATTAGACTCTATGTTCTGCCAATTAGCAGCCTACTCCAATGAACTTCATATACTTCATACCATTTTGATTGAGATAAAGAAAGTTGCACAATGTGCCATCAACATGTGGCATCTCAACATTGACTTGACTACAACAATGAAACACACACACACACACACTCTCACCCACACTCACATTAAGTTGGCATTTGAGAGAAACAGAACAATCAGATCAAATTTAGGAAAAGGTATTGCATGGTCAATATTCTCGTAATGGAAACGGAAGTGTGACTGCCATGTCACTACCCAGAAAGCTTTCTTCAGCCAAGATTTTAAAGTAATTGCAATGGCAATCTGAAATACTTTGTATTATCCCATTAAATCCTCCCTGTAATGGTGGACTGTTGTACAAAATCTTTAAAAGGCTGTTTAAACGCAGAAGCTCCACAAATGCTCAACCTTTGAATGATTAGGTACGTGATACATCCTCTAAAACTGCTGGCTGTGGCTAACCTTCTTTGTTGCCTGACTTCATCTGCAGTCCTGAAAACCCAGCAGCTATTTCAAGCATACATTTCAAAACAGGCTAAGTATTTAGGGACCAGACATTTCACATTAAATTGGCCCATGTTCAGAAGATTACTAAAGCCGTTTGATAAGTACATTAAAAAAAAGAAGGGAAAAGGAAAGCAGATTAGCCAATAAAAAATAAAATAAAAAAAAAACGGCACTCTGGAAGATAATCCTCTAAAATATTAAATTTTGGACATGGGTTGGGTTTTGTGTGCACTAATACATAAATATAGAGAACTAACAAGTGCCATAATCACTGCAAGCCTTGGGCACAGAGGCCTGACTCCTCAGTACTGATTTCTGGACAGCCTTCTTAGGCTTGCTTGCTTGACCCTTGGCACACGTGAAAACTAAACTTCATTCGTTAAGCATGGTTAACTTTCTGGTTCATTAATAAGGGATGACGGAGCTGCCATCCCTCGGATGGGAAGACCCTCCTTGCAAAAGCCGCTCTAGCTTCCCAGGATGCGAACATCTGGAGCTGGGCGGGTATAGAACAAAGAGCTGAGCAGCGGACCGAAGCGCCACATCTGGCGGATCTGCCACTCAATGGAGGCCGGTGGAGGAGAGCCCTGTCCAGGGTGCTGAAAACCTCCCAGCCGCCCGCTTCTCGTTTTTCGCTGTCCGCGCCGAGCTGCCACCTCTCCCCGCCCGGCGTCTCCGCCCGCCCGCTCGCTTCGGTCGGTCGCCCCCCAGTTCGGAGGGGCCGGATCATCACCGGGGCCGCGCCGCGCATCGGGCGGATCCGCAACAGGTTCAGGGCTGGAAAAGAGCCGCCTTCTCTCCCCGGGAATCAGCTCCTCCCAGACACACGTCCACCCCACCAATTCAAGGCACCGCAAAGGGGCTGGTCCGCGATGGGGGCTTCGGCTTCTCCCGAAGGGAGCATCGCCAGGAGCTCCCCGGCCGGGCCCAGCTCTGCTCCCCGGGGCCTGCGCGCAACCCGGGACTCCTGTACCGGGTCCAAAAGGGTTGCAGCCCCATGGAAGCCGCAGCACCAGAGCCGGGCGGTCTCTTCCTCTCCAGGCAGACACACCAGCTCCCTCGCCAGCTGAGCCCGCCCCTCCCTCTAAAAAAAAAATCCTTTTGTTAGCAGCAAATTGCAAGGACGGGCTGCACCGAGAAGGGGGCGGCGGCAGTCCATAGCCGGCGGCGAAGAGGGCCGGGGAGGTGGGTGGGGCTTGGCACCGGCCCTCACCGCAAGGCCCGTGAGAAGCGCCAACTCACCGTCCCGGTCGCAGAGCTGAATCGCCTCCAGGCTGAGGTTCTTGAGGACATCCTCGCAGGGGCTGGCCGGGCTGCTCCGGGGATGGTCCAGACGAGGCACCTCCATTCTCCCGACTGGTCGCCTTCCTGGGCTGGGCTGGACTGGCTGGCCACGGGCGCGGGTCTCGCCCCCTCCCTCGGAGCTGCGGGCGGGCAGCGGGGGGCCAGGAGGGTGGGGGAGAGGGCGCCCTCTGCGACAGCCTGGCTGCTCTCCTGCCTCTGCCCCGACTGGCTGGGAACTGCGCGGTGCAGCAGAGGCGCGCGCGCTCCCTCCGTCCCTCCCGCCGTCCCTCCCCGGGGCTGGCTGGCTGGCTGGCTGGCTGGCTGGCAGCGGGCGGGGATTAGAGGACGGGAGGAGCGACGGGCTGGCGAGCCCTTGCTCTGGCGCGGGAAGGGAGGAGCAGGAGAAAGAGGAGGAGGAGGAGGAGGAGGAGGAAGGCACCGATGCTGCTCACCTCGCTCCGCAGGAAGGAGCTCGCTGTTAGCAGCGTCTGCGACGCCGCCGCAGCTCTAGATGCAAACCACAACGCCTGCTCCCCCCACCCACTCCACCGGCCGTGCAAGGCCCTGTTGAGCACCCCTCTTCTCGCCCCCCCCCTCCGTTGCTTACGTAAAGCTTGACCCACGGCCGCGGGAGCGCTGCCATTTTGGGCTGCGGCGATCCTACCGACCGCTGAAAGGCAGGTAGAGGCTCCCTCCAGGCCTATTTTTTGGTGCCCCCCCTCCCCAGACCCCAAGCGTCCCACCGGATCCTTTCAGTCCGGATTCGCTTCATAGTTTGGGTCGGTGCTGAGACCCGTCGCATTTCAAGAGACTCCGTGATTGCCCCGGTCTTGGGACTCGTAAGTCCGGTTCACCTTCAGTCTGCAGGTGTCTCTACAGCGGGGGTTTCTAGGAACGCCCAAACCCCCTTTCTCAGTGAAAGTGGACCTGGGCGTGAAATCCAAGGTCGGAGGGGCAAACGGTAAGAAAAACTAGGGACACCAACTGCAGGATGGAGATCCTCCTTCGTCTTCCCTTCAGCTCCCGTGAAGAGAGAGTTAGTTCTTAGGTGGCAGCTCAGAGTTCCACAGTTGTCCAGCTGGGAAGTTGAGAGGTTCAACTTGGCTGGTGGCCACACTATAACTACCTTTGGGAAGCTGGAAGCATCAGTCCAGGAGAGGCTAGTAAATCATGCCTCCTTCAGCCTCTCCTGGAGATTTTCCACCAGAGTTTTATGGAGCAGGCTGGCTTTACCCAATGATCAGCCAGTATTTTAACCTTTTATGCTATACATTCATCCATTCAGTTAATTCTATTAGAATAGAGAATAACAGAGTTGGAAGGGGCCTTGGAGGTCTTCTAGTCCAACCCCTTGCTCAAGCTCCAAACCATTTCAGATAAGGAGCTGTCCAGTCTCTTCTTAAAAGCTTCCAGTGATGCAGCCACAACTTCCGAAGGCAACTTTAGAACACATACTGTATATTATATGTTGTAATATACATATCATAATATATTATCCCATCTTGTTTTAGAATCTTGAGTTAGTACCCACAAGCATCCATACGGTCTGAAAAAAGAGTACGCTAAATCTGAACTGAATCTGAGTTTGTAGTTTTGGTTAAAATCCTTTAAGAAACAAGAAAGTAGGAATCCAGCCCAACAATATCCTGAATTTTAATGATTTAATAGTTTAAACTTTTTTTTTTGAACAAAGTTCTTCCCTTCAGAAAATATGATTTGTCATATTTTTAAAATACACGAGCTAAATAATATTTTCAAAATATTTATAATCCACTTATCTACCTTCTCAGGTTATCTTTTAGATCAGCGAAGCCAAGCTGTTCCTATAGAAACATAGCTTTCTTTGCATCCTCTATGAACGCATCGATCTGTCTGCCTAGCTATCCAGCTATCATCCATCCATCTGTCTGTCTGTCTGTCTGCCTGTTCTGACCTAGGTTTCCTTAGAAAGCATAAAACACAATCTTAGTTCCCGCAAAACCTCTTTTATTTCCATGGCTGTGAATTATGTTCATTCACAGCCTGCAAGGCTTCACAAACAGTCTTTCAGGGGAATGTTGATAAACACCCACCTCATCGCACTTGGAATGCTGCCAGAGAACTAATTGCCAAAAGCAGGGCAAGGCCAAACTTGACACAGAGTCAAACAGAACTTTTCAAAGCTTGAATCAACCAGACGAACTAATTGCTTCCTACAAAAGCTCATGCTTCTCTTCTCTGTCCTATGGGAGTGGTCAATCATCTCTGAGGTGTGGCCTTACTCCTGAGTCGACCCTGCTTTCTCAATTGTTCTTGTCTTCTGGTAGCCCTGTGCATGTACAGGCTGGGAACCGGTTCCAGACACTCCCCCGCCTCACTGCTGTCTGAGTCTGAAGGCAGCTGATGACTGCCAGTCTTCCCTGGCCCCATTTCTGCCTCTGATGCAGAGCCCTCATCCAAGCCTTCCTCAGCCTCAAAGACTGGCCCAGGTTTCTCCCCAACCTCTTCACTACTGTCCAACTCTGCTGCCTGCTTCGTCAGCTGCCAGCAGGCCACAACACTGCCTATCATCTAACTAGCTATCATCTCTCTCTCTCTCTCTCTCTCTCTCTCCTACCTACTCTATCTATCATCTATCTATCTATCTATCTATCTATCTATCTATCTATCTATCTATCTATCTATCTATCTATTCATCTATAATGCAACTCTTGAAGTAATCACCTATTCTAATGTTTTGCTTTCCACAAGCATCACTTTCCTCCTTCACCTAAAACAAAGGACCTAAAAGAGTGGACCGAATTCTTTGCAGCTTCCTCTTTCATCTATGACACAAAGAAAGATTGACATTGTCAATCTTTCTCCATGTTGATGCATTTTTATCTATCTCAATGGACCAGGAGAGGCCATGCTGGTATTAATTGGCCATCTAATCAAGTCAGGTAGAGCCCCACACCTCACGGAAGTAAGGCCTGCTAAGTTCAAATGGGCTTATTTCCACCTTAACTGTAGCTAAAACAACCCTTTAGTTTAATAGGATTTCGCAACGAACAGATATTTGCAGGACTTCAGTGTCTGTCCTTGAAGGACAAGTTACTGTGAGATGTGTAAAAACATAACAAAGCAGATAGCTTTTCTTGCTCAGAACATACGAATATTTGAAATGAAGGGTCCTTGGTGCTCTCTGAGTTTGGTTGTTTTCTTGCAGATGTTTCTGCAATGTTTCTTGAGGTTGAAATCAAGGACCCTCTTTTCAACCCTGAGCTATAAATATTCTCCTTTATTAATATCATTGTATATTATATATTATTAATATATGAAATCAATTTACGGTGTAATCCTACACAAATCAGTTAAAAAACAAGAGATTACAAGAGAATTCAATGGGATTTATACCTGGGTAAATATGTATGGCAATGTAAAGATAAGAATAAAGATATTATCCTGTTTGGATGGACTTCTAATATAATTCAACCATGTACCAGTTAATTTTCTTCAAAAGCTGAGAAAATGATTTGTGTCTTCCATTCTGCCTTCTTCTCCCCTCCCGCGATCTCCCAGTTTCACCTATAGCCCTGGGATTCCCAGGTAAACCATCCCTCCCCATTCAAAAACCAGTAAGGATAGGAGCAGTAATACTAGTAAAAACCTCCCTTCACACCTCTTGGTTTCAAAGATCAGCCAAAACCAATAATTGAATCAGGGTGAGTGGTGATTTTTCAAGTGGAATCAGATATTCTAGTAGTGACTTTTCAAGCTACTCCCTGATATTTTCTACCAGGGTCTTACAGTATGCAAGGTCTTTCCTATAATTTTCCATAACATGTGTCCAGGGTGCCTTAAGTGCCCTGGAGAGACAAAAGTAGAAATATGTTGAAGCATCTAATCCCTTCATGTTGACTCCACCAAACTCCATATAGATTCATATTTCCAGTAAGTGACATATTAGAAATATACCATGTTTTCTCAAAAATAAGACCCACTCTTATTTTCTTTTGGACCCCAAAATAAGTACCAGATCTTATTTTTTGGGTGGTGGTATTGGTGCCTTACACACTTACTTTAGGACTGCTGCAGCCAGGTCTCCCACACCCCAACACCTGTTGTTCTGCTGTCTGACTTCTTCTGTAGCCACTTGCTTCATAGCTCTTTGCACCAGTACCACGCAGCCTCTGTTGTGCCATTGCGCATGTCAGAATTCCGACAGTTACCTCCATTTAAATCATGAGTCTCGAGCCAAACTTAAAAAGGATTTATTGGGAGTTAAACTGTTCAGCACTGCCTGTGTGTAGCCGACTCTGAGTCACATCATTCATTGTTACCCTTGACCCTGGTTTTCCCCCATCACCTGGGTGTATCGTAATTCATATTCTCCAATGGGACACATCCATAGTCAAGAGTCATCAATCATGCTCTCCAGTTAGAATTTTGCACGGCAGAAACTTCGGTCACCTAGTTACTGTCTTTGAAAACATTCCTGGAATGCAGTTTCAGTTTGCAAGTGGCTGCACTGCTGCCCTCTCCCGTTCTGTTGGCAACTCTAAAAAGACCATATAAATATTTTATGAGTTGACAGCGTGCAGGAGCAGCGGCACAATGGGCCATGCCGTGTCATGCCGTAAGCGGCGGTTGGCGAGCGGCGGCACTGTTGTGACATGTCATGCAGCGTCCTGCTATGAGTGGTGGCACCAGCACGATGTGTCATGTGGCATCAGGCAGTGGCACAACAGGTGTAGGGGCATGGGAGGCCTGGCTGTGGTGGTCCAAAGGTTAGTAGATGCAGGGCGTATGAGGAAGTTCCACCTCTACCCCCACCCTAGCTTGATTTTTACTCATGAGCCTCATCCCACCCTGTACAACCAAATGGCGGGCAGGGCTTAACTAGGGCTTACTTTTGGGGTAGGGCTTACATTAGGTGCAGGCATGGAAATGGGCTACAGCTTGTTTTGGGGGTAGGTTGTATTTTTGGGGAAACACTGTATATTGGTGGTTTCCAAAATATGGCAGCAACAAGAAAATAAAGCAGAACTTCAAATATTACAAGATGCCATGTTGGCCAAAGGAATGATCTCAGGATTCCCATGGATGGAATGATGCTAATCTGGTATCTTCCTAAGAGTTCCAATGCCCACAGGAATGACTATCAGGAAGCGAGAGTGATACTCAAAGGTGTTTTGGACAAGCAATGTCCATCTCCACACATCAGTGTTTTCAGAACTGCCTGGAGGAATCTTTGTGGAAAATGCATCAAATCCAGAACTGAAAACTAGAGAAATAAGATGTCAGATGATTAGCTATAAAGCTTACAAGCACAAATGAATCCATTCTGATGAAATGTCAGAGACGGTGATGGTGGGAAAGCTAAGGAAGAATAAAACTAAGAAAAATCCCACCAAAAAATTAAGAACATACCCAAGAACCCAACCACAACAGATGCATTACTATGCAAATCATATGAGTATAGAATTGACTGGAATTTGCATTTCTTAATATATTGCATTACAAAACAGGAGGTGTGCAAGCAGCAGAATATGATCGCAATGAAAGGTTGTTGTTGATTCTTATGTTCTTTTGTGGACAATGCATCTCTGGTTTCAAAGCTACTTATTTATGGCTTGCATTGAAAAAAGTTATCATAGAATTCTGGGAGTAATTACAAGGACAAAAGAGCACAAATAAAGAGAGTGACCATTAAAGACATAAATAGACATTCACCCACAGATGCTGACAATATTTTAGTCTTCTCCCTATTAAAAATCAATACAGACAGATCAAAGATGGCTGATTCTAAAATGCAGCTCTCTGGACTCGTAGATGACAACAATAAGGAGCATTTTCACTTTAGGTTCCTGGTTTAAATGCTGATCAGAGCTCAGTTGTGCTAACCAGCAGCTGAATTGTAGACACCACCGAAATGAGTTGGTTTTGATCCATTTTCTAGCAAAGAGCAATTCATTTCCAATAGACATACTTGGCATCTTTTACTAGCAAGTCTTCCCTTAGGAGTGGAACCCGTGTGGTGTTTTGTAAATCTTGTTTTGTAAGTTGATCATTTGTTCTTGCATATTATTTTGTTCGTTGCTGTTTTTAACTCTTGTAGTGTTACATGAAATTAATGGAATAAAGGAAAACTGAATGTAGAGAAACATTATTACAAGGAAGAAATGCAGGGGAAATCCTAACCACTACCATCATTCAAAAGTTAAATGGTAAAATCTAGGATGGCGATCGTGTCTCCTTGATATTGGAAATATATCAAGTAGGAGGTGGACCTCTTTGAGGGGACAGTCAAGAATCCCAGCTAAGACAGAATAAGAGAGTAACAGAATTGGAAGGGGCCTTCTAGTCCAAACCCCTGCTGAAGCAGGAGATCCTACATCATTGCAGACAAATGACTGTCCAGTTTCTTCTTAAAAGCCTCCAGTGTTGGAGCACCCACAACTTCTGAAGGCACCCTGTTCCACTGGTTGGTTGTTCTCACTGTCAGAACATTTCTCCTTAGTTCCAGATTGCTTCTCTCCTTGATTCATTTCCATCCGTTGCTTCTTGTCTTGTCTTCCAGTTTTCTTTTGGAATTACCCGTAAAATTATCTGATGGAGGACCTAACTAAATGACCTCTGTCTTCTGGACCAAGTTTCAAAAAGATAGTGTTGCTTTTGAAAGGTCATTTTCCTTTTTACTGATTCTTTTTGATGAAAACAAATATTTTTTACTGTTTTTATTGATTAGAAAGTAATACACCCAGATTAAAGATGGCTCATTCTAAAATGCATCTCTCTGGATTAGTGGATGACAACCAGAGGAACATATTCACAAATGGTCAAGCAGAAACAAGTAGACCAACACTGCTGGTCTTTAAAACAGAACTGATTTCTATAGTATAAATCTGCACAGTGTAATATACTGTAGTTCATTCCTACCGTTTTATTCTAATTGATGCATTAATTAATCATAATATGAAGTAATCATATAATATAGCCAACACATGCTTTTTCCTTCCAGTGCTGGTCAGGTATACAGTCATGTTCTACAACTGTTAGTCACCAGCCATCAAACTATATTAAGCAAGTACTCAAGCCATTAAAAAGCTTGCAGGTATTTCATTTGGCCCAATGCAACAAAGCTCCAACATAATGCCATTTTTAAAATTAATATTAGAGCCAGTATTGTTTTTAGTTTCATATATAATCCTTCCCTTCAATTCCTCCTTCATTATATTTCTGAGGTCAATAAAATGAGAAAATAGAGAGAAAATACCTATTGTTTTGGTTTGTTTGTTTTCAACGGCCCAGGGAGCCCAGAGTTCACCAGAGGTCATGCTATTTTCCAGGATGCATGGCAAGATTGGGAAAATGGGCTAATCCTGTGTTCAGATGAGGTAAAATAATTGTGTTGGTCTTGTCTATAGATGCTAACAGAAGCAGTAATCCCAGAGGAAAACAGAAATATGAAATGCTGTTCAAGAGCCCTGAGCAATTATGTTACACCCAAGCAATAATCATAAAAAATTGGTCATAATTTGTTATTTAGAAAACCCAAATACAAAATTTAATACCTTTACATGTGGGTAATCTCTAAAACAGTTTAATGTTATGGCTTCCAATAGACAGAAATTAGAAGTAAGAAAACTGTGTAATTCTGTATCTGCAGACTCTCTTCCATTTGCTAACAATCTGGGATAATTAAAATCCTGAGGTCTTCACTGATGTTTCAAATGACAGATCGGTTTTGGACAGGTAAATAAATCCCATGGATTTTAATGAGACTTAACACATAGCATCCTTAATCCCTTGTCTTCATGGTTGCAGGCTTGTCTTTTCCAAGCATTCAAGGTGCCAAATCCATGGACTTTTTATGCTGTGTTTTCAAATAGTGGGATTTATTATATTTGATTACTGAGTAGAGATTGGCAGTGCAGGTTATTCAATTCCTGAGATCTACCAAGCCAAGCTAAGTCATACTTTCAAATTCCAAGACTCAACAGGTTATTACTAAGACCAGGGCAGCAATACTTGGTTTTATATTTGCAAGTCATACAACATTACTGCTTTTAAGGCCTGCTGCAAAAGTTCCCTCTTGATCTACTCATGGTTATCAATCAATCAGAATAGAGCTGGAAGGGATCTTGGAGGTCTTTTAATCCAATGCCTTGTCAAGCAGTTGACCCTATATCATTTCAGATAGCTGGTTGTTCAATCTTTTCTTAAAAACCTCCAGTGATAAAGCACCTACAACTTCTGAAGACAAGCTGTTTCACTGGGTTAATTGTCTTCACTGTTAGGAATTTTCTACTTAGTTCTAGGTTGCTTGTCTCCTTAATGAGTTTCTATCCATTGTTTCTTGTCCTGTCCTCTGGTGCTTTGGAGAATAATTTGACCCCCTCTTCTTTGTGGCAGCCCTTCAAATATTGGAATACTATCATGTCACCCCTAATCTTCCTTTTCTCTAGACTGGCCATACCCAATTTCTGCAGCCATTCTTGATATATTTTGGTCTCCAGGCCTTTAATCATCTTAGTTGTTCTTCTGTGCACTTTTTACAAAGTCTCAACATTTTTTTTGTAATGTGGTGACCAAAACTGGATGCAGTATTCCAGGGATGTTCTTATTAATGATTTATAAAATGATACTGATACTTCACACAATTTTGATTCTATGCCTCTGTTTATACAAACCAGGATTGTATTAGCGTTTTTGGCTGCTGCTACACACTGCTGGCTCGTGTTCAAGTCCACTAGGACTCCAAGGTCCCTCTCATAGTTAGTGTTTTTGAGCCAGGTTTCACCTATTCTGTATTTGTACCTCTGGTTTTTCCTAACCAGGTATAAAACCTTGCTTTTCTCCACATTAAATTTTATTTGTTGGATACAGCCCATTATTCAAGTCTGTCAAGATCCTTTTGGATCCTGAGCTTGTCTTCTGGGGTGATGGCTATTCTTCCTAGCTTAGTGCCACCTGCAAATTTGATGAGTTCCCCTTCTATTCCCTTTTTAAGTCATTTATGAAGATATTGAAGACTACTGGGCCTAAGATGGAACCTTGTGGTACCCCACAGCTTACTTCCCTTCATATAGATGTAGTACTCTTAAGAACGACTCATTGAGTATGGTTTGTCAGCCAGCTATAAATCCATCTGGTGGTGATTCTGATCATGTTCTCATTTCTAGTGAACTTTTCTTCTAGACTTATACAGTTGCAGGCATGAAAGTCAGAGTCATATTTCCTGTTCTGGTCCATTCTGTAGGAAGAAAGAAAACCTGCTTTTGGCTATGATCAGTTAGTGCTGATGCCTGGGAAATGAGCAAGTTAACAGCAATGCTTTGCATGTTTTGATGTCTTCACACAAATGTTGTCATGAAGCATATGTGGCTTATACTGACTACCTATGAATTAAACTTGTAGCCCCTGAAAGTTCCAGTTTGGATTTCCGACAGTGGGATTCATCCAAGTAGCTACCTTCTGAAATAATAAACTCCTTTATGCTGTTACAGCTGAAACTGTGTGAACATGAGATGGGACTATCCATTGTTTCCCTACAAACTGAAAATAATACAGAACTCCTGGTTTTCTGAAGCCATCTATATCTATATCTATATCTATATCTATATCTATATCTATATCTATATCTATATCTATATCTATATCCATATCCATATCTATCTATCTATCTATCTATCTATCTATCTATCTATCTATCTATCTATCTATCTATCTATCTTTATTCTGTTTGCCTGTCATTCAATGGCAAAATGGGACCAGAATTGACATTAAAAAGAACAACCAAGAGGAAGGTAATAGGTAAAAAAACCTTTTGGCGTGAAAGCTAGGTTGGGCTTGAAGGAGATTTTCTATTGCCAGTAGAAAGAAAGGGAACAAATAATACCTCTGAATGGCAACTATTTTGAAACTGGATGAAAGGCTTGATAAAATAAAGGTGACAACTGTGAAATAAGCAATTAGCCAAGAAAACACAAGTGCACAATTGAAAGAAGAGCTCTTCTAAAAAGAAAAATGAATTAATGAATATGGCAAGTGTTTAAGGAACAAAAGCATTACTCTGGGAGAAGTATAATGGTTTAAAGGCATTTATATTAGGTAGTATAGGGTGAACAGAAGGATTGTATTTACATCTGACTAATACGAAGCAGCTTGGTAGGAATATTGCCCTGCTAAAAATAGCTTGATTGAGATGCTGCTGTCAATATATTACACCGATCTGTTATGACTGGGAGAAATACTTGGAAGAGGGATGGATTCTGAGCCATCAAGAAGCAAGGAGAGTTCAAGCTCTAATAAAGCTGTGCAAATGCCTTGTGTGAGGCAGCGACTGCTCAGCTGTGATACAGGAACTGTTGAGTGACCTTGGTGCCCATTTGCCTCTAGGACAGGGATGAAAATAGAAAGGGTGGGAGTGCCAAGGATTTCTTGGAGGCTTTCATTACATATGGAAGGACAAGTTTGGGGTTGTTTAATACGGCTTTTTATTTGCCTTCTCAAGATATCACACCATCTATCAAGAAAAAGAAAAAGGGATGAGAAGGAAAAGAGAAGGGAGAGGGAGAAGGGGGAAGATGAGGAGGAGGAGGAGAAGGAGGAAGCAATCAACCTGGAAAAGAATTTCAAGGCCACTTGGACCTGGAGATGGAAAATAGCATTTAGACTTATATAGCACTTTGCAGTGCTTTACAGCCCTTTCTAAGTGGTTTACATATTGCCCCCAACAATCTGGGTCCTCATTTCACTGACCTCAGAAGGATGGAAGGCTAAGTCAACCTTGAGCTGGTATGATACCACTGCTGGTAGTGGGTAGAAATACTGAACTCTAACAACTGAACTACCATCATGGGTCTTTTTACTAAGTCTACTAGAACATTATTAGTAGCAGTGGCTTCATTTCTGTACAGACAATGAATTAATCTGAAGAGTCAAAAGGACTCCTGAATGACAAGTACCATCTACGTTTATAGCAACAAGGTTTTCCACTTAGAGGGACCCCTCCTTCTCTTGCAACAAACGCAAGGACCATTGGCACCAAGGTTCACCATCCCAGTCAAGGTAGTGTCAGGTTTCCAAGTGATGAAATCCATTTAAAAAGAAAAGAACAAAGTCTATCTTCAAAAAATATTTCTTTTATTTAGGAAAGCATCAAATTGGCAAAGTCCATGGTAATTCCGGATCTGACACAACCCGGAATTACCCCACAATATTACAAGTTAGAAACACCCCCCAAAGTCACATTCTCCAATAGAAGTAATTCAACGTTGCTTGATGTCATACATCTCCACCTCAAGGGGCCCAAGCAAGGACAGCTCATTTTCCCACGGGAAGGAAGATCACCTAGCCAAAACACTCTCTTTATCTCCACTCCTCCCCCCCCCTTAGGAATGTGGCAAGCCCGAAACCCTTCCCCCATGACTGCCGCAGAGAAAGTAAGAAAAAGAATATATACTAAGACTAACTAAAATGGCTACACTTATGTCAATTTCAGGCTTGACAGGTAGCTGACCCAATGGAAGGCCATTGCACTCAGTTGATCATCAGGAAAATTCATTTTGCTTCCTCTGTGAAAGGAAGCCATATCTGGTCAGAACCCCAAATTGCAAGATAGCTTCTTCCATCTTCCGAGGGGAGGACAAGAAAAAAATCACCTGGAAACATATCTCATTGGACCGAATTGGGGTGTAGTGGTTAAAGCAACCAGGTCCTGTGCTTTTAGCATTCTGCCAAGCTCCCCAAACACGACGAACCCTCTGATGTGAACTCAAAAGATGCCTTTATTAGGAACGCCGGCAGCTCTAGCAAAAAGTTTATCTCGCAGGCTAGCAAGTCCATCCGGCCAGAAGATAAATAGTTGCCTGCCCCACCTATTCATCTCCACCTTCTGCCTTTTATCCCCAGAGTTAGGGTGAGGCCTCTTTAGCAGTGGTGGCTCTTCCTTCCCCAGGATCGACCCACGGCTTTCCCCTGCTCTCCCCCTTTCTGCCTTCTGTGCAGCTGCCTGTCAGGCACTGGACCCAGCTATTCCTCTTCTTCTTCATCAGCCACTTCCAGACCTGGGGGCTATTGACTCTCCATCTGAGGCCTGACGGCTGGCCCAGACTCCGTCTCTGTCTCTCTCTCTCTCTCTCTGCCAGCTCCATTCTCTCTTCCTCCTCAGAGCTCCTTGGTTGCTCTGATTCCGATCCGGACTCCAATGCCTCCTCCCCGATTTGGCTGCTGGAGGGGCCGGTAGCCGAGAGGCCACAACATAACTGCACTCACAACATAAGAAACATTTGTATTTGTTTATTCCAGATCAGATTAGATGAAACATTTGGCTGTAGGCTTTG
The DNA here is from genome assembly GCF_049901735.1 of Notechis scutatus. Lineage (NCBI taxonomy): Eukaryota > Metazoa > Chordata > Lepidosauria > Squamata > Elapidae > Notechis > Notechis scutatus. The sequence goes on from NC_142012.1 coordinate 74,367,323, forward strand.
TAATCTAAATTAGGAAAGAGTTAATATAGCAGCTCAGGCTGTTGCAAACTGATAAGAATCCCCCCCCCCCTGTGTGCAGGCAAGGGGAGCAATGAGTGAAAGCGAAGAGAAGTGATACAATTAACACAATATTAAGTTTATCCCTATATTTCACATGTGCCAAAACCTTCTTTTGCAAGTCTAAGAAAAGATAGGAAATCTGAAGTCCATAAAAACAGGAAGTAAGCAGCCGTGGGTGCCTTAAAATTTGAATCTGGTACGCAGAATGGAAGCTGAACCACATTTTTAAAGACTATTTTTGTCCCTTCTTTATTATTTTTATAATTAACTCAAAGCAGTGTACATACTTAACGCTCCTTCCTCCTCTTCCCCCCCCAATAACAACCCTGTGAGGTAGGTCGAAGGGGGGAGGGGAGAGTGAATGGGCCAAAGTCATCCAGCCAGCTTTCATGTCTAAGGTGGAACTAGAACTCACCGTCTCCTGGTTTCTAGCTTGGTTGAGGTTAGAAAGTCCTTCCTTCAGAAAAACAGAAGGCTGTGCCTTGATTTGTAGGTTGCACTAAACCACAGTATGGTTTCTTTTTGTGTGTGTGAATCCAGGCATTGTGTCTTGCCCAACAAAGCCCAATTGTGATGACCAGGGGCATGACACAAAAATAACCAAGTCACAAAAATAGAAGAAAGTCTCTTTAATGCCTCCAACTTGGCCCCAATGTCCAATTATCCTTGGAAGGATATCAAACTCTTAAAGAAAACAGTTTACGGAGGGAGTAAACGCAGTCCGCACCCAGAGTAAAGTTAATTTGAAATAAAAAACCCAACACACCACACTGAAGGAATTACTACAGCAGGCAAGGATGATTAATTGCAGACTTCTATAGATAATGCAGCAACCACAGTTGGGAGGAAGCCAAAACACAGATAAGCTCCGACAAAAATGCACGCTTTGCTTCCAGCAACTTTGCCATGCGCAGTTTGTCCTTTTAACCAATCCTCCCAGCTATAGCCCATGAAGGGGATCAGGGCCCTTTCCTCCCCCGTAGACCACGTAACTCACGTTTCTCCCTTATCCACTTCTCCCTGCGTGCCCTAGGATGAAGAGGGGATGGGCCTGGGTCTTCCTCTGAATGCCCATCCGGCCTGTTCCCTTTCCCAGTTTCCTCCACAACCACTGGATCCACACTCCCACTCCCTGTCAGCTGTTCCATCTCTCCCTTGGAGTCAGACTCCAACTGGGGCATGACACCAAATTAGCAAATGTGTGAACCCAGAAGCGGGTTGGAGTGAGTGCATATTGCATAGATGCATGTTCTCCATAGTGTTTGAAACAATGTATGGATTCAGTCGTGACTCCTGGTGAAAGCCCTTCTCTTGGGAATGTTCCAGAAGTGCCTCTTCTTTCCTAGTTTCTACTCTAGTTCTGATGTTCCCAAGCCATCCTCCATCTGAGGACTGAGCAGAGCAAAGACTGATTAAATTCTATGACCTGCCCAAATTCATTAGATGTTTCCACAGCTTCCAAATGCATAAAGTAATACTAAAATATCGAATTAGATTCGAAAGCAGCTTCTTTCTCAACAGCACGGATGGATTTCACCTTATATCTCATTTGTCAAAAGCTCTTGCAGAAAGTTGTTACCCACCCCTCTCCTTGGAGAATGAAATATTTTAGGAAATATTAAAAAGGCAGAATATTATATTTCCCTAAAGGAGGAATGGAGAAATATGTTCTTGGAGACAGAAAGCAGTCCCCACCTTTCTTAATAGCCCTCAGCAGATGTCAGCACTTAAGAGATAAAGAGCTTATTGAAAGGAGCCAAGTTTCTAGGTAGCTCTATTCATAAGCAAATAGCCTCACTCAAGATCCAAACTAGGACAAAGCCATTAACCATAATAGGAATTGCCCAACACCATTTTAGAACACAAGCTCCTTCATTGCATCATCTCAGAGCAGACCAAACTTCAACCAAACTTAGCTCAGCCAACTATGACCCCTACAACAGCCAATAGAATATATGTTCTTGCACAGGGAACAGGAAGTTCAAGAGAAGGTATAAAAAACCCTCACTCTCAACTCCATGTGGTCAGCTGCCCAGAACCATCTATGTGGTTCTGCTTCATTGTTAAACCATTTTTCCAATCAGCCTCTAGCCTCCATTTTGTCTCCAGTGACTTTCTCCTGGATTGGAACTGGATCTGGATGTTTCTTCCAACACTCTTTAAAAGAAAGAAAGTAAAACTCCAAATTTGGAATTGGAGTTCTCAATGCTTCTTTGCTACCATTTAGTGAATGTCCTGGGTTTTACTAATGTTGGTATGCTCTTCTACTGATCTTTTCCTTAGAGAGATCCTCAAAAATATTGGGAAACCTCTAAAACATGGGATATTATTTATCAGTGCTTTCATTGGTGTTTTTACAGACAATTCATCGCTGAAAGCAATTTATGCATAGATTTCTGGATACAGAATTTAATTAGGTTTCCCCAAATAGTAAAGGATTTATTGCCATTTAACCATAACTCCATTAAATAATCTTAAAATATTGCCTAGATCAATATCATTTTCTGCTGAATTAAATAATCAGTTAAAAATGAGTCTTTTAACTGTCCTCTTTTTTTAAAGCTTCCATTAATTAGCAGGTCTGGTTATCCATGAAAGTGTTATTTTAAACTTTTTTTAAAATAAATATCTTTACTTTCTTTTACAAAACTCAATCAACTTTAACAGTACATATGGTTCTCCTTAATAATGAATTGCAATAAATACAAGTAATAATAAATACAAGTAAGCAAATAAACCAAGTGTTATAAGTATTCTACTGTCTGAGGTATTACTATACATTGATGCTAGTATATTTTAATGTGTGTATGTGTGTATATATATATATATATATATATATATATATATATATATATATATATATATATATATATATATATATATATATATATATATTTGTTTTCTGAGGTTCTCAGGGTATTTGTATGTGGATCTTTGGTTATTCGGGTTTTCTCCCGCGTAAGATTGGAAGTATCTAGGCAACGTTTCGATGAAGTCGAAATATATAAGTGCTATAATTTTCATATATAGATATATATCCATAAGTATATAAATAAATATATATAAATATAGGTATAAATATATCCAGCTTAATTTCCAAGACTATAAGTACAAATATGTTAAATAATTCTTACTATTATTTATATTTCACCTTTCCATATATTTCTAATTATTCCTATAGATTTTTATATCTTCTTCTAATTTCTACAATTCTTGTTCCTATTATCCATTTTAAACTTTTAAAGGACAACTGACTTACATACTTGCAAAGGGAACAGATGCATTCTTCAGTCTAGCAGTTGTGAGATACGAGCCATGATGTTGCCATGTTACACCAAACAACTACACAACCAGGCTGTTTTTCACTGAATGTGTCAAAGCAACATTGACACCTTTTCCCAAGATTTGCTTTCCCCCCCTTTAGAACTGGATTCTGAAGCTGAGTGTGCTACATGACTGTTCTCTATAGTTAAATGTTCCCTTCTCTCATGTCAACAAAAATTGCAAGTTATCATTAAAAAAAAGGGACCCAAATTGTTATCTATCCAATCCAATCATGATCCAAAGGAAAGTGCTTTTAATTTCCACTGATGTGGAAATTAAATCCACATCAGTGTTTTAATTCTCCCACAAAATTAGATCTGGGTTGCAAAAATCTGTATAAACATGCAGCTTTCTGGATAACTTTGCTGCCATCTACCGATTGCCAGGATTTCTGCATCCCAGATACTCTAATTTATATGAAATCAAAGTAACAGTTGTAAAAAGTAATCAGTGTCTTAATTCTATTGTGTAGACATTTACCAAGATAATATGGACAGATCACCGATATGTTAATTATAATAAAAAAACAATCTTGCTTTGAAAATGCAAACCCACAAATGAAAGGATTTGGAAAAACTAATGAGGTGCAAAATGAATTTCGGATAGTTAAATCATTTATTTCTCTTTGCTCAGAAAGTCATTAATATTGATGTATTCATTTATAGCATGGGTGTTTACAAAATGCACAGTCACATTTGTAAAAGAGATTTGCCGATTCTGTAAGAGAGCTGGTGCTACACGTAGTTGCTAGCAGGGTGTAGCTTTGATGGGAGAAGGCAGACTTAGTGCTCCATCATCAACATCATCCATAGGAACTAACCGTTCAAAGGATGATGATTTAGAGAGCAAGAATCAATGAATCTGCATCAGTTGGTATACTACGATTACTAGCCCATACAAGTAGAGGTTGATCGATGCTACTGTGTAACAGTCACAACTCCCCCCACCCTTCCAATGGTCTGACTCTTGTTCATGAGAGGTCCAACCTAGAACTAAGGAGGAATTTCCCAAATGAACCATTAATCAATGGAGTAGTTTGTCCCCCAGAGTTGTGGGTGTTCCATTGTTCAATTGTCCAGCATGGTATTGGGTCTCCTTCCTTAAACAGGGAGTTGGACTACCTTCCAGCCCTATGATTCTTTCTTCACCCCCATCTCTCTCCCTCCAACCCTCCCCACCTTTCTCTCCATGTGGCGCAGTAGGTTCAAGCTTGACTCAGCCTTCCATCCTTTCCAGGTCAGTAAAATGAGGGCCCACATTGTTGTGGTCAATATGTAAATCACTTAGAGAGGGCTGTGAAGCACTGTGATGCAGTATATAAGTCTAAGTGCTATTGCTATTGCTATCTACTGTATTTACAGTGTGTCTGTCTATCTATCTATCTATCTATCTATCTATCTATCTATCTATCTATCTATCTATCTATCTATCTATCTCTAACTATGTCTCTCTCATCTATCATATCTATCTATCTATCTATCTATCATCTCTCTCTCTCTCTCTCATCTCTCTCTCTCTCTCATCTCTCTCTCATCTCTCTCATTGCTCTCTCTCGACTATCATCTCTATATCACTATCTATCTATCTATCTATCTATCTATCTATCTATCTATCTATCATCTGTCTATCTATCTATCTATCTATCTATCTATCTATCTATCTATCATCTGTCTATCTATCTATCTATCTATCTATCATCTGTCTATCTATCTATCTATCTATCTATCTATCTATCTATCTATCTATCATCTGTCTATCTGTCTATCTATCTATCTATCTATCTATCTATCTATCTATCTATCTATCATCTGTCTGTCTGTCTATCTATCTATCATCTGTCTATCTATCTATCTATCTATCTATCTATCTATCTATCTATCTATCTATCTATCTATCTATGATAGATGGATAATAAATGATAGATAGATTATCTTAGATATAGATAGATGACAGATAATCTCTCTGTCTCTCTCTTTATCTCTCATCTAAATGTTGTCAAGTTCAGTCTCCTCTGCTGAAACCTCCTCATATGCTGAGGCCAATTTAAAGGCTGTGTGTGTGCTTTGATTCGAGATTATATATTTGGCTTCTGAACTCTGCAACCTTTCTTTGAACCAGGCTTCTGCAAAATGAATATAATGTATCTTTTAAAAAAGTTTGCTCCCTGCTTTTTTTAATTTTTTTATAAAGTATAATTGCAGCCTTAGGCTAGACAGTCATTTGCAGTTCCTGACAAGGAAAGATGAGAAAAAGGAAGACAAATCAGCTAAAATTTCTCAGCAGTCTGCGAGACAGAGAACCCTGAAAATAACCTCTCAGCCAGTTTTATTTTCTTAGCCAGAAACCATGCATGTGTGGTCAAAGCATTTTGTAACCCACTGAAGGAAGACGAGAGAATTGGGGTGAGAAGGAGAAGACAGATTTGAGTCTATCACCCTGACAGCGTTCTGTCTATTACTCTTCTGTCCTTCAAGCTAAACATCCTTACTCGTCTCTCTACCAGTCTTTTACATAGCCATCACCACATTGGTTAATCTTTAAGGTGTCAAAGGAAACTCATCAGACTGTTTTGATTGACTACTATCTTCATTATCTTCCTGATCCAAACTATGCAACATGTCTCGCTTCTCAGAGACTTCAGCTATCATCTAGACTGCAGCATTTAACACCATAAAAGCAGCTTCCCAAGACTGAAGGCCTTCCATATAAAACAAAGAAAAGAATAAATGGGTAATCCTTTGCCCAGAGAGAACCAGAAGGTAATGGAGAAAAGCAGGTCAGAACTCTACAACTGCACTTTGAATACAGAAGGAAGTTTCTGGAGGAAGACCTCCTTTCCCATGACCTTCCCTCCAGGTCTGCAGAGTATCAGGGTAAGAAAACCAAACAACTTCCAGAAGGGGAGAATAGCTTGAAGGTTTCAATAATGGGAACAATCTCTGTTTCTTCAGAAGTAACACGAGCACTTAAAAAGAACTCACTCATTCCGTGGAAACCACAATTCTCCCTTCTTTCGGGAAGCAGCTGAAACAATGGATGAACTGGGATTCAGAGAACATCGACAGCAAGTGCTCTCAAGCAACTTTATCTCCCAGAACTTCAGCCTGGTCTAATAAGGGCTTTTTGTTCTCTGGTTCATTGCACTTGAGGATATGGATAACACACCCAAATCAAATTGTAATGTGGCCCAAGGCTAGCACACTTACAGACAAAGTAACAAACCTAAAAATGAAGTTGCTATAATAATTAGAAGAAGTTCGCTACGGATAAGAATGACCAGATGAAAGAAAATTGATTTCATTTGCTTGGTGATGCCCAGATATCTACAACACAGGATTGGTGGCCTTCACTAAGAAGATGTTCATTTCCCTGGTTTTTAATGTTTCCTGATATCTTTCTACTGGACTCTGTTTTCTATCCCATATTGTCATTTCCATAATTCTTCCTCCAACAGTTCTCCTTTATTCTGAGTCCCCCCCCCCTACAACTCTTCTTTGCTTTCCTCCCTTCCCCTGGCTATGGTCACTTAGAAATCAGTTAAGGTGTAAATGTTCAGCTTTATAAAATAGCCATTTTTGCATGTTAGCATACTTTACCCAAAGGTAAAGATCCCTAGGATATGCTCCTAAACTGAAAATTACATTTACCCAATTCCATCCACATTCAGTTACCAAAAAAATATCTGGAGAGGAAGGAGAAAGGAAGGATGGATTTACACCAGCAGGGATTTATTTATTTTTTTCTTTTGTCTCAAATGTCTGTACTTATATAGAAGAAATAAAACTATAGAAGGCATCAAGATTTGGAAGAGACATGAAATAGACTCCTAAAAATTCTCCTTGGTCCTATCCTTAATTTTTTTTTCTTGACCAACCCATTGCTACACACTGTCACCAAATCATTTGGCCTGCAGATGAAGAGCAGAGCTTGCAATGAAATATGGCAGTGTGGCGCCGTCCAGCCCACCTTAGCAAGTCTTCTCCAAGTCTTCCACTCCATTCCTACCCATCTCAAGCGCTCTATTTTTCCGCCCAAAAAAATCGGCCTTCTGTATTCAGACCTCACCTGCCTGTCCGAGATCTCCTCCTTGCTCTCGCTTGGTTTTAAAAGTGTTTCCTCTCCCAGTTTTTGCAAACAACGAAGTTCTTCCCCAAGCCTGCAGCTCTTTCTCCTTGAGTGTGGAGTCTGTGGACGGCATCATTCTGGCAACATATGGCTTCTCCCTCAGAGAATAACTTTGCTCCTAACAAAGAGGACGGATGGCACAAACCCTGCCTTCCAATCCCTCTTTGTGCCCTTTTTCTTCAGTGCCTGCTCTGGTGCCAAGTCCTTGGCGTTGGAGCCAAATATCGGGGAAAGGCTTCAATTCATTAGCGGATCATCTTGCAGCTATGATGCTCCTTTCGTTACTGCGACGGAGCTTAAAAGGGCTTTCTGTTCACTTTTTGGGGGCGCGAGAACTCAGCAGATCTTGTGCCACTGCACACATTGAACCGCAGCAGTGGAATACATCATCATGATTTTTGCTAATGTTTTATGATTTTTTTTTCTCAGCAGGCTGTCATTTCTATTCTTTTAACAGTATCTGTGCACATTCATGGTTCTATAAGATGCTCAGAGCCAATATTCAAGTGGAACAGGACATAAGCCTGGTAAACCAAGTGACACAAACACTGGTTGGTCCAAATAAGTTATTTTCCCCATCTTCCCTGGTCACTAGAGAACAGTCCATGGGTCTGACCTACTTGCTTTATGCTGCAGCTTCTACGTAGAAATCCACTATAAAGAACAGACAGGGATTACAAATATCATCATCCCCTGCCTGCCTAGTCAGGGGACATTTGGGATATCTGATGGGGAGCCAAAGCAGCTCCTATATGTATTGCAGTGACATCCGATTCACTTCCCAATGTACCAGAAACCATCTAAGATGCACTGAGGTCCACCACAGAATCTGTCATGCCCCTGTCGGAATCTGATTTGGAAGGGGAGACCGAGCAGCTGACAGGGAGTTGGAGTGTGGCTCCGTTGGCTGTGGAAGAAACTGGGGAAGGGTACAGTCCGGCTGGGCAGGGCAGGGAAGAGGTAGAGCAAGCGAGAGGGAATTCAGAGGAAGACCCAGGCCCACCCCTTCTTCATCCTAGGGCACATAGGGAGGAATGGAGAAGGGAGCAACATGAGTTGCATGGTTTACGGGGGAGGAAAGGGCCCTGATTCCCTTCATTAGCTGCAGCTGGGAACACAGTGTTTAAAAAGGGAAACTGTGCACAGCAAGTTGTTGGGAGCAAATAATGAATTTATCTGGTATCATTGTGGCTTATCTGTGTTCCTGGCATCTTCCCAACTGTGTGAGTGTTGATGTGCAAGTTTGAAAGTCTTTCTCCTGCCCTGTCAAGTTAATTACTGCAGCTTTGTTTGTTTGGATTTTTAGTTACAATCTGTATGTACCTTGTTGTGGACTGAATTTACTATAGTTAAAGGCTGTTCCTGGGAGAGTTTTTCTCCAGCCAAAGGAAACCTGGACATTGTGGGCAAAGTTGGAGATAATAAAGGGACTCTTCTTGCTTATTTGACTGTGTTGCCTTTGTGCCATGCCCCAGGTCATCACAGAATCCTAGCTGTCCATTTTCTATGGTCAGTGAAGCCAACTTTCTGTCAGCTCTGAAAACATTGAATTTGCACAGAGTAAGGATGATTTGCCATGAAGACTCAGTGAGTTACCCATCTGACCTACTTGTAGAAAAAATACCTATTAGAATAAAAGAAAGGAATTAAGTAAATGTTCTCCAGGAAGAAGGATCCCAAGAAAGTGCAGAAAGGCTGAAACAGCCAGTCCAAAAATAGATGTTAAAACTGACAACTGTATGATGACCCTGGCACAAGAGACCAATCTGACATTGGACAGCTTGAGTATATTTGTGATCCTTATAAGGAAGGGAGAAGATTCCAAAATCCTCTTGGATTCCCCCCCCCCCACTTTGATTTCTTCTGCAAAGGCAGCCTCTGAACTGCTACTGTCAGGCCCCAAGAACCCAGAACAACATGTAGAGTTACTTTTGAGTAGTTCCTTTACTGTTGTTTGCCTACAGGCAGAATCTCACCAGAGTAAAGCAATTATCTGTATAACTACATATACTGTATGCTCTCTGAACTGCTAAGGAAGGTCTGCCTTCACCCTCTTCCTGCCTAGCAGACATTCCAAGCTCGGCCACTTCTTTGCCTGACTACATTCCACCACAGCTACTCTGCTAAAGCACATGAAGAACAGTTGCAGGAACTGAGTATGTCTAGTTTAATGAAAAGCAGGCTTGGGAGTGACATGATAGCACCGTTCTAATATCTAAGGGGCTGCCACAAAGAAGAGGGAGTCAAGCCAGGGGTGGGATTCTACCAGTTCGCACCTATTTTCTAGAACCGGTTGTTAACATTCTAAGCAGTTTGGAGAACCGGTTGTTAGAAGAAATTACTGGCCTAATCCTGTAAGGAAGGCAGGAAGGAAACATTCTGGTGTTGCTTACAGAAACTGCCTCTCCGTTAACTCTTATTACATTCTTGGCAGGACTAGATTTCCTGTCTCAGGAACTTCTCTGGAGTTTTTCCCCCCTCCTTTGCTGGTACTTTGCTTGTGTGGAGTGACCCTTCAAAGTTACAATGGCACTGCAAAAAGTGACTTATGACCATTTTTCACACTTACGACTGTTGCAGCATCCCCACAGTCATGAGAGGTCAGGCGAGGAGATGTGTGCCTCGATGTGAGTGATATTGAGTTGGCCATGCCCAGCCAATAACATGACCATCAAGCCACACCCACCCAGTCACATGACTGCCAAGCCACACCCACCACCTAAGCCACGCCCACAGAACCGGTTGTTAAAAATTTGAATCCCACCCCTGAGTCAAGCTATTGTCCAAAGCACCTGAGGGCAGGACAAGAAGCAACGGATGGAAACTAATCAAGGAGAGAAGCAACTTAGAACTAAAGAGGAATTTCCTGACAGTGAGAAGAATTAATCAGTGGAACAACTTACCTCTGGAAATGGTGAATGCTCCTTCTCTGGAGGTTTTTAAGAAGAGGCTGGACAGCCATTTATATATAAATAGACTGGACAGCCATTTGTGTGGAGGTTGTGGGTTGGAGTAGAAAGAAGACTTCCAAGGTCCCTTTCCAACTGTTACTCTCTTTTGCCGTTGCCATTGTTATATAAGCAGCCTCAGTCACCTCCAAACACCTCTGCCCGAAGGAGAGGTGATTTGATCTGATGTTTCAACAAATTTCAGCAGAACGAAGCTTCGGAGAGTGTGAAGGAGCTATGTAGGTCTCCAGAAACATTCTTATTTTTCTGCCCCTCTCAAAAGTGTTGCATCAAAGTGATTTTATCTAGGGAGACAGTGGCCCAAATGTTGTTGCTCCACCAGGATCCAAAGAATGTTTAGGATTTAGAAGAACCATATGCAGAACGGGGGGAGACAGGGAGAATGTATGACATAGCATGTTGCTGCTTTATTAATTGTATTTTAGATGCATGATAGTTCCAGATCCAGGAACTTTATAAATTCTTTTTGAAAACCAGGCAGGAAGTTTTATTGAGCTCTGTAAGGTTGCTAAGGAGTGTGTTGGTCAGGCTTCTGTATTTCTGCAGAATATATATATTCTGCTGAAACGTTGCTACAACTTTAAAAGCACAACTATAATGACGTGGGAAAATACCCGAACAAAGCTGAAGGCCATATATATATACTGTATATATATACTGTATATATTTGTTTTCTTAAGTTTTCGCTGGTACTTACATGTATGGTGTTCGGCTTGGTTGGTATTTCCCACGTCATTGTAGTTCTTTAAAGTTGTAGCAATGTTTCAGCAGAATCTCATCTGCCATCATCAGGCTTCTGTACAGACGGACACAATACAGAAGCCTGATGATGGCAGATGAGATTCTGCTGAAACATTGCTACAACTTTAAAAGAACTACAATGACGTGGGAAAATACCGAACCAAGCCGAACACCATACTGTATATATATATATATATATACTGTATGTATATATATATATATATATATATATATACTGTATATATATATATATACTGTATATATATATATATACTGTATATATATATATATATACTGTATATATATATATATATATACTATATATATATATATATATATATATATATATATATATATATATATATATATATATATATATATATATATATATATATATATATATATATATATTATATATATATATATATATATATATATATATATATATATATATATATATATATATATATATATATATATATATATATATATATATATATATATATATATATATATAT